>NC_041382.1:125222257-125355672 GCF_002162155.2 Triticum dicoccoides
GTAGCCTCCCGGTACTCCGAAAAATCCCCGAACCTTGTCGGAACCATTCCGGTGTCCGTATATAACCTTCCAATATATCAATCTTTACCTCTCGACCATTTCGAGACTCATCGTCATGTTCGTGATCTCATTCGGAACTCCGAACAAACTTCGGTCACCAAAACACAGAACTCATAATACAAATCCTCATCGAACGTTTAAGCGTGCGGACCCTACGGGTTCGAGAACTATGTAGACATGACCGAGACACATTTCCGCTCAATAACCAATAGTGGAACCTGGATGCTCATATTGGCTCCTACATATTCTACGAAGATCTTTATCGGTCAAACCGCATAACAACATACGTCATTCCCTTTGTCATCGATATGTTACTTGCCCGAGATTCGATCGTCGGTATCATCATACCTAGTTCAATCTCATTACCGACAAGTCTTTTTACTCGTTCCTTAATGCATCATCCCATAACTAACTCATTAGTCACATTGCTTGCAAGGCTTATAGTGATGTGCATTACCGAGAGGGCCCAGAGATACCTCTCCAATACACGGAGTGACAAATCCTAATCTCGATCTATGCCAACTCAACAAACACCTTCGGAGACACCTGTAGAGCATCTTTATAATCACCCGGTTACGTTATGACGTTTGATAGCACACAAAGTGTTCCTCCGGTATTCGGGAGTTGCATAATCTCATAGTCAGAGGAATATGTATAAGTCATGAAGAAAGCAATAACAATGGAACTAAACGATCATAATGCTAAGCTAATGGATGGGTATGGTCCATCACATCATTCTCTAATGATGTGATCCTGTTCATCAAATGACAACACATGTCAATGGTTAGGAAACTTAACCATCTTTGATTAACGAGCTAGTCAAGTAGAGGCATACTAGGGACACTCTGTTTGTCTATGTATTCACATATGTACTAAGTCTCCAGTTAATACAATTCTTGCATGAATAATAAAAATTTATCATGATACAAGGAAATATAAATAATAACTTTATTATTGCCTCTAGGGCATATTTCCTTCAGTCTCCCACTTGCACTAGAGTCAATAATCTAGATTACATAGTAATGATTCTAACACCCATGGAGTCTTGGTGTTGATCATGTTTTGCTCGTGGAAGAGGCTTAGTCAACGGGTCTGCAACATTCAGATCCGTATGTATTTTGCAAATCTCTATGTCTCCCTCCTTGAGTTGATTGCGAATGGAATTAAAGCATCTCTTGATGTGTTTGGTTCTCTTGTGAAATATGGATTCCTTCGCCAAGGCTATTGCTCTAATATTGTCACAAAAGATTTTCATTGGACCCGATGCACTAGGTATTGCACCTAGATCGAATATGAACTCCTTCATCCAGACTCCTTCATTTGTTGCTTCCGAAGCAGCTACGTACTCCGCTTCACACGTAGATCCCGCCACGATGCTCTGTTTGGAACTGCACCAACTGACAGCTCCACCATTCAATATAAATACATATCCAGTTTGTGACTTAGAGTCATCCGGATCAGTGTCAAAGCTTGCATCAATGTAACCATTTATGACAAGCACTTTGTCACCTCCATGAACGAGAAACATATCCGTAGTCCTTTTTAGGTATTTCAGGATGTTCTTGACCGTTGTCTAGTGATCCACTCCTGGATTACTTTGGTACCTCCCTACTAAACTTATAGCAAGGCACACATCAGGTCTGGTACATAGCATTGCATACATGATATAACCTATGGCTGAGGCATAGGGAATGACTTTCATTTTCTCTCTATCTTCTACAGTGGTCGGGCATTGAGTCTCACTGAACTTCACACCTTATAACACAGGCAAGAACCCTTTCTTTGACTGATCCATTTTGAACTTCTTCAAAACTTTATCAAGGTATGTGCTTTGTGAAAGTCCAATCAAGCGTCTTGATCTATCTCTATAGATCTTGATGCCCAATATATAAGCAGCTTCACCGAGGTCTTTCATTGAAAAATTCTTAGTCAAGTGTCCTTTTATGCTATCTAGAAATTCTGTATTATTTCCAATCAACAATATGTCATCCACATATAATATTAGAAATGTTGCAGAGCTCCCACTCACTTTCTTGTAAATACAGGCTTCTCCAAAAGTCTGTATAAAACCATATGCTTTGATCACACTAGCAAAGCGTATATTCCAACTTCGAGAGGTTTGCACCAGTCCATAAATGGATCGCTAGAGCTTGCACACTTTGCTAGCACCTTTAGGATCGACAAAACCTTCTGGTTGCATCATATACAACTCTTATTTAAGATATCCATTAAGGAATGCAGTTTTGACATCCATTTGCCAAATTTCATAATCATAAAATGCGGCAATTGCTAACTTGATTCGGACAGACATAAGCATCGCTACGGATGAGAAAGTATCATCATAGTCAAATCCTTGAACTTCTCGAAAACCTTTCGCAACAAGTTGAGCTTTGTAGACAGTAACATTACCGTCAGCGTCAGTCTTCTTCTTGAAGATCCATTTATTCTCTATGGCCTACCAATCATCGGGCAAGCCAGCAAAAGGCCACACTTTGTTCTCATACATGGACCCCATCTCAGATTTCATGGCATCAAGTCATTTCGCGGAATCTAGGCTCATCATCGCTTCCTCATAGTTCGTAGGTTCATCATGGTCAAGTAACTTGACCTCCAGAACATGATTACCGTACCACTCTGGTGCGGATCGTACTCTAGTTGACCTACGAGGTTCGGTAGTAACTTGATCTGAAGTTTCATGATCAGAATCATTAGCTTCCTCACTAATTGATGCAGGAATCACTGGAACTGATTTCTGTGATGAACTACTTTCCAATTCGGGAGAAGGTACAATTACCTCATCAAGTTCTACTTTCCTCCCACTCACTTCTTTTGAGAGAAACTCCTTCTCTAGAAAGGATCCATTCTTAGCAATGAATATCTTGCCTTCGGATCTGTGATAGAAGGTGTACCCAACTGTCTCCTTTGGGTATCCTATGAAGACACATTTCTCTGATTTGGGTTCGAGCTTATCAGGTTGAAGCTTTTTCACATAAGCATAGCAGCCCCAAACTTTAAGAAATGACAACTTGGGTTTCTTTCCAAACCACAGTTCATATGGTGTCGTCTCAACGGATTTAGATGGTGCCCTATTTAACGTGAATGCAACCGTCTCTAAAGCATAACCCAAAACGGTAGCGGTAAATCGGTAAGAGACATCATAGATCGCACCATATCTAATAAAGTATGGTTACGACGTTCGGACACACCATTACGCTGTGGTGTTCCAGGTGGTATGAGTTGTGAAACTATTCGACATTGTTTCAAATAAATACCAAACTCATAACTCAAATATTCACCTCCACGATCAGATCGTATAAATTTTATTTTCTTGTTACGATGATTTTCCACTTCACTCTAAAATTCTTTGAAATTTTCAAATGTTTCAGACTTATGTTTCATCAAGTAGATATACCCATATCTACTTAAATCATCTGTGAAGGTCAAAAAATAACGATACCCACTGCGAGACTCAACACTCATCGGACCACATACATTCGTATGTATTATTTCCAATAAGTCAGTTCCTCGCTCCATTGTTCCGGAGAACAGAGTTTTAGTCATCTTGCCCATGAGGCATGGTTCGCAAGCATCAAGTGATTCCAAAAGCCCATCAGCATGGAGTTTCTTCATGCGATTTACACCAATATGACCTAAACGGCAGTGCCACAAATAAGTTGCACTACCATTATTAACTTTGCATCTTTTGGCTTCACTACTATGAATATGTGTATCACTACAATCGAGATTCAACAAAAATAGACCACTCATCAAGGGTGCATGACCATAAAAGATATTACTCATATAAACAGAACAACCATTATTCTCTGATTGAAATGAATAACCGTCTCGCATCAAACAAGATCCAGATATAATGTTCATGCTCAACACTGGCACCAAATAACAATTATTTAGGTCTAAAACTAATCCCGAAGGTAGATGTAGACGTAGCGTGCCGACGGCGATCGCATCGACTTTGGAACCATTTCCCACGCGCATCGTCACCTCGTCCTTAGCCAATCTTCGTTTAATCCGTAGCCCCTGTTTCGAGTTGCAAATATGATCAACAAAACTAGTATCAAATATGATAGAGGCGAGGGTGTCTCGATCTTTCGATGAGATGATAACTATCGATTTGGTGGAGACGAGTTTGACGATCCGACTACAAACGTGCACGACATTGCGCCTTAGCAATCGCTAAACCAATCTCCCGAGGTTACTGACGATGCTGGAAGCACGATCAGCCTGACCACGAAGGTCTATTCCTGCACGCAATCGAAGAACAAGCAAGAATATGATAATACAATCTGAATATTGCGAATATATATGAAGTATTGATAATGGTGGGGATCCGTAAGCGGTCTTGGTCTGGTCGTTGGACACAAACGAAGTACACGAAGTTGCAATGGCTAACTTTTAACTAAACAAATCCCAAGGAAAAAGCTACTAGATGGATCTACTTATATAGGAGCAAGGGGTGGCGGCCAAGGAGGTGGGAGGACGTCCCAAGGCAGCCTAAAACTAACCCTAGGTCGTACAAGGCTCATGAGCCCAAGTGGAGGTGATGCAACACCTTTGGGCTTGTAGTTTGACTCGGATTCTGCTGCAACGCCAGATTGTTTCGTCCATAACTCAACGCTCCGGACGAATTTGAAGGTGAATCCAATTGAGTTGTAAAGAGCACGAAATCTAGTTTCCAACAAAAAAAGAATCACCCAATTCGGAGTCCGTATGAAAAAGTTGTTGGCGTTTTGAGTCAGGTATGTCTGTGCAGTCCAAATCAAAATCTAGAACGTGAGAGACTTGGACTCTATCTTCTCTTGGCCCAAAAGTGACGTGAGAGGACTTTTTGAACAGAACCTAAACTTCTTCTTTTCCCTTATCTTCATATGTGGATTGTACAAATGTCCCATACACCTGCAATTAGACAAAACACAAAAGTGTGTGAAATATTTTTGTTCTGGTAACATAAATAGATTATTGAATAGTTTGCATTAGAAATCACCTGACAAATATGCATGTATGAAATATTTTTGGTCGTATCCAAGGTAGTCATGTCCTCATCATCCTCCCCTTCTTGAAAATAAAGCCGTCCTCGGCGTTGCTTAATCTGAAATGTGGCTAACAAAAGAGACAAGGTGTACATGTTGTATATGTATATGTCATCCATTTTAAGTTCCCTTGATTTTTGCACATATGACACATGTATACATGAGTAACTTTCATTGTTCATAAAATATAAAGCCAAAAAATTATCACAAGAAGTAGAAGGCATGAAAATATTGCAACTTAGTTTGCACATATAAGTGAAGCTCTTATTCATTTCAAAGGATTGGCAATGTTCATCATTAAACCATCCTAACTTCGATGAATAAACCTTACTTGCATCAAATTTACATGCTACAACATGCTTAAATAAGCAAACATGCAATAAGTCATTGGACACAGAATCATCATCAAGATTAGAGGTCATATCAAAATGATTAAACATTGGTTCTTTTGCATCAACGGTTAATTCAATGGGTGCACTCAAAATTGTTGATATTTCAGTTGTTTGATCACATGACGCATTCATGACAGTAACAAGAGTCTCTAAAATAGGTGGTGTGCTCAAATCAATAGGTAACTCAACACATGATGCATTCAAGTTAACTAGGCATGCATCATTCTCATGTGAAGTTATATCATCAATACCTTTATTGTTACCTTGTAGCAGACATGTAGCTGATGTAGGTACAGATGTTGACAATGTACCATACTCTTGAGATGATATCGCGCTCACAATCCGAGGTGGGGCTGCTCTAGTAGGTGCAATGGTGGAGTAACCAACCGGCAGTGGTGAGCATGAACTGGAATAGTAGTTGTTGTAGTCACCCAATGCATCCTCATGTATTTGTCTCTCAAAGGTACAAGCACGGACATACATACCAGTAATGCAACGAGGAATATACTGAAATCTTGCCTGGATATCATGGTTCAAACCACCAAAAAATCTATTCATTGTATCATCCTCAGATTCTTCTATGTCACAATGATGCATATAAGATTTGAACTCTTGGTAGTAAGCATGAACAGTGTTACTGCCTTGTTTTAATTGCTCCAATTTGCGACGCAATTCACGACGATAGTAAGGAGGAAAAAATTGTTGTCTCATTACAGCTTTCAAAACTTTCCAAGTTGTGGGTTGGTTATCAATATTTTTCTTACAATGTACACTCCACCAAACAGAAGCAAAACCAGTAAATGCTCTAGTGGTAGCTCGTACTCTCTCAAGTTCAGAAAAATCATGGTGACTAAAAACTTTTTCTACTTCAAGCTCCCAAGCTAGATAAATAGCAGGATTAAATCTACCCTCAAATGATGGTAAAGAGATAACCTGACCATATGCGTGTGTGTGTTGTCCCAACTCTCGTGATGGTGAAGATGTGTCCGTCATCCAAGAACTTCTATCTCTGGAACCTGTCATGATTAGTAGAAACAAGAACCAAAATTCGAGAATAATGTTCCTATGAACTACTAGGATGTGGTTGTAAAGTGCTCACAGTAAAGCAAATATCAATATCTTACAAGTTCTTACCATGCGGCAGGTGGTGACAGGCAACCAGCGGTGTCAAATAACTCCAAAGATTGTGTAAAGCGATTGTCGGGGGAACGTACGTATACACGGTGTAGAAATATGTGGAGCTAGGTTGGCTATATATGGTACCAAAAGATTACCAATAATCAATTCAGAGATGCAATGTTGAATAAACGCTCAACAACGGTACTGTGCTGGTCCTAGGCTAGACCGAACTAGAGACGCGAGCCTAGAACACTAATGAGGTCACGTCGTAGCACAATTAGCATCAATGAAGGATACTAAGTAGCTCTAGACAGCAAGATATAAGTGAAGATCACAACGGCAGTAAAGATAATGATGTGAAACAACAGCCAAGCAGGATATATCAACAACTTTCTCTCCAACTTTCCTCCGGAAAAGTTTGTGCCAATTTTTTTTGATAATTTTTTCAAGAATGGTATTGACTCAAGCTTTCAAACGCAAAAGGAATCACTCAATTCCGAGTTGATATGAGGAGTCAAAAAATTCTAAAACTGGCTTGAAAAACTGCAATAAGCTGTGTTTGTGAACTTCGGAGAGCAAAAAGACCTATTTAGAAGCCGATTTTGAGGTGCCAAATATTGAACTATCTTCTGCAACTATTTAGATGCGGCTCGTCGCTAGATTTCATTTGAGTAATCGCAGAGCCAAAACGGACTTCGTAGAGGAAGTTATGTCTATTTTACTAAACAGGGCACAAAACAGATTCCAATCTGAATTCAACTACGAGATTGAGTCTATAGATCCGAATTTTGTTTTTTTATGGCTTTCTTTTTTTCTCTTTTTTTCTCACAATTTTTTTCTTTTTCTTTCTTTTTTTTCTCTGGCTTCTTTTTACTTTTTTCTTCTTTTTCTCTCTCTCTCCCTCTTTCCAAACAAACTAGATAAGATGCAGATTGGATCTAGCAAAGATGTGAACGACCTCAACTATGATTGTGACAATGAACAATGGGTAGCACGTGGTGGAAATTGATGGATGGGTGGTGGACAGCGAAAGGGATAACGATGCAGCGGCGGCGCGACTAATGTGAACAGAACTCGAAACTCTAAACGAACTAGACACTAAGACCAGCAACTCGACACGACGATGCAACCGATAATTCAACTATGCAAGCAATGAAAAGAAAATTGCAAAGGCTCAGACTGGCTTGGACAAAGGATGGATAGATCTAACTTTTTTGTGGCTTTTTCTTGGACAATAGGTAAGAAAATAAATCTAATCTAGCAAAAATTGGAAATTCTCACCGAGCAACCTGAAAACTGATACCACTTGATAGAGGCGAGGGTGTCCTGATCTTTCGATGAGATGATAACTATCGATTTGGTGGAGACGACTTTGATGATCCGACTACAAACATGCACGACGTTGCGCCTTAGCAATCGCTAAACCAATCTCCCGAGGTTACTGACGATGCTGGAAGCACGATCAGCATGACCACGAAAGTATATTCCCGCACGCAATCGAAGAACAAGCAAGAATATAATAATGCAATCTGAATATTGCGAATATATATGAAGTATTGATAATGGTGGGGATCCGTAAGCGGTCTTGGTCTGGTCGTTGGACACAAACGAAGTACACGAAGTTGCAATGGCTAACTTTTAACTAAACAAATCCCAAGGAAAAAGGTACTAGATGGATCTACTTATATAGGAGCAAGGGTTTGCGGCCAAGGAGGTAGGAGAACGTCCAAGGCAGCCTAAAACTAACCCTAGGTCGTACAAGGCTCATGGGCCCAAGTGGAGGTGATGCAACACCTTTGGGCTTGTAGTTTGACTCGGATTCTGCTGCAACGTCAGATTGTTTCGTCCATAACTCAACGCTCCGGACGAATTTGAAGGTGAATCCAATTGGGTTGGAAATAGCAAGAAATCTAGTTTCCAACAGAAAAAGAATCACCCAATTCGGAGTACGTATGAAAAAGTTGTTGCCGTTTTGAGTCAGGTATGTCTGTGCAGTCCGAATCTGAATCCAGAACGTGAGAGACTTGGACTCTATCTTCTCTTGGCCAAAAAGTGACTTGAGAGGACTTTTTGAACAGAACCTAAACTTCTTCTTTTCCCTTATCTTTGTGGATTGTACAAATGTCCCATACACCTGCAATTAGACAAAACACAAAAGTGTGTGAAGTATTTTTGTTCTGGATAACATAAATAGATTATTGAATAGTTTGCATTAGAAATCACCTGACAAATATGCATGTATGCAATATTTTTGGTCGTATCCAAGGTAGTCATGTCCTCATCAAAATACCCAGGCGCTACTACGAGCATTAGTAAGGTACACAGCAATAACATGTCTATCAAATATACCTTTCACTTTGCCATCCTTCTTATCCACCAAATACTTGGCGCGGTTCCACTTTTAGTGGCCAGTCCCTTTGCAGTAGAAGCACTCAGTTTCAGGCCTAGGTCCTGACTTGGGTTTCTTCACTTGAGCAGCTACTTATTTGTCATTCTTCTTGAAGTTCCCCTTCTTCCCTTTGCCCTTTTTCTTGAAACTAGTGGTCTTGTTAACCATCAACACTTGATGCTCCTTATTGATTTCTACCTCCGCAACCTTTAGCATTGCAAAGAGCTCGGGAATTGTCTTATCCATCTCTTGCATATTATAATTTATCACGAAGCTTGTATAGCTTGGTGGCAGTGATTGAAGAACTCTGTCAATGACACTATCATCAGGAAGATTAACTCCCAGTGGAGTCAAGTGGTTGTGGTACCCAGAAATTCTGAGTATATGTTCACTGACAGAACTATTCTCCTCCATTTTGCAGCTATAGAACTTATTGGAGACTTCATATCTCTCAATTCAGGCATTTGCTTGAAATATTAACTTCAACTCCTGGAACATCTCATATGCTCCATGACGTTCAAAACGTCTTTGAAGTCCCGATTCTAGGTCGTAAAGCATGGCACACTGAACTATCGAGTAGTCATCAGCTTTGCTCTGCCAGACGTTCATAACATCCGTAGTTGCTCCTGCAGCGGGTCAGAATGAGGATAATCCTCAAGTTACGGACCCAGTCCGTGTAGTTGCTACCATCATCTTTCAACTAAGCTTTCTCTAGGAATGCATTAAAATTCAAGGGAATGGTGGCACGGGCCATTGATCTACAACAACATAGACATGCAAAAACTATCATGTACTAAGTTCATGATAAATTAAAGTTTAATTAATCATATTACTTAAGAACTCCCACTTAGATAGACATCCCTCTAGTTACCTAAATGATCACGTGATCCATATCAACTAAACCATGTCCAATCATCACGTGAGATGGAGTAGTTTTCAATGGTGAACATCACTATGTTGATCATATCTACTATATGATTCACGTTCGACCTTTCGGTCTTAGTGTTTTGAGGCCATATCTGCATATGCTAGGCTCGTCAAGTTTAACCCAAGTATTATGCACGTGCAAAACTAGCTTGCACCTATTGTATGTGAATGTCGAGCTTATCACACCCGATCATCACGTGGTGTCTCGACACGACGAACTGTAGCAACGGTGCATACTCAGGGAGAACACTTATACCTTGAAATTTAGTGAGGGATTATCTTATAATGCTATCTCCATACTAAGCAAAATAAGATGCATAAAGGATAAACATCACATCCAATCAAAATATGTGACATGATATGGGCATCGTCATCTTGTGCCATTAATCTCCGTCTCCAAAGCACTATCATGATCTCCATCGTCACCGGCTTACACCTTGACCTCCATCGCAGCGTCGTTGTCGTCTCGCCAACTATTGCTTCTACGACTATCCCTACCGCTTAGTGATAAAGTAAAGCAATTACATGGCGATTGCATTTCATACAGTAAAGCGACAACCATAAGGCTCCTACCAGTTGCCGATAACTTTTACAAAACATGATTATCTCATACAACAATTTATATCTCATCACGTCTTGACCATATCACATCACAACATGCCCTGCAAAAGCAAGTTAGATGTCCTCTACTTGCTGTTGCAAGTTTTACGTGGCTTCTATGGGCTTCTAGCAAGAACTGTTCTTACCTACGCAACAAAACCACAACGATTTTTTGTCAAGTGTGCTGTTTTAACCTTCAACAAGGACCGGCCGTAGTCAAACTTGATTCAACTAAAGTTGGAGAAACAGACACCCACCAGCCACCTGTCTGCGAAGCATGTCGGTAGAACCAGTATCATGAGTGCGATCATGTAATGTCGGTCCGGGCCGCTTCATCCAACAATACCACTGAATCAAAGTAAGATGTTGGTGGTAAGCGCTATGACTATTATCGCCCACAACTCATTTGTGTTCTACTCATGCATATATCATCCACGCATAGACCTGGCTATGATACCACTGTTGGGGAACATAGTAATTCAAAAAAAATTCTACGCACACGCAAGATCTATCTAGGAGATGCATAGCAATGAGAGGGGAGAGTGTGTCCACGTACCCTCGTAGACCGAAAGCGGAAGTGTTATGTTAACGCGGTTGATGTAGTTGAACATCTTCACGATCCAACCGATCCAAGTACCGAACGTACGGCACCTCCATGTTTAGCACACGTTCAGCTCGATGACGTCCCTCAAGCTCTTGATCCAGTAGAGGGTCGAGGGAGAGTTCCATTAGCACAACGGTGTGGCGACGGTGTTGGTGATGTGTTCCGCGTAGGGCTTCGCCTAAGCTCTATGACAATATGGCCGAGGTGGTAAATTGTGGAGGGGGGCACCGCACACGGATAAGAAACAACTATTGTGCCTTTGGGGTGCCCCCTTCCCACGTATATAAAGGAGGGGGAGGAGGAGGCCGGCCCAAGGGGGCACCAAGACGGGGGAGTCCTACTAGGACTCCGTTCCTAGTAGGATTCACCTCCCCCTTTCCTTCCAACGGAGAGGGGGAAAGGGGAAAGGAGGGAGAGGGAGAAGGAAAGAGGGGGTCGCGCCCCCTCCCCTTGTCCAATTCGGATTGGGGCAAGGGGGTGCGCGCCACCACCTGTGGCCTTCCTCCTTTCCTCCACTATGGCCCATGATGACCCACAAGTATAGGGGATCTATCGTAGTCCTTTCGATAAGTAAGAGCGTCGAACCCAACAAGGAGCAGAAGGAAATGATAAGCGGTTTTCAGCAAGGTATTCTCTACAAGCACTGAAATTATCGGTAACAGATAGTTTTGTGATAAGGTAATTGGTAACGAGTAGCAAGTAATAAAAGTAAGTAAGGTGCAGCAAGATGGCTCAATCCTTTTGTAGCAAAGGACAAGCCTGGTGTCACACCCTAGCTAGTCATGCATTAGAGTGTTGCATCATGTTTACTCTTTCAACAGAAACTTGAAATGGGGATCTGTGAAACCCTCAGAATCATTTTGAAAATGACCCAAATAAAAATTTCTCCAAAAGGGTCCAAGAAAATGCTCATGTTGCTCTCTGAAAATATTGGACAGAGATAAAAATCAAACCAATATTTTTAGTGGCTCATGGACATTTATTTTGGGCATTTGGAATTAATGCATAAATATTTGCATTGGAAATATATTTCTATATATATTAATATATGTCCAAATATTATGCCAATTATAAAGGAGCTCTGGAATAATATATCTAGCCCCTGCAAAAATTGGCATAAGTTAAATAAATGATTTAATATATTATTTAAATCAAAACAAATGTCAGAAATTAGAAAACAGAAAAAAATAAAAGGGAGAAGCTTACCTGGGCTCCTCCCTGTGCAGCCCATCCAGCTGGCCGGCCCAGCCAGCAGGCGGCCCAGCCCGTCTCCCTCCTCTGTCGTCTTCGTCCCGACAGAGGGAGGGGAGTGTGGCCGGCACGCGCGCGCGCCACCGCGCCACGCCACCTCTCTCCCTGCCTGCCTGCCCTCCCCTCCTCGCCTCGATGCCCCTGGACGACGCCACGCCTCCCCCTGCTCTCTCTCACTCGCCCTCGGCTCTTCCCTCCTCTCCCTCGCTCTCTCTCTCACACAGCCGAACCCCACCGTCGCCGACGTTCGCCATAGCAGCCGTCTCCGGCCACCCCTCGCTCCCCCGACTAGCTCAGAAGCTCCGCCACAACCCCCTCTTCCTCCCCACCGCTTCACGGGCCTCCGGAAGCCCTGCATCGCCGCCACGTCGCCGTTCCCCTCTTCGGGCTCCGACCATCATCGCCGTCGAATTCGCCGTCTCCAGCGCGTCTCCGAGCCCGCTTCGACGCCCACTGCAACCGCGGTGAGCCCCTGAGTCGTTTCCCCCTTCTCCCCTGGTCTCTTTCGACCTCTAGGCCTTAGCCCCACCTTGGCCGAGAGCTCCACGCCGCCGGCGATGTCGCCGTCGTGGCCACGGTCACCGTAGCGCCCAACCGAGCACACTATCGTGCTCCACGCCTCACTAGGAGCACGCAGCACGCACCAACGCCTCCCCAAACCCCCTGCAACGCCGACTCCGACCGCACCCGAACTCCGGCCGCCGCTCACGAGCTCGCCGTCGACGGTACCGGCCACCCCAGGCTTGGCCACCACCACCGTTCGACGCGCGGGAGCAAGAGCTCTCCAACGAGCCCAAGAACGGCCTCGCCCGTGCCCTGTAGCGCGATCCCGCATCACGCCGCCGTCTCGGGCCTCGCCGGCGTCACGTCGTCGGTGGGTTTGACCCACTTTGACCACGGCAGGACCCCCCTGAGTCCCTGACAGGTGGGCCCAGCCCTGTAGCTAATTAGGATTAGCGCTAACCACTGTTAGTTAACCCCCTGACACTGACCAGTGGGCCCCAGCGCCACTAATCCCTAATTAGGATTAATTTAACCCTGTTAAACCCCCCTGTCACTGACGTGTGGCCCCCACACGTCAGGTTTGACCCCAGACAGCCGCAGTTGACCACTGACGTCATGCTGACGTCATGCTGGCGCAATAATTATAATTTCTGGATTTAATTTAAATCAGGAAATTCCAGAATATTATTTAAACTTCAAAAATTCATAACTTTTATTCTGTAACTCCAAATTGGACAAATTATATATGAAAAATGATCAGAAAAATCCAATCTATCCATCTGTACTATTTTCATGCATGATCAAACAAGTTAAATTGATGTTTCAAGCAGAACAAGGAAAAGCACTTTAAAAGGCCATATTTGAATTTGAAATTTGAATCCTTGATTCAAATTTGTTCAAACCCTTCTGGTTTTAGTTGCATTAGCCCAACACACTCATATTGCCATGTTTCATGCATGCATCATATTGTTGCACATTGTTTGGTGATGTTGTGTATCGATGTCCTTTGCGACAGGTTCTGCCTCCGAGGAGTACCGTGAATACCCTAACGAAGAACCGTATCCGTGCATCGAACCATCAGGCAAGCAACCAGCCATTGATCATATCGATACAATCCCATGTTCTCGCTCCTGCTCTCTTTTACTGCATTAAGACAACGCGTTTCAAACTGCTGTGTGCTACGGTAGTTGAACCCATTTCCTCTGCATGACCTGTCATTGCCACAGTAACTAGATGAAACCCACTAGCATGTGTAGGAGTTGATTGAGCCATATGTATGTGTTGTTCCTACCTTGCTATGCCTGCTATGCTTAGAGTCGTGTCAGGTCTGGTTCATCTGGGTGATGGGCTAGAGTGAAATGTTATGTCGGTAATGAGAGTGGTGTGGTGAACACGATTTGGTAAAGGTATCGATGAGAGGCCATGTAGGAGTACATGGTGGGTTATTTCATTGAAGCCGACCTTAAGCACTGAGATCTGTATGTGTGATTTAAGAATCAGCTACTACCATGCATTGGGCCCGAAACCAATGGACCCTCTCGGCTTCTTATTCACCCTAGTTCTCCGTCCAGGAGTTGCAAGTAGTTTCTGGTGTTTGTAGCCTACTGGAGGCCGTGGACAGCGCTGACCGTAGGGGTGGGCTGTGATGCGGTAGGTACGTGGCCGGGTGTACCGGATACCCGTTAGGTATCTCGGGAACCCTGTTCACATCGTTCGGGGCCGTATGGGAAACCTCGGCCGGACTCCCTGCGGATGGAACCTGAATAGGCGATAAACCTGGACTGGAGGCTTAGGTGATTAGGTAGGTCGTGGCCGACACCCACGTTGGGCTTCCGCTTGAAGGTTGCCGAGTACATGTCGTGTAAACGACGATAAGTGGTGAGAGCGTGTATGAAGAAGTACACCCCTGCAGGGTTAACATGATCTATTCGAATAGCCGCGTCCGCGGTAAAGGACTACTTGGTTGCCTATACAGTTCATAGACAAGTAAATGGAAACTACTAAAAGCCTCAAGATAAGAGTGAGTGCCGAGGATGGCTCTTCCGTAGGAAGACGGAGGTGGATCCTCGGTGGTGTATTGAAGTGGTGAGTAGTGGACTCGTGTGCGCAAAACCATTTCAAGTTGGAGTATCGTAGGATAGCCTAGCCAAGAGTCAAAGCTGGCTTGCTGCAATAACTCCACCAACCCTTCTTGATAACATGCATGCATGTAGGATCTGATGTAAGACTTGCTGAGTACCCTTGTACTCATGTTGCTATAATCTACATTTTTACAGAAGACGCTGCAACCCCTTCTGATGGGTTCTATGTAGACGTTGACATCAACGAGTAGGCTAAAGACCCAGGTGGTGACCCTGAGCTTGTGAAGGACCACGTAGTATAGCTAGGCTTTCCAAGCCTCCTTTATTTTACTAGTTGTCTGTACTCAGACAAGTTACTTCCGCTGTTGGTTTGTATGACTGTATGACTTGTATGTTGGGTCGTGAGACCCGTACCTTTGTGTATGTTATGTATGGCTCCCTGAGCCTTAAATAAAGTACTTGTGTCGTAGAGTCATGTTGTGATGCTTCGTTGTATTTGCACATATCGAGCATATTGTGTGTATGATTGAAATGCTTGGTATGTGTGGGATCTGACTATCTAGTTGTTTATCTTTAGTAGCCTCTCTTACCGGGAAATGTCTCCTAGTGTTACCACTGAGCCATGGTAGCTTGCTACTGCTCTGGAACACTTAGGCTGGCCGGCATGTGTCCTTCTTCGTTCCTGTGTCTGTCCCTTCGGGGAAATGTCACGCTTTGAGTACCGGAGTCCTGTTAGCCCGCTACAGCCCGGTTTACCGGAGTCCTGCTAGCCCAGTGCTACAGCCTGGACCCACTTGCTGATGACCGACACGTTCGAAGCTGGGTCATGGATGCCTGTCCCTGTAAGTCTGTGCCACTTTGGGTTTACGACTAGTCATGTCAGCCCGGGCTCTTTATCATATGGATGCTAGCGACACTATCATATACGTGAGCCAAAAGGCGCAAACGGTCCCGGGCAAAGGTAAGGCGACACCCGTGGGGATACCGTGCGTGAGGCCGCAAAGTGATATGAGGTGTTACCGGCTAGATCGATGTGACATCGAGTCGGGGTCCTGACAGCGTTGGCATCAGAGCTGGACTGCCTGTAGGTTCTCCAAGCCAAACTGGTCGATGTTGAGTCTAGAAATTCTTTAGTTATATGTAGGGGAATTGATTGTGGGATGGAACGTAAGGCTCTTTTTACTCCTTTATCTCATGACATTCTGATCTGAGTCAGTCCATTCTTCCACCGGGGGTTAAGGAATTAGGATCTATTCTCTCTATCAGGATCACGTGTTACCAATCAGTAGTACCTTATAAGTTTGATGGATACAAGCCTAGTTCAGTTCTACTACCACATTATGTTGTTAGAATGGATTCAGAACTTTGATATGATGATGTTGAGTGTGTACGAAATCCTTTGTCAAATGTCTCAAAATCCTTCTTGAGCATTTACAGCTGTTATGCTGCCGAAATTTTGCTAGAAATTCTAATGCCTTTGCATTATGATTGTGCTTTCAGATGGCCACTCGCGACCCCAATCAAGTGGTTCGCCTGACTCGATGCCTAGATGTACCCGGCCATACTGCCAAGTTGGTCAGGGTAATGACTGAGGCTGGATACCGCTGGTATCCTGAGTACACAGTCGAAGAGCAATTCCGAGACTTTAATCAAAGCCAGTATCTCTGCACTGTCAGGATATTTCCATCTTATCCTGGATCCACCGAGCCTCTTCACTGCTCCTATGGACTCGGGGTTACTATTGAGATGGCTGTGCAGGACGCCGCCTACTCTATGATGACCATTATGCGAGTCAGATCTGGTCTATTTCGGGACTCTGATTTCCGGTATATGCCAGGATCACTTCCGGGAGCACAAGGGTATCTCCAGGCTATTTATGCTGACCCCACTCAGGAGGATTCACGGACTCGCACCACTGCTGAGATGCTCGAGGATAAGGACCATGAAAATCGGGCCTTGAGGTTAGAGCTCTTCAATACCCGTGCTGACCACTGGGCCACTTTGACTCGGTTCGCACCGGCGGTGCAAGCTGGATTCTCAGATATGCGCGATCTCTATCCTATGAGATCTGCTCTGCCAGACGTGATGGTTTGGCATGATGTAGGAGGCATCACCCCACCTCGCGGTCCCCGCAGGCCACCGTCTGTTGGTCCAAGGCCTCATCCTAGCCCCTATGGTCCAGAAGCTCCGCGAGATCGTCTGTTTCCGGATGATCATGTTGAGCTTCCAGGCTATGGAGGTGACTTTTACGAGGACTACTACGGGTCGGTCTGAGTTAGTGGTAGTATCACTAGTTCGCACTAGCTGTGTCGTCTATCGTCCCGCGTGACTCGTGGGATATGACCTAGTTTGTACTCCTTCCGGAGGTGTAGAAAAATAATGTATAGGAGCTTGGAATGCCTCCGATGAGATGTAATCCTCTTTCACCGTAATAGTACTTTGTTTGGTCTTGTACTAAACCCTGTATGGTGTGTATGACGATGGAATAAAGAAGCAGTTTCTGTATTTACCATGTCATACGGATGATCATCTTGCATTCCGAATTATTCCTTACATTCTGTATCCTATGTCGGAATTTTATCATTCTGACTAAATCATTGTCTTGTTTACCTAGGATGGTCAACACGCGCGCTAACCCTGCTTCTCAAGAGCAGGCCGAAGGCAGTGAAGGCAGGAATGAAAATCTGCCTCATCCTCCTTCACTAGCCGAGGTTATGATGGAAGCTGAGAGAAATAAGCGGGAGACCAACCGTTTGCTGGAGCGTATTGAACAGAATACAGCACACCATCAGAGGGCTAACGTGGTGTCACTCAGTGATTTTATCAAATTGCATCCACCCACGTTCCACCACTCCGTCGAGCCTCTCGACGCTGATGACTGGCTTCGCAGTATCTCTCACAAGCTGCGTTCCGCGCTAGTAGCTGAGGCTGACAAGGTCACCTTTGCTGCATATCATCTTGAAGGCCCCGCCAGTCTATGGTGGGAAAATTATGGAGCTATGCGCCCAGCGGGCCATGTCACTACTTGGGCTGAGTTCAGCGAGGCTTTCCGTGAGCATCATATTCCGGAGGGTCTCATGGACCGTAAACGTGAAGAATTTTGCAGTTTCACCCAAGGCCGACTTTCTGTGGATGTTTACAGCAGGGAGTTTGGTAATCTCGCACGATATGCAAATGAGGAAGTGTCTACCGATGCCAAGAAGCAAGCAAGGTTCCGTAAGGGCCTTAGTCCTGAGCTTCGCCGCGACCTCCGTCTGCATGAGTGCACATCCTTCCAGAAACTTGTCAACAAAGCCATCAGTGCTGAAACTGGTCAGACTGACTATGACGCAACACGCAAGCATGGCCGTGATATGGGTTCCTCATCCGGTGCTGGTCCTCAGAAGCGCCGCGTGTGGGTACCCAACACCGCCCTGCCACCCAGGTTCACACCGAGGCCATCCTTCCAGGCGCCTCGCCCCGTTCAACAGTCTGCACCGGCCAAGCCCTATGGGGGTCCAACCAACAATGCTCCTCCACGTACCAGTTCCATGACTTGTTTCAAGTGTGGGGAATCTGGCCACTATATGCGTGAGTGTCCCCAGACCAACCCCAATCAATCTGCTAAAGCTGTTGGCCGTGGCAAGCCGACAGGAAAAGTATTCCACGCCAAGCCGGTCACCGCTACACGTGGCCATGTCAACTGTATCTCTGCCGAAGAAGCTCAAGAGGATCCCAACGTCGTTCTCGGTACGCTTCTTGTTAATTGCCACCCGGCATCTGTTCTTTTCGATATAGGAGCCTCTCATTCTTTTATATCCGAAAATTATGCTCGTTTGCATAACGTTGCATTCTGTGACATGCCATCCACTATGGAAATTTCTACCCCTGGTTCTAGATGGCAGACCTCTAGGGTAAGTTATGGAAATGAAATCCAAGTCGACAGACTTGTTTTCCTCGCATCTTTGATAGCCCTTAAATTTTCAGATATTAATATCATTCTGGGTATGGACTGGATGTCAGCTCATCAAGCCAAAATTGATTGCTTCTCTAGGACTGTTCAACTCACCCATCCTTCGGGGAAGATAGTCAATGTCTTGACCCGAATAGCCAAGCGACAATTATATTCTCTTAACGCCAGCCCTTTGCCAGACCTTAAGGACGTTCCGGTAGTCCGTGACTTCCCGGATGTCTTCCCAGAAGAATTGCCAGGTGTTCCGCCTGACAGGGATGTTGAGTTCGTAATAGACCTCATTCCAGGAACCGTTCCGATTGCTAGAAGACCCTATAAGATGGCACCCCTAGAACTAGCCGAGCTTAAGAAACAACTCGATGAGTCCTTGAAAAAGGGTTTCATCCGACCTAGTTCATCTCCGTGGGCTTGCCCCGTCCTATTCGTCAAGAAGAAGGATGGTACGGACCGGATGGTTGTAGATTACCGACCTGTCAATCTGGTCACAATCAAGAACAAATATCCGCTTCCCAGGATCAACGACCTGTATGATCAGCTCGCTGGATCCTCAGTCTTCTCCAAGATGGATTTGAGGTTGGGCTACCATCAAATCAAAATCAGAAACGGGGACATTCCTAAAACGGCCTTTGTTACTCGTTATGGCCAATACGAGTACACCGTCATGTCCTTCTGTTTAACCAACGCTCCAGCCACCTTTTCTCGGTTAATGAACTCAATCTTCATGGAGTATTTGGATAAATTCGTCGTGGTTTACCTCGATGATATACTCATCTACTCCAAGAACGAGGAAGAACATGCCGAACATCTAAGGCTAGTGTTGAAGAAACTTCGAGAGCATCGCCTTTATGCCAAATTTTCTAAATGTGAATTCTGGTTGTCAGAAGTGACCTATCTGGGTCATGTAATATCTGGTAAAGGTATTGCTGTTAACCCTGAGCGAGTTCAAGCCGTCCTTAACTGGACTCCACCTGAATCGGTCAAGCAAGTTCGGAGTTTTCTAGGCTTAGCGAGCTATTGTCGTCGCTTTGTCGAGAACTTCTCCAAGGTTGCCAAACCTCTAACCGAACTCCTCAAGAAAGATAAGAAGTTCGAGTGGACTCCACAATGTGAGCACAGCTTTCAGGAACTGAAAAGACGCCTGACTTCTGCTCCCGTACTGGTACCGCCAGACTTCTCCAAGGACTTTGTTATCTACTGCGACGCCTCGCGACAAGGACTAGGTTGCATTCTCATGCAAGATCGACACATAATTGCCTACGCTTCACGGCAATTGCACCCACATGAGGAGAATTATCCTACTCATGATCTAGAGCTTGCAGCCGTAGTCTATGCACTTAAGACCTGGCGACATTACCTCCTCGGTAATCGTTGCGAAATTTTCACTGATCACCAAAGCCTGAAGTACATTTTCACCCAACCGGATTTGAATCTCAGGCAAAGACGTTGGGTTGAGTTGATCACAGACTTCGATTTAGGGATAACCTACACCCCAGGGAAAGCCAACGTCATGGCTGATGCGCTAAGTCGTAAATCTTATTGTAACAACCTGATGTTACAACAAAGTCAACCGCTTCTCCATGAGGAATTTCGGAAGCTTAACCTTCACATTGTACCTCAAGGTTTTCTCTCCACCTTGGTGGCAAAACCTACCCTTACGGATCAGATTATCAAGGCACAGAAGGTAGATCCGGGAATCTCCCGCATCAAGAGAAACATTCAGAAAGGAATTGCGAATTGCTTCTCCATTAATGATCAAGGGGTCGTATACTTCGGGAATCGACTAGTGGTTCCCAAAGTGCGAAACCTGAGGCGTTTGATCCTTAAGGAAGCTCATGAATCTCCTCTCACCATTCATCCCGGTAGTACTAAGATGTATCAGGACCTACGCCAGAGGTTCTGGTGGACTAGGATGAAGAGAGAAATTGCTCAGTATATTGCAAATTGCGACGTCTGTCGTCGTGTAAAAGCAGAGCACCAACGGCCTGCTGGCACCCTTCAACCCTTCGCTATTCCTGAATGGAAATGGGATAAAATTGGTATGGATTTCATTACCGGTTTTCCCAGGACCAAGAGAGGGAATAATGTTATTTTCGTCGTGGTCGATCGTCTTTCCAAAGTAGCCCATTTCCTACCTATTCGTGAGAGTATAACCGCTAGTCAGCTGGCAGACTTATACATCTCCCGAATAGTGTCCCTTCATGGTGTTCCTTTGGAAATTAACTCGGATCGAGGAAGTCTTTTCACCTCTCGATTTTGGGAAAGTTTCCAAAATGCTATGGGAACTCGTCTCTCCTTTAGCACCGCCTTCCACCCTCAGTCGAGTGGTCAAGTGGAACGCGTCAACCAAATTCTAGAAGACATGCTTCGAGCCTCTGTTATCTCGTTCGGAATGGACTGGGAGAAGTGCCTTCCATTGCCGAATTCGCTTACAACAACAGCTATCAAGCTAGCTTGGGTAAAGCCCCTTTTGAAGTTCTCTATGGACGACGGTGTCGAACACCCCTTAACTGGTCAGAGACCGGGGAAAGACAATTCTTTGGCCCGGATATGATTCAGGAAGCAGAAGAACAAGTTCGCATCGTTCATGAAAAGTTGAAAACAGCCCAATCCCGTCAAAAGAGTCAATATGACCGAAAACATAAGGCTGTGACTTTCGAGGTTGACGAGAAGGCTTATCTTCGGGTCACCCCTCTGAAGGGAACCCATCGTTTCGGTATCAAAGGCAAATTGGCTCCTCGTTACATTGGACCTTTTCGCATTCTCCCCAAACGAGGAGAAGTTGCCTACCAGTTGGAACTACCTCCGCATCTCTCCAGAGTCCACGATGTCTTCCACGTTTCTCAACTCAGGCGTTGCTTCTCGGATCCTATCCGTGAAGTGGACCACGAAACGCTTGATCTCCAAGATAATCTTACATATCGAGAGTACCCCATTCGTATCCTCGATCAGGCCGAGCGTACCACTCGACGTCATAACATCAAGTTTCTCAAAGTACAATGGTCGCACCATTCTGAGGATGAAGCAACTTGGGAAAGGGAGGATCGTCTTCGACTTGAGTACCCCGCCTTCTTCCCGGAGGAACCCAAATCTCGGGGCGAGATTCTTTTGAGTGGGGGTGAGTCGTCACACCCTAGCTAGTCATGCATTAGAGTGTTGCATCATGTTTACTCTTTCATCAGAAACTTGAAATGGGGATCTGTGAAACCCTCAGAATCATTTTGAAAATGACCCAAATAAAAATTTCTCCAAAAGGGTCCAAGAAAATGCTCATGTTGCTCTCTGAAAATATTGGACAGAGATAAAAATCAAACCAATATTTTTAGTGGCTCATGGACATTTATTTTGGGCATTTGGAATTAATGCATAAATATTTGCATTGGAAATATATTTCTATATATATTAATATATGTCCAAATATTATGCCAATTATAAAGGAGCTCTGGAATAATATATCTAGCCCCTGCAAAAATTGGCATAAGTTAAATAAATGATTTAATATATTATTTAAATCAAAACAAATGTCAGAAATTAGAAAACAGAAAAAAATAAAAGGGAGAAGCTTACCTGGGCTCCTCCCTGTGCAGCCCATCCAGCTGGCTGGCCCAGCCAGCAGGCGGCCCAGCCCGTCTCCCTCCTCTGTCGTCTTCGTCCCGACAGAGGGAGGGGAGTGTGGCCGGCGCGCGCGCGCGCCACCGCGCCACGCCACCTCTCTCCCTGCCTGCCTGCCCTCCCCTCCTCGCCTCGATGCCCCTGGACGACGCCACGCCTCCCCCCTGCTCTCTCTCACTCGCCCTCGGCTCTTCCCTCCTCTCCCTCGCTCTCTCTCTCACACAGCCGAACACCACCGTCGCCGCCGTTCGCCATAGCAGCCGTCTCCGGCCACCCCTCGCTCCCCCGACTAGCTCAGAAGCTCCGCCACAACCCCCTCTTCCTCCCCACCGCTCCACGGGCCTCCGGAAGCCCTGCATCGCCGCCACGTCGCCGTTCCCCTCTTCGGGCTCCGACCATCATCGCCGTCGAATTCGCCGTCTCCAGCGCGTCTCCGAGCCCGCTTCGACGCCCACTGCAACCGCGGTGAGCCCCTGAGTCGTTTCCCCCTTCTCCCCTGGTCTCTTTCGACCTCTAGGCCTTAGCCCCACCTTGGCCGAGAGCTCCACGCCGCTGACCATGTCGCCGCCGTGGCCTGAGCTCGAACGGGTCGCGCCCGTGCATCTCACCGAGCTCGTGGTGACTCCAGGAGGCTGCGCAGTGCTTTACCTCACTCGCCCGTGCTCCACAACGCCGTTTTCGCCGAGGTCCGAACTCCGGCGCCGCCGCGAGCTCCATTCCGGTGAGCTCCGGCCACCCCAGCTCGAGCTGTTGCCACCCCTGGATGCGCACGAAGCCCAGCAACCCATAGCCGTAAACCACACCCGAAACCATCCCCTGTAACGCTTTCCCGGGGCGTTTCCGTCGTCGGATTCGGTCGCCGCCGGCCGAACTCCGGTGGCCGGTGATGTGGTACGTCATTAGCCACTGATGACCCCACTAATTAACCTCCAGTGAAACTGACAGCCGGGCCCCACATCCTAACTAACTGGCTAACTAAACTAGATTAAGTTTAATCTAATTACCCTGGACCCACACGTCAACATTGACTGTGCTGACGTGTCGTTGACTGGGCCCACCTGCCAGCGACCTAAACGAGCCCTAAGTCACTGACTAATGGGACCCCCTGGTCAGGTTTGACCCGGGGCAGCCCTGTTGACTTGCTGATGCAAGCATGACGCAGTGCTGATGTCATAACTCATTTTCTGGATTTAATTTAATTCTGAAATTCCAGAAAATGCCCAAAACTTCTAAAAATCATAGAAAATTAACCGTAACTCCAAATTAAATAAATTATATATGAAAAATTATCAGAAAAATTGAAGGAATCCATCTGTACCATTTTCATGCATGGTAGAATAACTTATAGCTGCTGTTTAGCACAAATCAATTAAAGGGCATTTATTAATCACATATGGAGTTTGAATTTGAATTTTATATTCAAACCAACTTCATTTAATCTGTTGCTAGTTGCATTAGCCCAAAACACATTCTTTTTGCCATGTCATGATCATGCATCATATTGTGCATTGCATTGATTGTGTTCCTTTCTGTGTTGCCGGTATTTGTCCCCTCTCGATAGACGTGATACCGATGATGTGATCGTTGACACTGATGAAGACTCAATGTTATCTTCAGAAGTGCCAGGCAAGCAAAACCCCCTTGTTCATTCTGATAAAATCCCACTCTCTCGCTCCTGCTCTCTTTTACTGCATTAGGACAACAACGACATATTTGATACTTGCTGCGGTAGCTGAACCCTTTATCCTTTGCATGACCTGTCATTGCCACAGTAAATAGATGAAACCCACTAGCATGAGTAGGAGTTGTTTGAGCCCTGTTGTGCCTACTCATTCATGCTTGTTTGTCATGCCTGCTACTGCTTAGAGTTGAGTCAGGTCTGATTCATCGGGGATGAATCAGAGGCGTGTGAACATGTCCTACTGTGTGTGAGCTAAGTGTGTGAACACGATTTGGTAAAGGTAGCGGTGAGAGGCCATGTAGGAGTACATGGTGGGTTGTCTCATTGCAGCCGTCCTCAGGAACTGAGTTCTGTGTTTGTGATCCATGATCAGTTACTACCACACATTGGGCTCCGGGCGCTCCAAGTCCTCTCGACTTATTAATCAACTTGATCTCTGTCCAGGAGTTGCAACTAGTTTCTGGTGTTTGTAGGCAGTGTTAGTAGTCTACCAAGTGGCACCCGGTACAGGTGGGCTTGGGACAGACTAGGCACAGTGGCCCGGTGTACCAAGTGGCACCCGGTTGGTGGGCTTGGGAACCCTGCACACATCGTTTGGGGCCGTAAGCGACACCCCGGCCGGATCTCCTTGCGGATGGAACCTGAATAGGCGATAAACCTGGACTAGAGACTTGTTCGGTTAGTCAGGTCGTGGCCGACTCCCTCGCCCGGCTTCCGCTTGAAGGTTGCCGAGGTACATGACGTGTACAGGGCGATAAGTGGCGAGAGCGTGTGTGAAGAAGTACACCCCTGCAGGGTTAACATCATCTATTCGAATAGCCGGATTCCTCAGATATGGAAACTTGGACCCCATTGCATAGTTCATAGACAAGTGAAAGTGGATACTCTAAAATACGCAAGATAAGCGTGAGTGCTATGGATGGCGTTCTCGTAGGGAGACGGGAGCGGATCCATAGTGGTGTATTGATATGGTGAATATGTGGACTCGTGTGCGCCACCTCAAAAGAGTTACTTGCAGTCGTAGTTCAGGATAGCCACCGAGTCAAAGCTGGCTTGCTGCAGTTAAACTCCACCACCCCCTTGTTGATAATGATGCATATGTAGATAGATCTGATGTAAGTCTTGCTGGGTACATTTGTACTCACGTTTGCCTATTTTATGTTTTTGCAGAGAGACTTCAGTCTCACTAGTAGTTCCGCTTGGACTTCGACGTTTAGCTTGATACCTCAGCTACGATCTTGTGCCCTCGGCAGGATCTGGTAGATAGTCAGGCTTCTCAGCCTTTTTCATTTATAGATGTCTGTACTCAGACATGATAGCTTCCGCTTGTGCCTTGACTTGTATGCTCTGATTGTTGGGTCATGAGACCCATGTTTGTAATGTCTCGCTCCTCAGAGCCTATTGAATAAACTACTTGAGTCGTAGAGTCATTTTGTGATGCCATGTTGTATTGCACATATCGAGCATATTGTGTGTATGTTATTGAAATGCTTGGTATGTGTGGGATCTGACTATCTAGTTGTTTATCTTTAGTAGCCTCTCTTACCGGGAAATGTCTCCTAGTGTTACCGCTGAGCCATGGTAGCTTGCTACTGCTCTGGAACACTTAGGCTGGCCGGCATGTGTCCTTCTTCGTTCCTGTGTCTGTCCCTTCGGGGAAATGTCACGCTTTGAGTATCGGAGTCCTGTTAGCCCGCTACAGCCCGGTTTACCGGAGTCCTGCTAGCCCAGTGCTACAGCCCGGACCCACTTGCTGATGACCGACACGTTCGAAGCTGGGTCATGGATGCCTGTCCCTGTAAGTCTGTGCCACTTTGGGTTTACGACTAGTCATGTCAGCCCGGGCTCTTTATCATATGGATGCTAGCGACACTATCATATACGTGAGCCAAAAGGCGCAAACGGTCCCGGGCAAAGGTAAGGCGACACCCGTGGGGATACCGTGCGTGAGGCCGCAAAGTGATATGAGGTGTTACCGGCTAGATCGATGTGACATCGAGTCGGGGTCCTGACACCTGGACAAACTCTTATATGAAGGAAAGCTCTCCCTAGGACACATGGGAATTATCGTCAAGCTAGTTTTCATCACGATCATATGATTCGTGTTCGGTACTTTGATAATCTGATATGTGGGTGGACCGGTGCTTGGGTACTGTCCTTACTTGGACAAGCATCTGCTACCGATTAACCCCTATTACAACTCAACAATTACAACTCGATACTTAGTCCCAAAAATAATATAAAAGTGGATAATAAAGCCCAATAATGTCCAATACAGTAGATAATATAGCATGGAGCAATCCAAAATTATAGATACGTTGGAGACGTATCAGCATCCCACTTATGATTAACCCCTATTGCAAGCATCCGCAACTACAACAGAAGTATTAAGGTAAACCTAACCATAGCATGAAACATATGGATCCAAATCAGCCCCTTACGAAGCAACGCATAAACTAGGGTTTAAGCTTCTGTCACTCTAGCAACCCATCATCTACTTATTACTTCCCAATGCCTCCCTCTAGGCCCAAACAATGGTGAAGTGTCATGTAGTCGATTTTCACATGACACCACTTGAGGGATGACAACATATATCTCATCAAAATATCGAACGAATACCAAATTCACATGACTACTAATAGCAAGACTTCTCCCATGTCCTCGGGAACAAACGTAACTACTCATAAAGCATATTCATGTTCATAATCAGAGGGGTATTAATATGCATAATGGATCTCAACATATGATCTTCCACCAAGTAAACCAACTAGCATCAACTACAAGGAGTAATCAACACTACTACAACTAGGTTTGGATACAAAGATTGGATACAAGAGATGAACTAGGGTTTAAGATGAGATGGTGCTGGTGAAGATGTTGATGAAGATTGTCCCCCTCCCAATCAGAGGATCGTTGGTGATGACGATGGTGATGATTTCCCCCTCCCGGAGGGAAGTTTCTCTGGCAGAACAGCTCCGCCAGAGCACTAGATTGGTTCCGCCAAGGTTCCGCCTCATGGCGGCGGAGTCTCATCCCGAAAGCTTGCTTATGATTTTTTTTCCTCAACGAAAGACTCCATATAGCATAAGATGGGCATCGGAGGGCCACCAGGGGGCCCACGAGGCAGGGGGCGCGCCCAGGGGGGTAGGGGGCGCCCCCCACCCTTGTGGCCAGGGTGTGGCCCCCCTCTGGAACTTCTTGCGCTCAGTATTTTTTATATATTATGGAAATAACTTCCGTGAAGTGTCGGGACTTTTGGATCTGTGCAGAATAGGTCTCTAATATTTGCTCCTTTTCCAGCCCAGAATCCCAGCTGTCGGCATTCTCCCTCTTCATGTAAACCTTGTAAAATAAGAGAGAATAGGCATAACTATTGTGACATCATGTGTAATAACAGCCCATAATGCAATAAATATCGATATAAAAGCATGATGCAAAATGGACATATCAACTCCCCCAAGCTTAGACCTCACTTGTCCTCAAGAGAAAGCCGAAATTGATAAATATGTCCACGTGTTTAGAGATAGAGGTGTCGATAAAAATAAAATACGGACATGAGGGCATCATGATCATTCTTATAACAGCAACATGTATATATTGTCATATGATCTCTTATGCTAAAGTAACAATTCAATCACAATTTTGAGTATGAATTATAAACTTCATTGGGAACCAACAAACTCTAATCTCAGTCATTGAGGCAATTGCAATTTATCATAACATAGGAAAGAGTCAATATAAGAGCTTTTCAGCAAGTCCACATACTCAACCATCTTTTAGTATTTCACAATTGTTAACACTCACGCAATATTTATGGGTATGAAGTCTTAATCGGACATAGAGAAAGATAGGGGCTTATATTTTTGCCTCCCAACGTTTTACCTCAAGGGTAATGTCAACAATAATAGTTCATGAAGACTCACATCCAATTAGCTATATATATCAGGATCTTTCCAACACATTGTGCTTGCCAAAGGATAAAATGTAAAAAGGAAGGGTGAAGATCACCATGACTCTTATGTAAGGTAGAATATAAAAGTAAAAGATAGGCCCTTCGCAGAGGGAAGCAGAGGTTGTCATGCGCTTTTATGGTTGGATGCACAAAATCTTAATGCGAAAGAACATCACTTCATATTGCCACTTGTGATATGGACCTTTATTATGCAGTCCGTCGCTTTTATTTCTTCCATATCACAAGATCGTATAAAGCTTATTTTCTCCGCACTAATAAGTCAAACATATTTAGAGAGCAATTTTTATTGCTTGCACCGATGACAACTTACTTGAAGGATCTTACTCAATCCATAGGTAGATATGGTGGACTCTCATGGCAAAGCAGGGTTTAGGGATATTTGGAAACACAAGTAGTATCTCTACTTGGTGTGAAGAAATTGGCTAGCATGAGAGGGAAAGGCAAGCTCAACATGTTGGATGATCCATGACAATATAATTTATCTCAGATGTAAGAAAACATAACCCATTACGTTGTCTTCCTTGTCCAACGTCAACTCTTAGCATGTCATACTTTAATGAGTGCTCACAATTATAAAAGATGTCCAGGATAGTATATTTATATGTAAACCTCTCTGTCTTTATTACTTCCTATTGATTGCAACGATGACCAAAACTATGTTTGTCAACTCTCAACAACTTTTATTCATCATACTCTTTATATGTGAGCTCATTACTCTCCATAAGATCCAAATGATCTCTTTGTTTATTTTTATTTCTTCTCTTTTATTTTATAATTCCCTCAAGATCATAGCAAAATAATCAAGCCCTTGACTCAACACTAATCTTTATTATATAGCTCACGGACTCAATTACATAGAGGGATCATAAAGCAAAACTCACAACTAGATCATACTAAAACTTTATTCTACTAGATCAAGATATTACTAAAAGGATAGAACTAAGAAAAATGGTAAAGATAAAAGTGATGGTGATACGATACCGGGGCACTCCCCCAAGCTTGGTAGTTGCCAAGGGGAGTGCCCATATCCGTGTGATTATGTCTCCTTCGGGGGTGGTGATGTGATATTCTTGGCGATGATGCCCCTCGGGATACGATTCTCTTCCTCGAGCTTATTGACTTGCTGCTTGAGGTTCATTATTTCCTTACGGAGCTTGCCAGTGACGGCTAAAGCTCCTTTCAACCAAGGATGTTGCATAGCTGCGGGACAACAAGTAACACTCTTTTTCATATTTACATAAGAAAGAAATCTAACATTGGAATGGATAACCGAGTTTGGAATAGCTGAGCTCTGTGGTTCCCCCATCGTGAATCCTGCCCGAAAACGGGAAGTAACTTCTTGATCCTCCTCCATGGCATCTATCCTTTTCAAGTCAGCTTCCATCTCTTCCTCCGTTGAGGGCCCAAAGTGATAGGCATCGTTGTTTGCCCCTGGACCTGGTGTCGGATGAGACACCCGACTCTCCCTGGCTGACTCTTGAGAAGACATCTTGCTCTAATCTGCGGCAGAAATAGCTCGAAACAAAGACAGGAGATATTTGCGTGATACGGTGGTCAAAACCTTCGGGAGATTATATGATGAATTTTTACCGACCAAAAGAAGTATCGTGCAAGAAAACAGAGTCCGGAGAGCGCACGAGGTGCCCACGAGGCAGGGGGCGCGCCCAAGGGGGTAGGGCGCGCCTGCCACCCTCATGGGACCCTCGTGTCCTTCCTGTTCTACTTCTTATTTTCCTATTTTTCTAAATATTCCAAAACGAAGAAATATTGCCATTAGAACTGTTTTGGAGTAGGTTTACTTACCGTACCATGTACCTATTCCCTTTCAGACTCTGAAACGTTTCGGAAAGTGCCCCTTATGTATTCCTCCGGGGTTACGGTTTCAATAATATTAGTTTCAACATTTATAGGATTACCTGAGATATCATGTTTAATTCTTTGACCGTTCACCACCTTCGGATTTGTGCCTTCGAAATTGTTGATTTTTATGGTGCCGGAATGATAGACCTCCTCGATAACGTAAGGACCTTCCCACTTAGAGAGAAGTTTTCTTGCAAAAAATCTTAAACGAAAGTTGTATGACAATACATAATCACCTACATTAAACTCACGCTTTTGTATCCTTTTGTCATGCCATCTTTTAACTTTTTCTTTAAACAGCTTGGCATTTTCATAAGCCTCGGTTCTCCATTCATCAAGTGAACTAATGTCAAATAACCTCTTCTCACTGGCAAGTTTGAAAACATAATTGAGCTCTTTAATGGCCCAATATGCCTTATGTTCTAGCTCAAGAGGTAAGTGGCATGCTTTACCATAAACCATTTTATACGTAGATATACCCATAGGATTTTTATATGCAGTTCTATAGGCCCATAATGCATCATCAAGTTTCTTGGACCAATTCTTTCTAGATCTATTAACAGTCTTTTGCAAAATTAATTTGAGCTCTCTATTACTCAATTCTAATTGACCACTAGACTTTGGGTGATAAGGAGATGCAATTCTATGATTAACGCCATACTTAGCAAGCATTTTTTGAAAGGCACCATGAATAAAATGTGAACCACCATCAGTCATTAAATATCTAGGGACTCCAAACCTCGGGAAAATAACTTCTTTAACCATCTTGATAGAGGTGTTATGATCAGCACTACTAGTTGGAATAGCTTCTACCCACTTAGTAACGTAATCAACAACAACTAAAATATGTGTATACCCATTAGAGGAAGGAAAAGGTAACATATAATCAAAGCCCCAAACATCAAATGGTTCAATAACAAGTGAATAGTTCATAGGCATTTCTTGACGTCTACTAATATTACCAATTCTTTGACATTCATCACAAGACAAGACAAACTTACGGGCATCCTTGAAGAGAGTAGGCCAATAAAAACCGGATTGCAATACCTTATGTGTAGTTCTATCTCCAGCATGGTGTCCTCCATAAGCCTCAGAGTGACACTTGTGTAGGATTTGCTCTTGTTCATGCTCAGGTACACAACATCTAATAACACCATCTACTCCTTCTTTGTAAAGATGTGGGTCATCCCAAAATTAATGTCTCAAATCATAGAAGAACTTTTTCTTTCGCTGGTATGTAAAAGTAGGTGGTATAAATTTAGCAACAATATAATTAGCATAATCAGCATACCATGGAGCAGTTCGAGAAGCATTTATGACATTTAATTGTTCATCAGGAAAGCTATCATCAATAGGTAGTGGGTCATCAAGAACATTTTCTAACCTAGACAAGTTGTCTGCAACGGGGTTCTCAGCTCCCTTTTGATCAATAATATGCAAATCGAATTCTTGTAGCAGGAGAACCCATCTAATAAGTCTAGGTTTAGCATCTCTCTTTTCCATAAGGTATTTAATGACAGCATGATCAGTGTGAATTGTTACTTTAGAATCAACAATATAAGGTCTGAACTTATCACAAGAAAATACAACTACTAAGAATTCTTTTTTAGTAGTAGCATAATTTCTCTGGGCATTGTCTAGAGTTTTACTAGCATATTGAATAACATTTAATTTCTTATCAACTCTTTACCCCAGAATAACACCTACAACATAATCACTAGCATCACACATAATTTCAAAGGGTAAATTTCCAATCAGGTGGTTGAACAATAGGTGCAGAAATCAATGCTTTCTTAAGTATTTCAAATGCTTCTACACAATCATCATCAATGACAAAAGGAATATCTTTTTGTAATAGATTAGTCAGAGGCCGAGAAATTTTTGAGAAGTCCTTAATGAACCTCCTATAAAAACCAGCATGACCGAGGAAGCTTCTTATACCTTTAATGTCCTTGGGACACGAAATCTTTTCAATAGCATCAACTTTACCTTTGTCAACTTCAATACCTCTTTCGGGAATTTTTATGCCCCAAGACAATACCTTCATTAACCATAAAGTGGCATTTCTCCCAATTCAAGACAAGATTAGTTTATTCACATCTCTGCAAAACTCGATCAAGGTTGCTCAAGCAATCATCAAAATAGGATCCATAAATGGAGAAATCATCCATGAAAACCTCACATATCTTTTCACAAAAGTCAGAGAATATAGCCATCATGCATCTCTGAAAGGTAGCAGGTGTATTACATAAACTAAAAGGCATACGTCTATAAGAAAAAGTACCGAAAGGGCAAGTAAAAGTGGTCTTTGATTGATCATCAGCTGACACAGGTATTTGAGAGAAGCCAGAGTAACCGTCTAGAAAGCAAAAATATGTATGTTTGGATATTCTTTCTAGCATTTGATCAATAAAAGGTAAGGGGTAATGATCTTTTTTAGTAGCCTTATTTAATTTCTGGAAATCAATTACCATCCTATAACCTGTAATAACTCTTTGCAGGATAAATTCATCTTTATCATTAGGAACAACAGTAATACCTCCCTTCTTGGGGACACAATGAACAGGACTTACCCACTGACTATCAGCAATGGGATAAATTATACCTGCCTCAAGGAGCTTTAATATTTCTTTTCTTACCACTTCTTTCATCTTAGGATTCAGCCGTCGTTGATGATCACCAACTGGTTAGGCATCTTCCTCCAAATTTATTTTGTGTTGACATAGAGTGGGACTAATGCCCTTAAGATCATCAAGAGTATATCCAATAGCAGCACGGTGCTTCTTCAGAGTTTTCAATAATTTCTCTTCCTCCTTCTCCGAAAGGTTAGCACTAATAATAACAGGATATATTTCCTTTTCATCAAGATAAGTATATTTGAGAGTATCAGGTAATGGTTTAAGCTCAAATACGGGATCACCCTTGGGTGGAGGAGCATCCCCTAGGATTTCAACAGGCAAGTTGTGTTTCAGAATAGGTCCTTGTTTAAAGAATACTTCATCTATTTCCCTTCTTTCATTCATAAACATATCATTTTCATGGTCTAGCAAATATTGTTCTAAAGGATCAGTAGGAGGCATAGCAATAGAAGTAAGACCAATAATTTCATCTTTACTAGGCAATTCTTTATCATGGGGTTGTCTATGAAATTTAGAAAAATTAAACTCATGAGACATATCCCCTAAACTAACAGAGACAATATCCTTATTGCAATCTATCTTAGCATTGACAGTATTCAAGAAGGGTCTACCAAATATAATGGGACAAAATCTATCTTGTGGGGAACCAAGAACAAGAAAATCAGCAGGATATTTAACCTTCCCACACAAGACTTCAACATCTCTAACAATCCCAATTGGTGAAATAGTATCTCTATTAGCAAGCTTAATGGTAACATTAATACCTTCTATCTCAGGTGGTGCAATATCATGTGTAATTTCTTTGTATAAGGAAATAGGTACTGCACTGACACTAGCACCCATATCACACAAGCCATGATAACAATGATCTCCTATTTTAACAGAAATAACAGGCATGCCTACGACAGGTCTATGTTTATCTTTAGCATCAGGTTTAGCAATTCTAGCAGTCTTATCACAGAAGTAAATAACATGCCCATCAATATTATCGACCAAGAGATCTTTAACCATAGCAACATTAGGTTCAACTTTAACTTTCTCAAGGGGTTTGTGTGTCCTAATATTACTTTTGTTGACCACAATTGAAGCTTTAGCATGCCTCTTTATTCTAATAGGGAAAGGTGGTTTCTCAACATAAGCAGTAGAAACAATAGGATCATTATAAGTGATAGTCTTTTCTTCAACTTTAATAGGTGTAACTACTTTTGCTTCAATGGGAGGATTATATTTAAACCACTTCTCCTTAGGGAGATCAACATGAGTAGCAAAGGATTCACAGAAAGAAGCTACTATCTCAGAGTCAAGTCCATATTTAGTGCTAAATTTACGGAAAACATCGGTATCCATAAAAGATTTAACACAATGAAACTTAGGTGTTTTACCTGACTCTTTACCTTCTCAAGATCCCAATCTTCAGAGTTGCATTTAATTCTCTCCAATAAATTCCATTTGTATTCAATAGTCTTCATCATAAAGGAAACGGTACAAGAAGTATCGAGCATGGAGCGATTGTTGTCAGAAAGCCGAGCATAAAAATTTTGAATAATCATTTCTCTTGAGAGCTCATGATTGGGGCATGAATATAAAATTGACTTAAGCCTCCCCCAAGCTTGAGAGATTCTTTCTCCTTCTCAAGGCCAAAAATTATATATATAATTACAATCATGATGAACAAGATGCATAGGATAAAACTTCTGATGAAATTTCAATTTCAATCGCTTATAGTCCCATGATCCCATATCATCACATAGCCTATACCATGTCAATGCATCTCCCTTCAAAGATAAAGGGAAGACCTTCTTATTGATAACATCATCGGGCATACCTGCAAGCTTAAATAATCCACAAACTTCATCCACATAGATTAAGTGTAAATCGGGATGCAATGTTCCATCTCCTGCAAAAGGATTAGCTAGCAGTTTCTCTATCATACCCGAAGGAATTTCGAAATAAACATTTTCATTTTCAGTAGGTCCAGTAGGTTGAGGAGCAACTATTTGCTCTACCGGTCGGGGTGAAGATACCCCGAACAAGCCCCTCAAATGATTACTTTCCATAGTAAAAAGTGACAGTAAATTTCAGCACACTATATAAATTTTTCCTTAGCAAATTCCACCTACCAAAGGCGCTTCACTCCCCGGCAACGGCGCCAGAAAAGAGTCTTGATGACCCACAAGTATAGGGGATCTATCGCAGTCCTTTCGATAAGTAAGAGTGTCGAACCCAACGAGGAGCACAAGGAAATGATAAGCGGTTTTCAGCAAGGTATTCTTTACCAGCACTGAAATTATCGGTAACAGATAGTTTTGTGATAAGGTAATTGGTAACGAGTAGCAAGTAATCAAAGTAAGTAAGGTGCAGCAAGATGGCCCAATCCTTTTGTACCAAAGGACAAGCCTGGACAAACTCTTATATGAAGGAAAGCGCTCTCGAGGACACATGGGAATTATCGTCAAGCTAGTTTTCATCACGATCATATGATTCACGTTCCGTACTTTGATAATTTGATATGTGGGTGGACCGGTGCTTGGGTATTGTCCTTACTTGGACAAGCATCCCACTTATGATTAACCCCTATTGCAAGCATCCGCAACTACAACAGAAGTATTAAGGTAAACCTAACCATAGCATGAAACATATGGATCCAAATCAGCCCCTTACGAAGCAACGCATAAACTAGGGTTTAAGCTCCTGTCACTCTAGCAACCCATCATCTACTTATTACTTCCCAATGCCTCCCTCTAGGCCCAAACAATGGTGAAGTGTCATGTAGTCGACATTCACATGACACCACTAGATGGATGACAACATACATCTCATCAAAATATGGAATGAATACCAAATTCACATGACTACTAATAGCAAGACTTCTCCCATGTCCTCAGGAACAAACGTAACTACCCACAAAGCATATTCATGTTCATAATCAGAGGGGTATTAATATGCATAATGGATCTGAACATATGATCTTCCACCAAGTAAACCAACTAGTATCAACTGCAAGGAGTAATCAACACTACTAGCAACCCACAGGTACCAATCTGAGGTTTGGATAAAAAGATTGGATACCAGAGATGAAGTAGGGTTTAAGATGAGATGGTGCTGGTGAAGATGTTGATGGAGATTGACCCCCTCCCGATGAGAGGATAGTTGGTGATGACGATGGTGATGATTTCCCCCTCCCAGAGGGAAGTTTCCCCGGCAAAACAGCTCTGCTAGAGCCCTAGATTGGTTCCGCCAAGGTTCCGCCTCGTGGCGGCGGAGTCTCGTCCCGAAAGCTTGCTTATGATTTTTTTCCTCGATGAAAGACTCCATATAGCAGAAGATGGGCATCGGAGGGCCACCAGGGGGCCCACGAGGAAGGGGGGGGCGCGCCCAGGGGGTAGGGCGCGCCCCCACCCTCGTGGCCAGGGTGTGGCCCCCCTTTGGAACTTTTTGCGCTCAGTATTTTTTATATATTATGGAAATAACTTCCGTGAAGTTTTAGGACTTTTGGAGCTGTGCAGAATAGGTATCTAATATTTGCTCCTTTTCCAGCCCAGAATCTCAGCTGCCGGCATTCTCCCTCTTCATGTAAACCTTGTAAAATAAGAGAGAATAGGCATAAGTATTGTGACATAATGTGTAATAACTGCCCATAATGCAATAAATATCAATATAAAAGCATGATGCAAAATGGATGTATCAGCCCATTAGGCCCAATAACTTTCCCGGGGGGTTCCGGTAGCCTCCCGGTACTCTGAAAAATCCTCGAACCTTATCGGAACCATTCCGGTGTCCGTATATAACCTTGCAATATATCAATATTTACCTCTCGACCATTTTGAGACTCCTTGTCATGTCCGTGATCTCATCCGGGACTCCAAACAAACTTTGGTCACCGCATACGCCGGTGGGCTAAACCCTAGAAGCTAGCCTATGGTATGATTGTTGATGTGTATGATCTATCGACTAGCCTGGCCTCGGTTTATATAATGCACCAGAGGCCTAGGATAACAAGAGTCCTAGCCGAATACGCCGGTGGGGAGGAGTCCTTGTCTTGATCGCCAAGTCTTGTGGAATATTCCTTGTATGCGGCAGCTGTCCGAACTGGCCCATGAGTATACGGCCATGGGGGTCCTCGGCCCAATCTAATAGATCGGGAGATGACGTGGTGAGTACCCCCTAGTCCAGGACACCGTCAGTAGCCCCCTGAACCGGTCTTCAAGTTAGGGATGCTCCTTGATTCTTCTGAACTGTTCTTCATCTTCGGTTGACGGTCTTGAAAACTGGTTCAACAAATCTTCTCATCTTCGATCTTGAGGATTGCCGAAATGCATTCGGCGAGTTTACACGTCGGGTATCCGAGGAGCCCCTTTAAGTTTCTGGCCTTTATCAATGCCTTGTTATTTTTATGCCACACCTCGGGTTTGAAGTTGTTCCCGGGAGGCAGTGTCCTCTTGCGTCCGAGCTCTAACGCCAGACTGTATTCGAGGTATCTTTTGCAGCCGAGCACCAATGCCGGACCGCTTCCCAGCTCTAACGCCGGAATGTACCCGAGCTCCAACGCCGGACTATGTATCCGAGCTCCAACGCCGGACTATATCTCAGGTGTCATATCACCTTGGTTCAAAAAAGTTGAAGGAGTTTAGCCGAGCTTAATGCCGGAAATGCCCTCTACGGAGCTAGCCACTAGCGCCCGATCTTTATGCCGGACTGCTTCCGAGGTGGTGCACCACCCCGAATGTGGGCCGATTTTTGTAAATATTTTTTGTTGGTGCAATTTATTCTCTGCCGAGATATATAGCCAGTAGCCCTCAAGGTGTGTATTGGTCTAAAACCCGAGATGCACCTGAAGGATGACGTAAGACCGCTGATCCTAGTAGCCGTTGAGACTCAGGTTGATTTGCAAAATCGGCCTGAGGATCAAGTCCAAGCTCGGCAGAATACTTCGGGGCACTAAAAGCGGCATGCTCAGTCCTCGAGACTTAGGTTGGGTGCGGCAGACCAACCTGAGGATCAAAATCTCCTCGGAAACTATATTGCACATAAAATTTTCTGCATTGGACAAGCAATGCAGTAGCCCTCGAGACACTGGTCGGGTGGCAACACCAGATCAGGGGATCGATGTGCCCCTTTAATATTTGTAAATAATAAGCCCGAAGCCCAGTAGCCCCCGAGCCTTAATGCGGGCACGGGTGGCCGAATTAAGGATCAATATCCATAGTAAAATCACAAATTATGTGTAATGACTATGTATCCAAGTACTTTACGTCATTAATGCTCGGATCCGCATTGTACAAAACTTTGTTGACCGACCATCGGCTTCCACCTCCTCGGCCAGTAGCCGAGGAGTGTTTGTCCTACTTTATAAAGCCTTTATGAGGGCAAAGATTTACAACAAACAAGGCAATCTGGCCATACGGTTTTATAAACAAAGGTACACAGAGAGTTATATTACTGTTTAACAGAAGAAATGTCTTCCAAAGAAAATAGTCCCGCTATCGGTTCCTTTCTTTGGGTTGTCATGCTAAGCATGATCATTAAACCTCAGCTCTAATGTAAGAGCAAAATATTGAGGATTTAGTTTGGGAGGCCAGTTAATAGCCCCCGGTAGTGTTCGGCGACAGTCGGGGTCAAGCCGTAAACACTTCGGCCAATGTTATGAACGGCCCATCATTTAACATAGTCATCGGTTCGCTGACCAGTTTACGCTTATTGTGAAAGTCAGTTTTCGCCTTTCTCCACTGAGGTGCTTAACCATGTGAGCTGGAAGCACAATCGCAGTGGTTCTCCCTTTGCACGCCTAGCCGAACAAAACGGAATGTAGGAAGCAAGTGCAGGAGCCGGGCAACCCAACTATTGACCGAAGACACAATTCAAAACCGATGCATATATAGCAATATCTGAGAATGTTTTTGCCGAATCCCTAAAGGTGTCCGGTGTTGTACTCCGAGACTAATGCTGGAAAAGCACAAATAGTTTAAAAGTGCCAAAAAGCTTGGAAAACCAAGAAACGTCAGTAAAAACATGACGTCCGAACAATATCAAGTGTTCGGTGCCAATCCAAAAGTTGGTCTTAGAAAAAAGAAGTGCTTCTGTCGTGCTTTAACATGATACATCCTATCTCAAGACTTCGAGCGGGTCAGCCTACGGCTTCAACCTCCTATCCCGAGGGCGGAGTACTTCTCATCAGGCCAGTTTAGCAAACTAAACTCTAGCGGCTTTGAGAGAGAAATTAGGCTCCCCGGCTAGCGACCGCACACTCGTGTCGAAAAAAGGAGTGATAAATAATAATAAAACTTTGCAACGACTAAGAAGAAGAACACTTATTATAAAACGGCTCAAATAAACTTAAGAGCCCCCAAGTGACTTGGGTAGAAGAATGATTGCATGTACCGAAGTACTTATATCATATCTATGTTCAACCAAACTTTAAACGCGTCTAAACCGACCGTCAGGTTCTCCCTCTTCGGTCAAGGACCGAAAAGTGTTATGTACTCCATCGGTCGAGAATATCGACGGTGTTTCCAATAACCAGGCAATCAGGCCATAAGGCTGTAACAGACAAAGCACGCTCAGGGAACTTATGCTATATTACCGTGAAGTGTAAGAAGCATCTTCGAAGAAAATAGTACCCCCACCGATACCTTTCTTTGGTGCTCATTGTTATTATGAGACTTGTGCAATAGATTTTTTGTACTCATGAGTTCCGTTGTGTGCCGACCATCATTGAAAACTATAAGAGCGCTAGCTTTCGGCTTCACCCAGTCTGAGGTCCGGCTCGGTTGACCCGATCGTGACAATCGCAGAGGTGCTCCCTTTACTCCCTAGCCGAACAATCGGGAACGTAGGGGTAAACACAGAAGTGAGGCAACCCAGCTTGCAAATCGCTTAAGTCAATATGGTGCATATTGTGGCATAATACACGAACAAGGAACGAAGTCGTACAAGTATAATCATATGCAAGAGGAAAAGCTTCATAAATGAATCCCCCAAGTGAATTGGGTCCTTGAATTTGTGTGTCACAAACAAAGTTTGGACAAGGAAATTTTTTACAAGCAACTTTTTTCCAAAAAAGTATAATGCTTGGTCGAACCGAACACAAGTTAGAAATTAAAGCTTTGAGCATGAAAGCGACTTAGCTGGTTAATGTGTTCGGTATTGATGACGCGGTCCGATCTTGATGCGGGGCAAGGTTCCATCCCCCAAGCTGGTCCTGAGGTGGCGGAGCGGAGAGCTCGACACGCCGAAGTGGTGACATAGCATGGTTAATGCAGACCGGTAGAGTGACGCCGAAGTCCCCGGATCATTTTCCTGTGCACAAAAATAGTGCAAACCGGAGATAATAGTAATAATGATAATTAAAAAAATGTGTTGCATAATAAATAATTTATGCAAAGTGAGGAGTAGAAGAAATATGGCCTGGCGCCGAAGTCAATGTCGATGCAGGGTGTCGGCGTGATGTAGTAAAGGTGTGGCAAAGCCTGAATTCACAGGTCGGTCCGAGCTTCGGATGCGGCGTTCGCCGGACTATGTACGGAAACTGATCGAACCACCACGCGACTGTCATTAATGCGGTCACCATTTGATAGACATGTGTACATATCATGGACAAACCAGAGTAATAATTCCTTGGGAAAAATGAACCCAAACAAGCAAAAAATACTGGGATTAATAGCACCTGGTTTATTTGTTGTAGCAATCCGAAGGAAGGTGATTCCCAAAATTGGGACTCGCTCCGCATACCCATCGCCTGATGGGCGATAAAACGACGGCATGGCAATGTTGGTAAAGGCTGACTCGCCGAGGCAAAGCCCTCGGCCCAGCTAACGTGACGGAGCTGGTCGGCTACTGATGCCGAAGTGTTCGAAGTAGGTTGATGAAGAGATGCCGAAGCCCTCGGTCCAGCCGAGATGTCGAAGCCTCGACGTTAGCCGATGAGTCGAAGCAGGTCGGCGTGACGGACACCAGCTTGAAGAAGCAATAGTGCGGCCCTCTCGATGCAGGTCGTGACGTGGTTGATGCCGGCTTGATGAAGCGACTGTGCGGCGATGCCGGTATGCCCGCTCCGTGTAATCCATGGGGCGGCGATGTTGATGATGATTTATCCTTCGCGATGCCGAACTCTTGTTCGGCTTGCCGAGATGATGATCCGAAGAAGTTGAGCTCGGCTAAAGTGACGACGTGTCTAGCGCAGGTCGGCAGCCGTGGAGTAATATTGCCAGACTGATTTGACACGAGCATGATGTTGAAGATCATGTTCAAAAGATCTTAAAGTTAGTGGGATGTGTTTTGGAACGAAACACAATACCCCATACAAAACTTCCTTCAAAAGGGATGTCTGAAATCCTGTTCATAAAAAAGACGAACTCGGGTCGGATTCGTTTTCGTGCAGAAAACAGATCCGAAAAGTGATGCACTAATCGGAAGGTTCCCGGAGTTTGGACAGTCGGATCGAGCTGAAATTTTGAGAGGTGGTAGATATAGGAATTCCGCAGCCGATCAACGGTTGGATCTTTCAAAGGACGTCCGAGCTAGAAGCTGGACACCACGCCCTAAACTCATCCAGATTCCCGTCCAGATTTGACAGGGCTCCGGTATATCATAGATTGCCAGAGATTTCTCCATCGGAACTCGACGAAATTTTCCAGGGTTTTTGTAGGCTCGATTCCGCACAATTCCACCGAAGCGATCGTTAAAGCGATGCTCGAGCAGGCGGTGGCGGCGGATACGTGTTCGCTGTTTGGAAAAACAGCACGGTCGCTTGAGGGCAATGTTGACGTTGAGCCCCTGAGCTCCATAGATGATTCCTCCGTGATCTTGATAGAGATCGGAGTTGATGTTTGATGAAGGCCCTCGTCCGAACATGGTGATCCGAACACGGGGCGCAATTCTTGGTCGAACCAAGGTGACCAGTCGAGCTGGTGACGAAGATGCCGAAGTCGCAGTTGATCTGCAGGCGAGCCATCGATCCTTTTGTCGATCACACAGCAGAACTCTTAATGAAAGCACCAATGTCGGTGTCAAAACCGGCGGATCTCGGGTAGGGGGTCCCAAACTATGCGTCTAGGCCGGATGGTAACAGGAGGCAGGGAACACGATGTTTTACCCAGGTTCGGGCCCTCTTGATGGAGGTAAAACCATACGTCCTGCTTGATTAATATTGATGATATGGGTACTACAAGAGTAAATCTACCACGAGATTGGAGAGGCTAAACCCTAGAAGCTAGCCTATGGTATGATTGTTGATGTGTATGATCTATCGACTAGCCTGGCCTCGGTTTATATAATGCACCAGAGGCCTAGGATAACAAGAGTCCTAGCCGAATACGCCGGTGGGGAGGAGTCCTTGTCTTGATCGCCAAGTCTTGTGGAATATTCCTTGTATGCGGCAGCTGTCCGAACTGGCCCATAAGTATACGGCCATGGGGGTCCTCGGCCCAATCTAATAGATCGGGAGATGACGTGGTGAGTACCCCCTAGTCCAGGACACCGTCACGGACCCTATGGGTTCGAGAACTATGTAGACATGACCGAGACACATCTTCGGTCAATAAAAAATAGCGGAACTTGGATGCTCATATTGGCTCCTACGTATTCTACGAAGATCTTTATCGGTCAAACCGCATAACAACATACGTCATTCCCTTTGTCATCGGTATGTTACTTGCCCGAGATTCGATCATCGATATCATCATACCTAGTTCAGTCTCATTACCGGCATGTCTCTTTACTCGTTCCGTAATGTATCATCCCGTAACTAACTCACTAGTCACATTGCTTGCAGGGCTTATAGTGATGTGCATTACCGAGAGGGCCCAAAGATACCTCTCCGATACACTGAGTGACAAATCCTAATCTCAATCTATGCCAACTCAACAAACACCTTCGGAGACACACGTAGAGACTGTTTATAATCACCCAGTTATGTTGTGACATTTGATAGCACACTAAGTGTTCCTGTGGTATTCGGGAGTTGCACAATCTCATAGTCAGAGGAATATATATAAGTCATGAAGAAAGCAATAGCAATAAAACTAAATGATCATAATGCTAAGCTAACGGATGGGTCTTGTCCATCACATCATTCTCTAATGATGTGATCCCGTTCATCAAATGATAACACGTGTCAATGGTTAGGAAACTTAACCATCTTTGATTAACGAGCTAGTCAAGTAGAGGCATACTAGGTACACTTTGTTTGTCTATGTATTCACACATGTACTGAGTTTCCGGTTAGTACAATGCTAGCATGAGTAATAAACATTTATCATGATATAAGGAAATATAAATAACAACTTTATTATTGCATCTAGGGCATATTTCCTTCAGAAAGGTGTCAGGAAATTTTCAACAACATCCAATCTTGGTGATGCAACAAGATTGTTTTTTAGCACTTCTTATGATGGAATTCGAGATACCATGAGACATGATTAGCTTAACTTGTAGGTGCTCAGACTTCTACAGAGCTAAGGCTTCATGAATTGCATAACCTAATTAGTAACTCGTGGCTATGTCAACTCCCTCACGAGTTGCTGATCAGGTTGCACCGCCGCCTTCAGGTAAACAGAGATGCAAGTTGAGAAGGTATATACTTCACTCAGTCAGCATTAGTGGTCCTGAATGGACAAGCTAATAGCCAATGAAATTCGTGTATGCAGTGGTTTCAAGTAGTTCTAGCTATCAAGTGTGTGGCTGAGTTTTAAGGACTGATGTAGCACAGGCATTAGTTGTCGTTTAGCCAAACCATAATTGAAACTCTAAACCTATATCCCCTCGGCTTCTATCCAACCCCTACTGGCGCCTTTCCTACACTTTTTCTTTTGTTCTAGTCTCTTTACTTGACATGTTTCTTACCTAGGTGTTGCTACTTGCGTCCCGCTGCCGCTATTTATATCCAAGTCCATATCACCTAGATTTCCTTTCATGGTGCTTGATTCAATAATTGTCTTTTATTCCTTTTTAAGGATTAATTAAACCAGACGGTTTTGCTTGGGGAGGTGCTTGATACTTATTAGTTCTGATTTATAGATGGACAAGGTCATTGAAGATTCTTCTTGGAGAATTTATTTTCTTTCACGGAATTTCTTCAAGAACTTTAGAATCACATGCCTCTGTTTGTGGGGAACATGATAGTATCTCTCCCAGATCGGCAATGTATTATACTTTTCTTCCTCTCGCCACCATTCATAAATGTCGCATTGTCGACAGAGCAAAACACATACCCAAAGCATACTTGTGGTAGCTATGTATTCAATACACGCACGACACATCATAGCAATCCTTCTGTTTAAGAAAAAGCAAGAGACATCGATACCATACTACTCGTTCTATAGAAGGAGAAGAAATGTGGCCCAACAAAGCAGATACCGCTACAAAATAGACTTTGAGTTAGCTCAATTATGGACATGTCAAGGGTATTAGTCTGTCAGCGTAAGTTCATACGTCTATGCGGCTCTTGCTGGACGGATACAGGAGCCAGTTTATGGTCAAGAGAGTAACTATGCGACACGACCAGATGAATGCCTCTATTACCCGGTGCAACGATAGCCGAGTTGAGGAAATCGGGGGCACTTTGGCAGGAAATGCTACCTCCAGAGGAAAAAAAATAGTTTTCAAATGAGTGAATTCGGTGTGCAGGTCGATGTGCAAGTGAAATAGCAGCACTATAGTAATGCGCTTATTAATTTTGGGTTGGCAAAGAAATTCAAGGTTGTCTTTTCCAAAATAAATTTAGGTTCTCCACATGATGAAGATGTGAGGTACATTGGTGGGGTATGGAACAAATAATAGTTCTTGCCAACGATATAGATAGTCATAGAAGATACTAACAAATGGAAGGGCGATATTGGTTATTTTATAGAGATTGTTCTTTTGATTTATTTGGTCTTTTTTGTAGCCAAGGGAAATGCGTAGGCGAGAACTCAACTGTGGTCAAGAAATTGCTACTGGAGCTTGGGCTCCATTGAGCTTGATTTTTGAAAACAGATCAAAAACCATCTTTGAAGTTGCAAAAATATCTCAAAAAATTAACAGATGTACATAGTTATGTATACTACATGTTTGTAAAGTTTCATGATTTTTGTGTGTAGCTTGCGGCATAATGTATTTCATCACAAAATATCACTAACATGTAATATACATCTCATGTGTGTACATAAGAAAATAAAAGAGAGAAACGATAGGCGGTGATGTGGATGAAACCCTACCCTCCCGGGTCATTCTCGGACGACGTTCGAGGCCCCCACTACCACCCACCCAAGAATGTCTCCCACTATAGCTTCCTCTCCTTGCCATCACTAGAGAAGGCCATTGGGCCAAGTCTTGTGGCGGACGGTGGCGGAGAGGCCGCATGTGGCCCACTCATTGTGCATGCGACCTTGTATATATCTCCCTTGAATCCAAAAGATCATGTGCATCTCCTACTTCATTTTCCATGGATATGTTGACTGTGCATAGATCGACACGTCCTGGATTGGTCGCAGCTATCGGATGACCTCAAAGCCTCCACCAACTCTTGTGCATGCCACAGGGTTGCCACATTTGTCTACTTTGGTCTTGATGGGGGAATCTAGAGGTTTGGAGGCTGAAGAAATCTATGAAACATCCACCATTGACAATTGTGATGGCTAGGGCGTCTTGTCTCACCCTGGTGGCGTTATCTTGCCGCCGTCCTCACCAGATGGGCTATGGAATCATCGAGAATCTCTAGTCAGCACGTCTGACCATGAAAACGATGACACATAAATGTCATTTCTCCATGTTGGAGGTGTTGTCTTCATCCCCTTCTTGTCGTTACGGTGCACTCCTTTGCATCCTCTATAAGCATCCTCCAAAATCCACTCCACCATCGTTTGGTTATCCATGTTGTCTTCACTCTCATTGTTGTGTGGCACATGTCATAAGCACTGACCACCCTTCCAGTGAAAATTATTTCATTATTGGCATTCTTTGAGATCATGTCACTCTTTCTCCCCACTCCCATGGGAAATGACCGCCTTTTATGGAGAATTTTCGCAATCTTTTCATGACTTACCTATGACGCAGGTGTTTCCTTATCTTCATTCACGCTCTTTCTTGGGCATTGACCACCCTTCGAGCAGGGGTTGTATGGTGTGGGGTTAGTAATGACACATCTCCTTGATGTTGATTGTCTGCAGACTATCCTTGCCGGCGGTGTCAATGTTGCCTTAGTTGGGGCCCCCATGTGGCATCCCTCAAAGTTTACCATTTTTTTCTAGTGGCGCCTTGTACTATGCTTTAACATATCCTGGGTTGCTTCATCCAACCCTAGATGTTTAAGAGGTTGTTTTTTGTGTTGTGTTGTAATATTGTACTTAGTATTTTGTGTTTTCAGGGCACTTGCTTCATCAAGATGTATTGCCCCTCGGGCTTTCCTTTGAGGGATGTTTTCAAGTGGACATCTTGACTCTCGGTGAACTTCTAAAAATATTTAACATATATTCAAAAATCATTGTATTATAAAAATACACGTGTATATCGGTGAAATTTTTACGTTTATACACCTTTACATATAATTTATTTCGATCTTGGAAACTAAATCTTGTGCCCTCAAAAGGCAAATTATAGAGCACTAAACTTATTTCCTTTACATGCTGCAAAAATGGAGCCTTTCTTATAAACACACTAGAGTTGACTGGTATGACTAATTGTTTGTAAAAATACATTTTGAATATCTAGTTGCCCAAGTATTCATCTATGTTCTCCAGCACTAACTGTTTCACTTACCTAATTCATCAAATTTTGAAATAGAAGCTAAACATGGCCACACAACCAAAATCGTCATTGCATAGTCCTGGTCACTTTTATTTCAAATGGAGTCCAACAACTCGCTCACCTACATTTGTGTTACATATCTTACTCCTATCATGGAAGATGTACGAAACATCGGCACCCGTATTGTTTTCTTCTTCTACTAGTGATCTATCCTCATGCGACTCTTCTTCCCACCCAACACCATGATAGATATTGTTTGACATGTTTGGATCTTAATTATGCTTAGAAATGAAATGTGTCAGGAATTTCCCAATAACATCCAACCACGTTGGCACAACCAGATCCTTTTAGAACACTTCTTATGCTGAAATGTAAAATCACATAATGCTTTTAGCTCCCCGAACTTTGATGGAGCTCAAGGTTCATGGATTGTGTTACCCTAAGCAAATTATTTCTAGTTTATCCTAACTTTCCTTTCCGTGTGCATGGTTCAACTTCAACCCGTGTCATTTTTCTTTTTCATGGTTGATTAAAAGTGCTAGGTTTTGCTCGGTGCCACGATCTGATGCTCACTTTAGGAGGGCAAAAGGCCATAGAATGATTCCTGGGGAACTTGAGAATCACATGCCTCTATTTGCATGGAACATGATAATAGTATCTCTCCCAATTGGCCAAGTAATACATTTATTGTCCTCTCATCTCACCATTCAAAAATACCTCATTGCCGATGGATTAAAATATGTACCAAAATCATGCACCCGTGGTTGCTCTGTATTCAAAACACACACCACATAACATAACAGTAAAAAACACTCAATTCAGAAAAATAAAATGACACTGATGCCAGACTACTCATTTGCATGAAGGAGAAGACGGTGTAGCCTAGAGGAGCACATGCAGTAGTAAAGTAAACTTCAAGTTATCTCAACTGTAGCCGTGTCACATGGGTGTCAATGAGCATAAATTTATGTCTATGTGGTTCTCGCTTGGACGAAGGTGGAGGCCAGTTTGGGGTCTATTGTATGTTCTTTGTGATAACAATCGGAGAAATGCATTCATGGTCTACCAGGAGCGACAATATCTAAGCCAAATGGTGGCACTTTGACAACAAACACTCCACCCATAGGAAACAAAAGGTTCCACCAAAGATCGCCGAGCACGAAGAGTTTGTAATGAATGGCTTTGGTGTGTAATGGTAGCGACACAATAATGAGTTCTTTTCGGGGGGTTGGCACAGATGTGAAAATTATAAGTTTAGAAATTTCATCGATATAATTTTAGTGACATATAACACTGTAACATCCCAATTTTCAATTTGGATTTATATATAGATCATCATATGCATATCATATTTTCATTTGCATTTGATTGTGATCCTAGAAATCTTAAGCAACTCAAGGACCCAATGAGAGAGTTGGAGGTTTCACTAAATTTTCATATTTGGATTTATTTCAAATTTGAAGAAAGGATCAATTTGATTCTAATATTTTTCTCTTCAATTATTTCCAATAACAAAAATAAATGAGAGAATATAAAATTACTTCTTCAAACAGAAAAGAAATATTGGAGGAGAAATTTTAAAATCAATTTCTCATTTTATTTGTATTTTATTTGCTATTTTATTTGAATTAGAGAAAAACTTGCATTTTTCAAAAATTGCATTTTAGTCCAAAAAAAATGTTCATCTTGTCCTAAATATTAGGTCTGGACGGCAAAAATTGTTTCTGGAATTTTTCTTAGAATTTGCTTTATATTTTATTAGGATTTTTCTTCCGCGATGAAATTGATTTATATAAAAAAACTTTACCTGGGCCGGCCCAGCGCACCGCCGCCTTCCTCCAGCTCGGGACAGGAGTCCCGAGTTCGCGGGCCGTCGCCGCCATGTCCGACCAGGACATGGGACCCCGCCCCCTCCCGCAAGCCACCCTGCCCCTCCCCTTGGACCCCGAGTTGAGCCGCCGCCGCACCTTAGCCCCGCCGCCGTCACCGCCGCCCGCGTCGCCGTCACCGTTTGCTGCCGCCGCCGCCCCGTCTCGCCGCCGACGCCCGCCGCCGAGCCTCGCCGGATTCCTCCGCCGTCGAAACCGCCGTCGCCGGTTTTCTCCGGTTAAACGGTAAAAACCGTTCAGTTTTTCCGGTTTATTTATTTTTTTTGTTAGATCGGTTTTATTTCTAGGGTTTGCTTTTTAGCGAACGTTCACCCGTTATTTTCTGTTAACGAACGAATTTGAACGTTAGCCTCTGTAGCGGACGTTCGTCCGACAGATTTTTATTTTTATTTTTATTTTCGGCCAGGGACCTATCCATGAGTATTTTCTTATAGATTAGTCCCTGGTCTTTAAACCCTCGTTACTTTTTGCTCGTTTATCCAAATCCAGTGAAACCAACGCCAAAATCTTCATCTCGATCCCATCCGTTCAGATAATCAGCTTGAACATGGTTTTCACAATTTAACATTTGGTTTCAAGCAGATTTGAATTCGAACTTCTTTTGATCGTAGTTTGAGTTTCGTAGCTCCGATTCGATTGATTCTTTTTTGCAAATCGAAGCTCTTCTTTTGAACTTTATATTCAGATCTTTTCTCTTGAGTTTTACCCTTGCATCTTATGCTTGAGTGCTTATGTATGCTATTGTTTGTTCACGATAGAGTTTCTGGAGTGCGAGGCTTGCTACTACAAATCACTAGGGTTTTTAGATTGTCAGCAAGGCAAGTAACACTTTGATCATATCCCTTTAACACCCAGTTTTTATGCATTAATTTCAACCCACAAACATTGCATGAGTAGGACTGATAACATGTGGGTATTTGGGAGGTAGTTGATGAGGTAGGAACCAATTGTCTTATATCAAACCCTGGGAGTTACTACGTTATGCTTACACGGCTATGCTATGCTCGTAGACGTGGATTGGTTTTTGAGTGAATTCATGAAAGTTGTGAGAGTTATTGTTTACTAAGGTTTAACTTAAGGTGGCTACTTTAATACACATCTGGGTGGATTGGTTTGTGGGCACCTGGGGAATCCAGTGCTGTCCAAGGAGATCCTAGGGCATCCGTGTGATCATCCTATGGTTCGCCACCCAGGCTCAAAGGGATCATAAGATTATTCTTGCTAGAAACTTCCGTGTGAAGCCACATGTCATTATGGGCTCTGGCATAGTTGAGTAAGTTTTAGGAAACCTTTCCATGATGGGCTAGCAGATGTAGGGGATTGTAGGTGTACCGGTCTATCTATCGGTTGAGGGGACCTCTCCGGAAAGACTGTGTCTCGGTCATCCATTTCTCAAACACCGTGTAGTGCAAGAAATTCAACGGAGGAGATCGAGTCTTGTGGGGAAAAGTGTGCAAACCTTTGCAGAGTGTACAAACTAATCATGATTAGCCGTGTCCCTGGGTATGGACATCTTGAGTATCTGGTACTTGAATTATTGATTTGATCTCATCACTTTACTTAATTAATCTATTGGGCTGTTAACTTTTAATTGGGATTGAGATGGGGTTACCATTCTCAATGTTTTCAACAAACCCGTAGTTAAATAAAATGTATCCTTTGTTGTAGGGAAAATTTAGCTTTTTGCAAATGATAACCATAGAGCCTCCACCAGCCATATATGCATGTAGTGATAGCTGTTATTTGTTCATTGCTTTATAGTATTATCTTGCCGGCATATTCCATGTGCTGACCTACACAAGCTGCAACGTATTATGTTGCAGAGTTTTCAGACGAAGAGTAAGGTGCGCTAGGTCGTTGTCATGCACTCAGTTTTGCCGTGGAGTTGGATGGACTCTTCTACCTTCAAAGCTTCCGATGTTATCTTATTTAGTTGGCCATCAGCCATATTATTGTAATAAGTTCTCTATTGAGACATTCGGTGTAATAAGTGTGTGATTGAACTCTGTTATAGATCCTCAATAGCGATCCAGGGATGACACTTAAGCACAGAGACTTGACCATCTGAGGTCGGGTCGCTACAAGATGGTATCAGAGCACACACTGACTGTAGGACGCGACCACTAGGACAAGCCACAGGATACTCTCCTCTACTCTTTTCTAACTCTTCTCCATTTCCAATAACAAAAATAAACGAGAGAGGATAAAATGACTTCTTCAAACAAAAAAGAAATATTGGAGGAGAAATTTTAAAATCAATTTCTCATTTTATTTGCTATTTTATTTGAATTAGAGAAAAACTTGCATTTTAGTCCAGAAAAATGTTCATCTTGTCCTAAATATTAGGTTTGGACGGTGAAAATTGTTTCTGGAATTTTTTTAGATTATTTATTATATTTTATTAGGATTTTTCTTCCGCGACGAAATTGATTTGTATAAAAAGATCTTCCTGGGCCGGCCGAGCCGCAGCCAGACCACGGCCCAGCGCGCCGCCGCCTTCCTCCGGCTCGGGACCGGAGTCCCGAGTTCGCCCGCCGTCGCCTCCATGTCCGACCAGGACACGGGACCCCGCCCCCTCCCGCAAGCCACCCGCCGCCGTCTCGCCCCTCCTTTAAATAGCAACACCCCCCCCCTTGGACCCCGAGCCAAGCCGCCGCCTCCTTAGCCCCGCCGCCAAGCCGCCGTCGCTGCTGCCCGCACCGTCACCGCCACCCCGTCTCACCGCCGCCGAGCCTCGCCGGATTCCGCCGCCGTCGAAACCGCCGCCGCCGGTTGCTACCTCTTGAGCATGTGTTGGTTTTCCCTTGAAGGGGAAATGGTGATGCAGCAAAGTAGCGTAAGTATTTCCCTCAGTTTTTGAGAACCAAGGTGTCAATCCAGTAGGAGACTACACGCAAATCCCCTAGTACCTGCACAAACAAACAAGAACCTCGCAACCAACGCGATAAAGGGGTTGTCAATCCCTTCACGGTCACTTACGAGAGTGAGATCTGATAGAGATAATAAGATAAATATTTTTGGTATTTTTGTGACATAGATTGGAAAATAAAGATTGCAAAATAGATAGTAAACTAGAATTTTAGATTGGAACTTATATGATGTGAAGTAGACCCGGGGGCCATAGGTTTCACTAGTGGCTTCTCTCAAGATAGCATAAATTACGGTGATTGAACAAATTACTGCCGAGTAATTGATAGAAAAGCGCATAGTTATGATGATATCTAAGGCAATGATCATGAATATAGGCATCACGTCCGTGACAAGTAGACTAAAATGATTCTGCATCTACTACTATTACTCCACACATCGACCGCTATCCAGCATGCATCTAGAGTATTAAGTTCATAAGAACGGAATAACACTTTAGGCAAGATGACATGATGTATAGGGATAAACTCAAGCAATATGATATAAACCCCATATTTTTATCCTCGATGGCAACAATACAATATGTGCCTTGCTGCCCCAGCTGTCACTGGGAAAGGACACCGCAAGATTGAACCCAAAGCTAAGCACTTCTCCCATTGCAAGAAAGATCAATCTAGTAGGCCAAATCAAACTGATAATTTGAAGAGACTTTCAAAGATATCAAATCATGCATATAAGAATTCAGAGAAGAATCAAATAATATTCATAGATAATCAAGTTCATAAACCCACAATTCATCGGATCTCGGCAAACACACCGCAAAAAGAGTTACATCGAATAGATTTCCAAGAAGATCGAGGAGAACTTTGTATTGACATCCAAAGAGAGAGAAGAAGCCATCTAGCTAATAACTATGGACCCGAAGGTCTGTGGTAAACTACTCACACATCATCGGAGAGGCTATGGTGTTGATGTAGAAGCCCTCCGTGATCGAATCCCCCTCCGGCAGATCGCCGGAAAAGGCCCCAAGATGGGATCTCATGGGTACAGAAGGTTGCGGCGGTGGAAAAGGTGTTTCATGGCTCTCCCTGAAGGTTTCAGGGTACGAGATTATATTTAGGTGAAAGAAGTAGGTCGGTGGAGCTGTGAGGGGCCCACGGGGGTGGGGTGGGCCCTCCTACCTCGTGGCTTCCTTGCTGCTTCCTTGACGTCCACTCCAAGTCTCCTGGATCACGTTTGTTCCAAAAAAGTACACCGTGAAGGTTTCATTCTGTTTGGATTCCGTTTGATATTCCTTTTCTGTGAAACACTGAAATAGGCAAAAAAACAGCAATTTGCACTGGGCTTTCGGTTAATAGGTCAGTCCCAAAATTAATATAAAAAGGTATACTAAAGCCCATTAAACATCCAAAACAGATAATATAATAGCATGGAACAATCAAAAATGGGACAAATACATTTATGCCCCTAGTTGGAACCCAACCACGGGGTTTGCCCTTAATTTTCCACCTTGCTCAGTTTTGCCCTTAGATTTGTCCCAGGGCTCGCTCGAATGCCCTTCCGTGACTGCCCCGTGTGGTCAACGCCGTTTGACCACGGTTTTGCGCCGTTTTGGACATTTTTACCCCTGAGTCGATATCCCTAGACTTTTAGTCGTCTGCTACCTCGCACTAGACAGAAGAAAGGGGGCGGAAGGGGCGGAAGGAAGGAGCTGTTGGAGGGGGCGTCATGCAGGCTCGCCCACGGCCATGGAGATGTCGGGTATGTCGTCGGAGAGCTCGTCGCCGGCCGCCGCTGAAGAGGTAATTTGTAATAGGTAGAGTAAAATTTCCCCATTTTCTAGGGTTAGCTCAAATTTCGGGTGATTTATGTGGTTTTGGTCAAATTAGGTGGATGGGGTAGGAATTGTGCAGCACAGCTCAGAGTTTTACTTGCCAGACTCCACTTTCTCCGGCCTGGAGTATCGCTCGAAGCATCATTATCCATGGCATGGCCTAATCCCTGCTCGTCGCGTCTCATGGGGTGGAGCTAGCACCGGTCATCGATTTTTGGGTTGCCCCCTGGATGTAAGAATTTGAACTGCATTTTCTATTCTTGGGTTTGAATCCATGACGAAGCAGTCGACATCAGATCTAATCGAAAATTGTTCATGCAGTTGCCAGATGAATGTGAGTGGGTGGTTTGGGTTGACCCTGCACCTCCAGCAAGAGTTGGACTAGCTTTAGAAGATTTGCATGCAACGTTTGAAACTAGCTGGATCAAAAGTCATAAGTTGGAGAAGCAAGCAGTTGATCTGGCGAAGAGAAATCGTGCGCTGACCAAAGAATTGAAGGAAAGAAAGGAAATGATGCACGTTTGGACAATGTTTTTCCCTATAGTTACAATTTGTATGCTAGCTATCGCAATGTATGTGTGTGCACAAAATGCACACTAAAGTTTGTATGCTCTCCTGGGACTCTATCTCTGGTACACCATAGGCCACTGGAAAAATCCAGTTATGTGCATCAACTGCACATGCTGCTACTAATTGCCCTCTGAACCTACCATTCAGAGCTGTAGCATCCACAGCAAGGTAGGGCCTGCATCCAGCTAAAAAGCCACTCCAACAAGCTTTGAAACTAACAAAAACTCTTTTGAAACACTCCTTTTCATACCTCTTTCCCTTCAACTGGAAGGGAACAGTGTGCCTATCTATTTCTACAACACTACTAGGAGAAGCTCTCTCTACTTCAGCTTTGAATGTGTACAAAAGCTGAGAACTGTCCTCATACTTTCCATAAATGTTGTCAATAGCCATTTGTTTACCATAATAAACTCTCATGTAAGGCAAGTCTAAACCATATTTTTTCTGCAAGTTGGTTTGCAATTCCTTGGGAGCAATGTTTGAATTTTCTCTGCTTCAAAAAAAATGTTTGAATTTTCTCTTACCCAGTTCTGCACAGCATCAGCAATCCATCTCCTCTTGGCTGCTCTCAATCTTTCAGATCTGTTGACACTGGGACAATGGTGCTCATAGGGATTTACTTTGATCTGCACATAAAAAATTAAAGTTAGATACTCAATAGGAAAATTAATCATAATTACTATGTTACAACACCATATGGAAAATAGTCAGCACTGATTATGCAATTTGTTAATACCTGAAACAATGTGTTGTTTCTCTTTAGAGAGGCATGCAGCCTCCACCTACATCTTGGAAAAGCACAATACACAGTGAACCTTGTTGGATCACTATGCTCTATTTTGTACTCTACTTCATTTTTTATGGAGAATGTAGCTACAGCATTTCTACAATCCACAGCAGAAGGAAAGACAACCCCTTCAGCTAGACTTGGATTATCTCTGTCATACAACATCTCAGGCCTATCCTCATCATCATTCTCAAAGCATCCCATGTCAATGTTCTCCTGTTCCTCTTCTTCATCTGTATCTGAAAACTCTGCTGGAATGTAGTCCTCATCCTGCTGGTCCACATTCCTCCTGGGCACTAGATCAGGAAACATTCTCTCATCTTCTTCATCTGAACCTAGCACATCATCAGGCTCTGCCTCCTCAATTATAGGATCAGTGGGTATCTGACTGGCAGTATTAGCAGCATTACTGTCACTAGCACCAGGTTGAGTTGGCGCATTTGCACTTGGAGTTCCTGGTGGATGACAGCTACTACTTGGAGTTGCTCTGCTGCTCCTAGACCTACTAGCAGCAGTTTTTGATTTGTTTCCTGGAACAGGGGGCTTTGCTGTACTAGGAGCTGCATCTGGTCTGGCTCTCTGTATGACAGTGGCTTCAATTTTGCCACTTTTCAACAGTGCATTGGCTGCAAACATCTCGGCTAGCTCATCATCACACTGCAGAGGGATCCATGCAAATTTATCCTGGTCCCAAAATCTAAACTCAACAACATCGTACAAACCCCACGGATATTTTCTTTATACTGCATCCCTAAAAGAGGTGAATGTGCTTGTAGCATCGATCACAAGAGGAAAAGTGAAGCCTGTGCCTTGATCCTTAGTACCAAACCTTGCTAAAAGAGTCATTTCCATTCTAATGGTCAGAGAAAATGCGCGCTCTGGATCCATCCTACGAATGCAAGAAAATGTCCGAAAAACATCACGCACGGTAGATCTACCTAAAACTAAAGTAAGAACTAGTGATAAAAAGCAGATGAACTTACCCATCTAGGATCTGTTGGCTCGTCTCCTCCGTCGACATCGGAGTCCTCTATCTTGACGCCGCGCCCTCCATTTCGCCTCCACCGCCGCGTGAGCTACGGGTCTTCACCATCGTAGCCGATGAAGATGTGGTCTGGATCTCTCACGACATCGACCAAACCACGGGCTGGGCTCGGATGCGCACCGCCAAAAGCTAGGGTTAGGGTTCGCCTGGGTCGCCGCTGTGCTAGGGTTCTAGAGACAGATTCGGTAGAGAGGGGAAATGAGATGCGATACATACGCGGGTCCCACCTGTAAGGAAAGGGTAGGGGCATGTGCTGTCCAAAACGGCGCAAAACCGTGGTCAAACGGCGCTGACCACACTGGGCCGTCACGGAAGGGCATTCGAGCGAGCCCTGGGACAAATATAAGGGCAAAACTGAGCAAGGTGGAAAATTAAGGGCAAACCCCGTGGGTGGGTTCCAACTAGGGGCAAACTTGCAATTGTCCCGTCAAAAATTATAGATATGTTGGAGACGTATCAAGCATCCCCAAGCTTAATTCTTGCTCGTCCTCGAGTAGGTAAATGATAAAAACAGAATTTTTGATGTGGAATGCTCCCTAACATAATTTTCAATGTAATTCTCTTTATTGTGGCATGAATGTTCAGATCCATAAGATTCAAGATAAAAGTTTAATATTGACATAAAAATAGTAATACTTCAAGCATACTAATAAAGCAATTATGTCTTCTCAAAATAACATGGCCAAAGAAAGTTGTCCCTACAAAATCATATAGTCTGGCTATGCTCTATCTTCATCACACAAAATATTTAAATCATGCACAACCCCAATGACATGCCAAGCAATTGTTTCATACTTTTGATGTTCTCAAACCTTTTCAACTTTCACACAATACATGAGCGTGAGCCATGGATGTAGCACTATAGGTGGAATAGAATGGTGGTTGTGGAGAAGACAAAAAAGGAGAAGATAGTCTCACATCAACTAGGCGTATCAACAGGCTATGGAGATGCCATCAATAGATATCAATGTGAGTGAGTAGGGATTTCCATGCAACTGATGCACTAGAGCTATAAGTGTATGAAAGCTCAAAAAGAAACTAAGTCGGTGCGCATCCAACTCACTTGCTCACAAAGACCTAGGGCATTTTGAGGAAGCCCATCATTGGAATATACAAGCCAAGTTCTATAATGAAAAATTCCCACTAGTATATGAAAGTGACAGAATAGGAGACTCTCTATCATGAAGACCATGGTGCTATTTTGAAGCACAAGTGTGGAAAAAGGATAGTAATATTGTCCCTTCTCTCTTTTTCTCTCATTTTTTTATTTGGGCTTCTTTGGCCTCTTTTTTTATTTGGGCTTCTTGGGCCTCTCTTTTTTTCCTCGCTGTCGGTGTACTAGAGTAGGGGTACCCTAGTATCCCGAACTTGTGCACGGGCAGTCGCAGCATCCCGCGGCAAGGCTTGCCGGGTGACCGCCAAGATCCTCCGTGATTCCTTTGGAGCCATTCAAGAACAAAGTATCCAAGCCAAGGAGACAAGACCCCGGCAAGAGGAGCTTGCCGGGAAGGCCAACCAAGGCACCTCAAGGAACTTGCCGCGATGCGCCACGCGTCCCGGCAAGGCCCGGTGAGCGACAAGCTCCCGGACGCGACAAGACAACGACCGCGGCAAGGCGCTTGCCACGGCAAGCCACCACTCTGTGCTCGCGCTCCAGCACATCCACCAAAATGTCGCTCTGGGACCCTTCCAGGCGTACGTGGCGGGAGGTTGTGCAGCCAGCGGTGAGCGGTGGCAAGCGGCGCTGACAAGATAGCCATCGTGGCGAGCGGTGGCGTCCCTGACGGTCCCTTTTGCACTATTTAGGCGACGCAGACGGGCATTTAATGCCCTTGTCTCCTGCCGTCAGGGTTAGGTATGATACACTGTAGCGGGTAGCTGTACCAACCGCAACACCTTTCCATTTTTACCCTTGTCTACGTTGCCACCTGTCGGTGACCCCTTAAGCATATAAAAGGAGGCCCATGCGCAACGTAGGGGAAAAAAAGAAAACACTCAGGCTCGGTCTCATTAGCTGCTGGGGTGTACTGTAGCGCTCCGCGCTCCCGAGCAAGAACTCAATACAAACCACAAAGCAGGAGTAGGGTTTTACGCATCCGTGCGGCCCGAACCTGGGTAAACTGCTCGTGTGCTTCGCCTCGATCCACTCTTCGTGCGACCCTCGCCCCCGCCGAACCGAAGGGGACTCGGTCCGCCGGTCCCATAGGTGTTCGTGGATTAGTCCCCCGGCATCTTTGGCGCGCCAGGTAGGGGAGTCGAGGTTGTGTGAACCAGATCCGGCGTTCCCACGAGCTAGATCTTCATCATCTTTATCGACATGCCGCCGAAGAAAAAGGCTTCGGAGGCGGCTGCTCCGTCCGCGCCGAACCCACCACCGCCGGAGCAAAAGGCTGATGGGGCAGACGCCGGCGGAAGAACGGGCGTCGACGAGGGAGCTCACGATGCTGCCAGGTCCAAGGACAAGGTTGCGCTGCCCATCGGCGGCGTAGCCGGCTCCCACAACGACCGGGCGCACTCCAAGACCTCGGCGTCCGTACATGCACCGCGCCCATCTCAGGAGGCGCGGGACCGGCAGCGTCATGGTACTCACGGTACCATGCGTTTGCTGGACCAAGATCGAGCTGGTGGATCTCGGAGTGCTCAAGACCAGCATGCACGCCAACATGCTGGCACGAGCGAGGCACGGTCGCCTGGACGGGATACTGCTCCTTCTAACATCGTTAGAAGTCCGAGCATATCCCGCTCCTCGCACCGTTCGCCACCGCCACCCGCCACTCCAGCAGAAGCTTTGGCGCGAGCTCAACTGCTCCTGGACTACCCTCCAACGGCAGACAAGATCGACGACTGGAGGGCCACCATTCAGAGTCTCATCGGCTTCGCCAACGGCGACACTCAACGGCAGCCGAGCACGTCACAGCCGCGGCAAGTCAGCCAGGCACGAGCCGGTGGCGAGAAGACCAGTGGGGGTGCAACCACTGTGCACTCTCCGCCCTAAAGGCCAAGATCGCCGACTCGCCGGATCCACCTCGACAGCGACTCCACCGCGTCATCAGATCCACGAGCTCGTCGCATCAGCGCCAAGTTCTTCACGAACGACAGCAAGAAGACGCTCGTACTCGCATCAAGCACCGAAGAGAAGCGCGACGTCAATCGGACCAGCGTGCTGGGCCCTCTGTCGACATGCATGCGCCAGGGGAACCAGGCGACTTGCCGTACGTGGTAGGTTGCCCTGCGTTTACTCGTGAGTTGCGGCAAGTCCAGTGGCCCAGCATGAAGAATTTCAAGCCAGACGTACCAGAGAAGTACGACGGCAAGTCGCATCCGTCGGAGTTCCTCAGCATCTACACCATCACGGTGCAGGCTGCCGGGGGGCGGGACGACAAGATCCTTGCCAACTACTTCCCGCTGGTGCTCAAGCCCAACGTCAGGTCCTGGCTCATGCACTTGCCGGACGACTCCATATCCTCCTGGGCAGACCTATGCCATCAGTTTGTCGGCGCCTTTACAGGCGGCCACAAACCCCATGGCCAAGAGAGTGACCTTCATCTGCTCGCCCAGAAGGAAGGAGAGCCCCTGCGCAAGTACATTCAGAGATTCAGCCATGTACAGCACAACATCCCAGATGTCCATCCTGCCACGGTCATCAGCGCGTTCCATCAGAACATGCGTAACCGCAGGATGCGGGAGGAGATGGCGATGTGCAAGATCCGAGACGTCAGTGGATGTATGCCCTGGCCGACAAGTGTGCACATGCTGAGGAAGGGAGGAAACTCCCCGGAGAGAATATAGGAGCAGGAGGATCTGACAGCGAGGATGCTGCCCCGGCAAAGAAAAACCGGCGGCGGAACAACAGAAAGAAGAATGGGAAAGATGTGCTAGTCATTGAGCAGTCCGGCAACGAAGGTGGCGCCAAGAAAGCCAAAGTTGGTAGCTCCGGCAAGGAGATTGCCGCATGCACCAATTGCCAGACTGTGGCGGTCGCCGACAAGCAGTACTGCAAGATCCACCGCACCAAGGGCCATGACCTCCAGAGCTGCAAGAAGGTCGAGCAGCTTGTCCAGCAGCAAAAGGCTGAATACGAGCGACGCGACAAGGATAGGGCCCAAGGAGGCGCTGGAGAATCCGGCAAGAAGCGCGCCGGCCGGGGAGGACGCCGCGGCAAGGACAAGCAGCGGCAAGGAGACAGACCTCCCCGCGGCCGCGACAAGGATGAAGATGACGACGACGACGAAGACATGGATGATGTCGAGACCAGTGAGCAGGAGTTCCAGAAAGCAACAGAGGTCTTGTGCATTGACGGTGGTGCTTCTCTGCATACTTCGCACCGCCAACTCAAGCAGTGGGTGCGGGAAGTCAATGCGGCGGAGCCACCTATCGAGTCACGCAAGCTTCTGAAATGGTCCAGCATGCCAATCATCTTTGATATTGAGGACCACCCTGATCGCATAACTGCGGTCGGGTTCTTGCCGATGTTGGTTTCACCAACTATCCGCAACCTCAAGGTCACTAATATGCTAGTTGACGGCGGGGCCGGCTTGAACCTGATCTCCTCCGCTGTACTCCAGAAACTCCAGATCCCTGACAGCGAGCTTGAAGAGACCGGCACATTCCAAGGAATCAACTCGGGAAGGAGCAAGCCGAAGGGGAAGGTCACGTTGCCAGTAACATTTGGCAGCAAGGTGAACTTCAGGACTGAGAGGGTCACTTTTGACGTTGCCGATTTTCCATTGCCTTACAATGGGATACTCGGCCGTCCAGCACTCGCCAAGTTCATGGCAGCATCTCACTACGCATACAACATGCTGAAGATGCCAGGCCCGATAAGCGTCATCTCTGTCCCTGGCGACAAGAAGGATGCTCTTATCTGCGCCGACAAGATCTACCGGGAAGCGGCAGCCGAAGCAGATCGCAAATCACCTGCCATAGAAGCTCCCACGGGGAAGAAGAAGAACAAGTCCGGCAAGAGTTCTGATGCCCACTCCGGCAAGCGCACCTCTTCGGAGTGCTGCGCTGCCGTCGAGGACGCACCATCGAGCTCCACCGGCAAGTGTAAGAAGACAATGGCAGCTCCACCAGGGACCAAGAAGGTGTCCGCCAAGGAGGACGGCACTGGTGGTACCTTCACCATCAGTGCCACTCTCGACCCTAAATAGGAAAGCGCGCTCATTGCTTTCCTGCGGGCGAACGTCAACGTGTTTGCGTGGCAACCGTCTGACATCCCCGGTGTTCCCAGGAAAGTAATTGAGCACCATCTTGCTGTTTGTCCTCATGCGCGGCCCGTCAAGCAGAAGGTCAGGAAGCAAGCAGTGGAGCGCCAAGAATTCATCGCAGAAGAGATCAAGAAGTTGGAAGCAGCAGGCCTTGTCAGAGGAGTGCTCCATCCTACGTGGTTGGCCAATCCTGTAGTCGTGCGCAAGGCGAACGGGAAATGGAGACTTTGTATCGACTTTACCGATGTTAACAAAGCTTGTCCCAAAGACCCATTTCCTTTGCCGCGCATTGACCAGATTGTTGACTCCACGGCCGGATGTGACTTGCTTTCATTTCTTGACGCATACTCAGGATACCATCAGATCTTCATGGCAGAAGAGGATGAGGAGAAGACCGCATTCATCACTCCATGTGGCACGTACTATTTCATACGGATGCCTTTCGGTTTAAAAAATGCTGGTTCAACATTTGCAAGGGTAGTCCATGTCGCTCTTGATCCACAAATACACAGAAATGTGGAAGCCTACATGGATGACATAGTGGTCAAGAGCAAGGACAAGGCAACTCTGATTCAAGATTTAGACGAGACCTTTGCAAATCTGCGCAAGATCAGCCTCAAGCTCAACCCCGAGAAGTGTGTGTTTGGAGTCTCCTCTGGCAAGCTTCTCGGGTTCTTCGTGTCTCAGCGAGGAATCGAAGCCAATCCCGACAAGATCAAGGCCATTGAGCAGATTGAAGCACCAAAGCGCGTCAAGGATGTACAAAGACTTGCCGGTTGCGTGGCTGCTCTCAGCAGGTTTATCTCTAGGTCTGCTGAGCGCGCCCTGCCATTTTTCAAAATATTGAAAAAGGCAGGTCCAATGAAATGGACTCCGGAAGCGGAGGTTGCGCTGCAAGACTTGAAGAGATACCTATCCTCCGCTCCAACACTTGTCGCACCTAAGCCACAAGAGAAGTTGCTGCTGTATATAGCGGCAACCAATCAAGTAGTTAGTGCTGCGTTAGTAGCAGAGAGGGAGGCAGATGACAAGCCAGCAACCACGGCAGGCGCATCCAGCGACAAGTAGGGGGCTTCCCCGACAAGCTCTGGTCCCGACAAGGATGGATCTGCGCAGACGCGCGAGGAGATACAGAAGAGAATGGTACAGCGCCCAGTTTACTTTGTCAGTTCCCTTCTGCAGGGGGCTAGATCAAGGTATTCTGGCATGCAGAAATTTCTTTTCGGCCTTCTCATGGCCTCGAGAAAGCTGCGCCATTACTTCCAAGCACATGAGATCATAGTTGTCACTCGTTTTCCGCTGAAGAGGATACTACATAATCCAGAAGCGACAGGCAGGATTGTTGAGTGGGCACTGGAACTGTCAAGCTTTGGCCTCAAGTTTGAGAGTACTTCAACTATCCAAAGCAGAGCATTGGCAGAATTCATAGCAGAATGGACGCCAACACCAGATGAAGAAATTCCAGAAATGAGCATCCCCGTCGAGGAAGCAAGCAAAGAGTGGCTGATGTACTTTGATGGTGCCTTTTCGCTGCAAGGCGCTGGCGCTGGCGTGCTGCTTGTCGCACCCACCGGAGAGCACCTCAAGTACGTAGTCCAGATGCACTTTCCCAAGGAGCAAGCAACAAACAATACTGCAGAGTATGACGGCTTGCTTGCCGGTCTCAGGATCGCGGCAGACCTTGGGATCAAGAAGCTCATTGTTAGGGGCGACTCGCAGCTTGTCGTCCGCCAAGTGAACAAGAGCTATCAGAGTCCGTTGATGGAAGCCTACGTCGACGAAGTGAGAAAGCTAGAAGAGCACTTTGACGCCTACAGATGGAGCATGTTCCAAGAGCTCAGAACGCCATTACCGACGGCCTATCAAAGTGCGCCGCACTTAAGTTACCTGTGGAACCAGGGATCTTTGTGCTCAAGCTGACTCAACCATCTATAACACCATCAACTGGACAGAGCAAGAAGAGGAAGTTGATTTCTGGTGACTATTTTCCGGCAGAGCTTCCCGAATCCGCCGCCAAGAAGGTCCCCAAGATCAACGCCAAGAGCGTTGAGGAGCAGTCTGCTCTGGCAAGCCCTAGGGTTTGTTCCGTTGAAGCAGAAGCTCCCGACAAGTTTTGCTCCGGCAAGCTTGCCGGGGAACGTCAAGCTCCGGCAGAGCCGTAGGTTCTCGCCGTAGAAGCAGATGTTCCCGAAGCAGCAGATTTTCCTTTAGTCCTTGTTGTCGAGCCACAAGCTCCAGCATGGGCACAGCAGATTGTCCGTTTCCTTCAGACAGGAGAACTTCCCGAAGAGCAAGAAGAAGCGGAAAGAGTAGCCCGGCAGTCAAGTATGTACCAGTTTGTAGACAACACACTATACAGAAGAAGACTCAACAATGTGAAATTGAAGTGTATTCACCGGGAAGACGGACAAAAGCTGTTGGCAGAGATACATGGAGGCATATGTGGTCACCACATTAGCACAAGAGCACTTGCCGGCAAAGCATTTCGGCAAGGTTTCTCTTGGCCGACAGCCCTCCAGGATGCAACTGCACAAGTAACCAAGTGTGAAGCGTGCCAGTTCCATTCCAAGCAGATACACCAACCAGCTCAAGCTCTCCAGACGATCCCTTTATCCTGGCCATTTTCGGTCTGGGGGCTCGACATCCTCGGCCCCTTTCCCTGAGCAGTCGGGGGCTTTGAGCACTTGTACGTTGCAATCGACAAGTTCACAAAGTGGCCGAAAGTGGAAGTAGTGAGGAAGGTGACAGCACAGTCAGCAGTCAAGTTCTTCAGGTCGATTGTCTGCCGCTTCGGGATCCCTAACAGGATAATCACCGACAATGGTACGCAATTCACGAGTCGCACCTTCATGCAGTACGTCCAAGATCTTGGCGCCAAGGTCTGCTTTGCTTCTGTTGCTCACCCGAGAAGCAACGGTCAAGTGGAGAGGGCAAATGCTGAAGTGCTGCGTGGGCTCAAGACCAGGACTTTTGACAGGCTGCACAAGTGCGGAAGAAACTGGATCGAGGAGCTGCCGGTGGTTCTTTGGTCGATCAGGATGACGCCAAATCGAGCCACTGGTCAGACACCTTTCGCTCTAGTCTATGGAGCAGAGGCAGTTCTCCCCACGGAACTCGTATACGGGTCACCTCGAGTGCTCGCTTATGATGAGCTTGAGCAAGAGCAGCTGCGACAAGATGACGTGCTACTCCTTGAGGAAGACCGTCTTCAGGCTGCTGTACGAGCTGCTCGCTACCAGCAAGCTTTGCGTCACAACCATAGCCGCAAAGTTAACGCTAGAAGTCTCGAGGAAGGCGACCTTGTTCTTCGGTGTGTTCAGTCCGCCAAGAATTCCAACAAGTTGACGCCGAAGTGGGAAGGCCCTTACCGGGTGAAACGAGTCACTAGGCCTGGCGCAGTCCGCCTTGAGACCGAAGATAGCATTCCGATGAGCAATTCCTGGAATATTGAGCATCTTCGTAAGTTTTACCCGTAAGGCACGGTTGTCGGAACCTGTTCCGGCAACCACCCTTTGTACAAGTCTTGCCGCTGTTGCATGTAATCCTTTGTACAAAGTCGGGCGCAGACCCCGTGCATAAGTAAAGCTCATATGCTCCGCGCATCTTGTCAATTTCATGCTTTCTACTTTTTGCATATGTGATCTGACACTTTGTGCAGCATCTACTCCCCGGTAAGCAATAACGAGCCATAAGGCTCCATATCTTTATTTTCTCCTCTTTCTTTTTTCTCAAGGAAAGGAAGGTTCCCTCGCCCACAAGTTTGCCGGGGGGAAAGGAGAAGATAATGGTATGGACCAGGCGTTGTTCAAGAAAGTTTTGCCTTACCGGGAAGCAAACAACAGAAAAGCTAAGTTGCCAAAGTTTGAGCAATCAAATTTTTTAATTTTTTAAGTTATCTCCCTTGAACGACCGCACTTTGTATGGAAAACCTGTGCGCGGAGGAACCAACTCGTAGCTAGTTGCGCCCTTACTTTGTTTCGAGTCCGCTCAACAACTTAAGTGAGCTGCAACTAGTTGCGACAAGGTTTCTTGTCGGTAGCGGCACCGCTAGCAGGCTGCTGACGTCCCGCACTCGGCGCTCGCGGCTAAGGTGCCTGCACCGGCAAGTTCCTTAAAAGCGTAGGGAAAAAACATACAAAGGGAGGAATCAAGTAAAGGGAATAACATTGCAATCATTACCCGGAATAGAGTTATATTACAAGATAGCTTGTCGCGGCTCTAACAGATTGTTCTCATAACATGACCAGGAGCGACAAGAAAAGAAGAAAACGGGCGGCCTAGTCTACGCGATCGCCCTCAATCCTCTTGATCCCGCTCACCTTGTCCACAATGGGTGCGACAAGGGTCTTGAGCGCCTCCAGATCAGCATCCGGCAGCAGGGTCTTGAGGACGTTGGTGAGGTTGAGGCCCGGGTTGCGGAAGGCCACCTTCACCAACACCTTTTGAAGAGCTCCCGCGCAGATCTTGCGCGACTCGTCGGCCAGCTGCTTTGGGATCTTCTCCCGGAGCCGCTGGAGGGCCGTCGCCATGCCTTTGAAGAACAAGGGGAGCTTGGCGCTGGGTTGGAGGTTCTCATCAGAGGGATACCCGAGATCCCCCACCCCTAGCTGCGCCAGCTCCCTGTCAATATCTGCGGCAGCACTCACGAGACTCTCCGTCTAGTGCTCCACATTCTCCCTAAAAGCATTCTCGGCGGCGGCAGCACTCGCCAGCAGCGCCTTGTCGGCCTTGATCTCCTCCTTCAAGGCCACCTCCTGCTCCCTGGCGCCGTCCAGCGTCTTGGTCAAAGTGGTCAGCTTCAACTCAAGATCTGCGTTGGAGTCCTTGGCGGCGCTGAGCTCCTTTCCCTTCTCGGCGAGACGAGCCTGCAGCTCTGAATGGCTGTAGGCGTCCTTCTCCCGCTCACACTTGAGCGCGGCAAGATCCTCACCGCTCGCCTTGAGATCGGCCTCCAGCTGCGCCACCTTCGTCTCTAGCTCCTTCTTGGCGGCCTCGGCGGCTGTGGCAGCATCCTCCGCTTGCTTGAGGGCTCCGCCGAATGTTCGCTCGCGCACGGCAAGCTCCTCCTCGTGGGCGTCAAGGTTGACCTTCCGCTGGACCAGCTCGCCCTCCTGCGCAGACAGCTTTTCGGCGGCAAGCCGCCGTTGCTCTTCGACTTCAGCCTTCTCGAGGAAGAAGGCCTTCTGCTCTTCGGCGAGTTTCTCCCGCTCCTCTGCCAAGGACCGGAGAGCTTCCTGGTTGAGGCCCCGGAGCTCCTCCGCGCGCTTCTCGATGTCCACTCCCGCCTTCGCGACAAGCGCCTCGCGGGATTCCAGCTTGGCTTGCCGCGCGCGGTAGAGCGACAACAGCTTCCGCAGCAGCCGCTCCTCCTCAGGCTTGCCGCTGCTGCTGCTCGGCGCGTCAACTAGCGTCAGCCCAGCGGAGGCGAGCACCTCTCCATCAAAGCCCTCTCCCTCGACCGGCGCCTTGGAGCTTGACGCCCAGGGGAGGTTGATGAAGACGCCATCGCCGGCCTTCAAGTAGACGCCTAGCTAGGGCTCTTCGGAGCCTGGCGCTGCGGCAGCGGCGGACGGGTCGGCGGTCGACGTAGCGCCTGGCGCTCCTGCGGCCTCAGGGCCGTCAGTGCGATCGCCAGACCCCTCGCCAGCTGCTGCGGTGGCAGCTTTGGCGGCCTCGTCGCCGGCGGGATCATCAGCGCCGGCTGCTTCTCCAGTGGCAGCGGCCTCGTCGGCAGCAACCTCGGTCTCCATTAGCTCCGCAGCAGATGGGTCTGATGGCCGGAAAAGTGAGAAAAGTTAAGCAAATATCCAAAAAGAAGAAGATCAAAAGAAGAAGAACCCAAGGGAAGTTTTGAAGCGAGAGGATTACCTGTACCGGGTTCTGCAGTCATGGTCTCCGCCGCTGGAGGGCCGCTGGTGCTGTCCCTTGCCGGAGAACTCTCCCTTGCCGGAGACTTCTCCCTTGCCGGAGAACTCTCCCTTGCCGGAGGACTCTCCCTTGGCATTTCGGGGGCGGCCTCCGGGCACTCCTGGTGGGGCTGCTCTGCTCCTACACAAACCAACAGTCAGATGTCAGCAAAGAAAGAGTGTCCATGCGCGCCTAACAGCAGAAAGCGAACCATATACTTACGCTGGGGACTGCTCTGGAGAACAGTTGTCGGGTCCGGCAAGGTTGTCTCGGATGCACCCCCTGCTGTCGCTGTGGGTTCGTCCTCGATGATAATCGCCGGGACCTTGGCCCTCTTCGCTGCTCTCTGGGCCAGAGTCCTAAAAAGGAATAAGTCCAGAGTAAAGCAAATGAGATACAAGACAAAACAGCAAGAATTGAAGAACTACAAGTACAACAAGAGAATCTTACTCTTCTTCTTCCTCGTCGGAGCTGAACACGGAGAAGTCGAAGTCCGGCTCACGTCCGGCGCGAGGAGGCGGAGGAGTAGTTTCCCTTGGCCGCTTGGCGGGAACAGTGGTGGTGGTCTGAGACGACCCCGCTCCGGCTGCCACCGCGGCGTGAGAAGCGGCAGGAGCAGAAGCGGTGGTCTGGGTGGACCCCGCTCCACTTGCCGCAGCAATGTGAGGTGCTCCCGCGGCAACAGTGCTTGCCGCGGTGGAGCGTGTCGCGCGGCGCGGTGGCTGTTGACTCGCCCGCCGCTCCGCTACGTCCCCGGCCTTTTGGAGACGCCTTCTTGGTGGGGATGGAGGCTCTGCTTGCGGCGAGCCGCCTGAAGATGAGGAGGAAGAGGAGTTGATCTCCAGCGAGCCGCTCGTATCCTCGGCGGGCTCGTTCGACTCGACGCCATGCCCGGCAAGTTCTTTCTCGCCGACGGGCTCCTCTCGCTCGGCACGGCTTGCCGCCTCTGCTGCATCTGCCTCCTCCACGATGAATCCAAATTCGCCCGCGGCTGCGGCTGCCGCCGCCTCTTCCAGCCTAGTGGCGATGCCTGTCATCTCCGCATCAGTGGTGTCGCGGGTGAGGCTATCCTTTTTGTCGGAGCGGACCGGCACTTCTACCAAGCCGTCAAAAAACTCCTGCACGACGTTGTCTGTAGGCTCTTGCCAAGTTGGGACAATTCCATGCGAATCGCACAGCGGCATCATTGTACAGATGCGGTCGAGCGCGGAGTTGTTGCACAGCGGAACGACACCCTGCGGCAACCTGAACACTTCGGGATATTGAGGGTCCTACTTGAACAGCTCCTGGAGCATCGCGTTAAGCTCCAGAACAGTGAAGTTGAAGTTGAGGCCCGGACGCAGCCTCATGATATCCGCCGCATTCTTGAATTCCCAGGTGGGTCTCCCCCGTTCCTGCAGGGGGGCGATGCGACGACGAAGAAAATTTGCGCCAACAGCGCCTACAGTGAGCCCGGCAAGCCTGAGGCGTAGGATCCGGGTGACGGCAATCTTCAGCCTATCGTCTTCCGGGGCCACGTCACTCCAATCGCTGCCGCGTGCTACTGGGGCTTGGCGCCGGGCGGTAAATGGCTGCAGGTTCTCCTCGTCAATCCAGCACCAGTCTGCTCTCCATTCCTCCCACTTGTCGTGGAACTCTTCCTCCAGATAAGTGTCCTTCTTGTCGGCCCTTGAGATCCAGGCGATTCCGCCGGATAAAGGCTCTCCTCTCTCTACTCGGGGCATAAAGAAGTGGCGAAAAAGGGCTACATTGGGATGGACTCCGACAAAGTTTTCACAGAGATGTGCAAAAACTGCCATGGTCAGAACGGCATTGGGGGTGAAGTCAAGGAGGTGGAACCCGTAGGTGTTCATAATATCGCAGAAAAACTCAGAGAAAGGCGGGCAGAGCCCGCAGTAGAAGAACAAGGCGAAGAAGGGATATCCATTTGGAGCCATTTTCCAAGCGGTGGCTGGAAGTACCTTCGTGTGTGGATGCGCTCGCGTCTCCGTCGACCAGAAGAGGTAGTAATTCTCCCTCAGCTCCCTCGCGGCGAGCTTGGGGGGGAAGATTGTCCGCTCCTTTCGCAGCGCCACAAGCCGCTGCGCCTTGGTCGACTTCACAACCTTCCCTTTGTCGGCTCTCGGAGCCATGGCGGAAGTGGTGGAGGAGGTCGACGGCGTTGGTGGTGCTGGTGGCGATGGGGGGCGGGGCGCTGCTCTCTTTCAGCTTTGGGAAGACGAGGGGGCGGCGGAGATTTCCGAGATTGGAGTAGCAACCGGCGAATGGGCGAACTACCCCTGTTTCCCCTGCTTATAAAGCGGGAGGGGGCGGACGTTCCGCCTTTCCGAATAAAGAAACCACCCACGATCTCTCCCACGATGCCGCATTGAACGCGTGTCGTTCGGGGAGGGCGTGGTGGATACGGGGAGAGATACGGCGTAACCCAGGCCGCGCGTGCCCGTGCCCTGTTTTGGGCCTGGCCCAACAGCGCTCGGCACCATGTATGGCCCAGGCCCGGGGGCTCTTGTCGGTTTACTAGAGTAGGGGTACCCTAGTATCCCGAACTTGTGCACGGGCGGTCGCAGCATCCCGCGGCAAGGCTTGCTGGGTGACCACCAAGATCCTCCGTGGTTCCTTTGGAGCCATTCAAGAACAAAGTATCCAAGCCAAGGAAACAAGACCCCGGCAAGAGGAGCTTGCCAGGAAGGCCAACCAAGGCACCTCAAGGAACTTGCCGCGATGCGCCACGCGTCCTGGCAAGGCCCGGTGAGCGACAAGCTCCCGGACGCGACAAGACAACGACCGCGGCAAGCCACCACTCCGTGCCCGCGCTCTAGCACATCCACCAATGTGTCGCTCTGGGACCCTTCCAGGCGTACGTGGTGGGAGGCTGTGCAGCCAGCAGTGAGCGGTGGCAAGCGGCGCTGACAAGATACATTTTATGATTATGAAATTTGGCAAATGTATGTAAAGACTGCATTCCTGAATGGATTTCTGGAAGAAGAGTTGTATATGATGCAACCTGAAGGTTTTATCGATCCAAAAGGTACTAACAAAGTGTGCAAGCTCCAGTGATCCATTTATGGACTAGTGCAAGCTTCTCAGAGTTGGAATAAGTGCTTTGATAGTGTGATCAAAGCATATGGTTTTATATAGACTTTTGGAGAAGCCTGTATTTATAAGAAAGTGAGTGGGAGCTATGTAGCATTTCTAATATTATATGTGGATGACATATTGTTGATTGGAAATGATATAGAATTTCTGGATAGCATAAAAGGATACTTGAATAAGAGTTTTTGAATGAAGGACCTCGGTGAAGCTGCTTACATATTGGGCATCAAGATCTATAGAGATAGATCAAGACGCTTAATTGGACTTTCACAAAGCACATACCTTGACAAAGTTTTGAAGAAGTTCAAAATGGATCGGGAAAAGAAAGGGTTCTTGCCTGTATTACAAGGTGTGAAGTTGAGTAAGACTCAATGCCCGACCACTGCAGAAGATAGAGAGAAAATGAAAGATGTTCCCTATGCTTCAGCCATAGGCTCTATCATGTATGCAATGCTGTGTACCAGTCCTGATGTGTGCCTTGCTATTAGTTTAGCAGGGAGGTACCAAAGTAATCTAGGAGTGGATCACTGGACAACGGTCAAGAACATCCTGAAGTACCTGAAAAGGACTAAGGATATGTTTCTCGTTTATGGAGGTGACAAAGAGTTCATCGTAAATGGTTACGTTGATGCAAGCTTTGACACTGATCCGGACGATTCTAAATCGCAAACCGGATACGTGTTTATATTGAGCGGTGGAGCTGTCAGTTGGAGCAGTTCTAAACAGAGCGTCGTGGCGGGATCTACATGTGAAGCAGAGTACATTGCTGCTTCGGAAGCAACAAATGAAGGAGTCTGGATGAAAGAGTTCATATCCGATCTAGGTGTCATACCTAGTGCATCGGGTCCAATGAAAATCTTTTGTGACAATACTGGTGCAATTGCCTTGGCAAAGGAATCTAGATTTCACAAGAGAAGCAAGCACATCAAGAGACGCTTCAACTCCATCCGGGATCAAGTCTACGTGGGAGATAGAGATTTGCAAGATACATACGGATCTGAATGTTGCAGACCCATTGACTAAGCCTCTTCCACGAGCAAAACATGATCAGCACCAAGGCTCCATGGGTGTTAGAATCATTACTGTGTAATCTAGATTATTGACTCTAGTGCAAGTGGGAGACTGAAGGAAATATGCCCTGGAGGCAATAATAAAGTTATTATTTATTTCCTTATATCATGATAAATGTTTATTATTCATGCTAGACAAACAGAGTGTCACTAGTATGCCTCTACTTGACTAGCTCGTTGATCAAAGATGGTTATGTTTCCTAGCCATAGACATGAGTTGTCATTTCGGACGGACTTAAGCAATGCTACGGGTGAGAAGGTCTCGCCGTAGTCAACTCCTTGAACTTTGTCGAAAACCTTTCGCAACAAGTCGAGCTTTGTAGATAGTTACATTACCATCAACGTCTGTCTTCTTCTTGAAGATCCATTTATTCTCGACGGCTTGCCGATCATCGGGCAAGTCAACCAAAGTCCACACTTTGTTCTCATACATGGATCCCATCTCAGATTTCATGGCCTCAAGCCATTTTGCGGAATCTGGGCTCATCATCGCTTCCTCATAGTTCGTAGGTTCATCATGGTCTAGCAACATGACCTCCAGAACAGGATTACTGTACCACTCTGGTGCGGATCTCACTCTGGTTGACCTACGATGTTCGGTAGTAACTTGATCTAAAGTTTCATGATCATCATCATTAGCTTCCTCACTAATTGGTGTAGGTGTCACAGGAACCGGTTTCTGTGATGAACTACTTTCCAATAAGGGAGAAGGTACAGTTACCTCATCAAGTTCTACTTTCCTCCCACTCACTTCTTTTGAGAGAAACTCCTTCTCTAGAAAGGATCCATTCTTAGCAACAAAAGTCTTACCTTCGGATCTGTGATAGAAGGTGTACCCAACTGTTTCTTTTGGGTATCCTATGAAGACACATTTCTCCGACTTGGGTTCGAGCTTATCAGGTTGAAGCTTTTTCACATAAGCATCACAGCCCCAAACTTTAAGAAACGACAACTTTGGTTTCTTGCCAAACCATAGTTCATAAGGAGTCGTCTCAACGGATTTATATGGTGCCCTATTTAACATGAATGCAGCCGTCTCTAAAGCATAACCCCAAAACGATAGCGGTAAATCAGTAAGAGACATCATAGATCGCACCATATCTAGTAATGTACGAGTACGACGTTCGGACACACCATTATGATGTGGTGTTCCGGGTGGCGTGAGTTGCGAAACTATTCTGCATTGTTTTAAATGTAGACCAAACTCATAACTCAAATATTGTCCTCCACGATCAGATCGTAGAAACTTTATTTTCATGTTACGATGATTTTTCACTTCACTCTGAAATTCTTTGAACTTTTCAAATGTTTTATACTTATGTTTCATTAAGTAGATATACCCATATCTGCTCAAATCATCTGTGAAGGTGAGAAAATAATGATACCCGCCGCGAGCCTCAATATTCATTCGACCACATACATCAGCATGTATGATTTCCAACAAATCTGTTGCTCGCTCCATTGTTCCGGAGAACGGAGTTTTAGTCATCTTGCCCATGAGGCATGGTTCGCAAGTACCAAGTGATTCATAATCAAGTGATTCCAAAAGTCCATCAGTATGGAGTTTCTTCATGCGCTTTACACCAATATGACCCAAACGGCAGTGCCACAAATAAGTTGCACTATCATTATCAACTCTGCATCTTTTGGCTTCAACATTATGAATATGTGTGTCACTACCATTGAGATTTAACACAAATAGACCACTCTTCAAGGGTGCATGACCATAAAAGATATTACTCATATAAATAGAACAACCATTATTCTCAGATTTAAATGAATAACCGTCTTGCATCAAACAAGATCCAGATATAATGTTCATGCTCAACGCTGGCACCAAATAACAATTATTCAGGTCTAAAACAAATCCCGAAGGTAGATGTAGAGGTAGCGTGCCGACGGCGATCACATCGACTTTGGAACTATTTCCTACGTGCAACGTCACCTCGTCCTTAGTCAGTCTTCGCTTAATCCATAGTCCCTGTTTCGAGTTGCAAATATTAGCAACAGAACCAGTATCAAATACCCAGGTGCTACTGTGAGCTCTGGTAATGTACACATCAATAACATGTATATCACATATACCTTTGTTCACCTTGCCATCCTTCTTATCCGCCAAATACTTGGGGCAGTTCCACTTCCAGTGACCAGTCCCTTTGCAGTAGAATCACTCAGTCTCAGGTTTAGGTCCAGATTTGGGTTTCTTCTCTTGAGCAGCAACTTGCTTGCCATTCTTCTTGAAGTTCCCCTTCTTCTTCCCTTTACCCTTTTTCTTGAAACTGGTGGTTTTGTTAACCATCAACACTTGATGCTCCTTTTTGATTTCTACCTCCGTAGCCTTTAGCATCGCGAAGAGCTTGGGAATTGTTTTATCCATCCCTTGCATATTATAGTTCATCATGAAGCTCTTGTAGCTTGGTGGCAGTGATTGAAGAATTATGTCAATAACACCATCATCCAGAAGATTAACTCCCAGTTGAATCAAGTGATTGCAGTACCCAGACATTCTGAGTATATGCTCACTGACAGAACTATTCTCCTCCATCTTGAAGTTCTAGAACTTATTGGAGACTTCATATCTCTCAATCCGGGCATTTGCTTGAAATATTAACTTCAACTCCTGGAACATCTCATATGCTCCATGACGTTCAAAACGTCATTGAAGTCCCGGTTCTAAGCCGTAAAGCATGGCACATTAAACTATCGAGTAGTCACCAACATGCGACTGCCAGGCATTCACAATGTCTGCAGTTGCCGACACGGGTGGTACACCTAGCGGTGCTTCCAGGACGTAATTCTTCTGTGCAGCAATGAGGATAATCCTCAAGTTACGGATCCAGTCCGTGTAATTGCTACCATCATCTTTCAACTTTGCTTTCTCAAGGAACGCATTAAAATTCAACGAAACAAAAATACGGGCCATCTATCTACAATAACAAAGACAAGCAAAATACTATCAGGTACTAAGTTCATGATAAATTTAAGTTCAATTAATCATATTACTTAAGAACTCCCACTTAGATAGACATCCCGCTAATCATCTAAGTGATCACGTGATCCATATCAACTAAACCATAACTGATCATCACGTGAAATGGAGTAGTTTTCAATGGTGAACATCACTATGTTGATCATATCTACTATATGATTCACGCTCGACCTTTCGATCTTAGTGTTTCGAGGCCATATCTGCATATGCTAGGCTCGTCAAGTTTAACCAGATTATTCTACGTGTGTAAAACTGTCTTACACCCATTGTAGATGAATGTTGAGCTTATCACACCCGATCATCACGTGGTGTGATAACCTGCAAGTATAGGGGATCGCAACAGTTTTCGAGGGTAAAGTATTCAACCCAAATTTATTGATTCGACACAAGGGGAGCCAAAGAATACTCTCAAGTATTAGCAGCTGAGTTGTCAATTCAACCTAACCTGGAAACTTAATATCTACAACAAAGTATTTAGTAGCAAAGTAATATGATAGTGCTAGTAATGGTAACAAAAGGTAACGGTAGTAAAAGCAATGTTTTTGGTATTTTGTGGTGATGATAGCAATAGCAACGGGAAAGTAAATAAGCGAAGCACAATATATGGAAAGCTCGTAGGCAATGGATCGGTGATGGAGAATTATGCCGGATGCGGTTCATCATGTAACAGTCATAACCTAGGGTGACACAGAACTAGCTCCAGTTCATCAATGTAATGTAGGCATGTATTCCGAATATAGTCATACATGCTTATGGAAAAGAACTTGCATGACATCTTTTGTCCTACCCTCCCGTGGCAGCGGGGTCCTTACGGAAACTAAGGGATATTAAGGCCTCCTTTTAATAGAGAACCGAAACAAAGCATTAACACATAGTGAATACATGAACTCCTCAAACTACGGTCATCACCGGTAAGTATCCCAATTATTGTCACTTCGGGGTTAACAGATCATAACACATAATAGGTGACTATAGACTTGCAAGATAGGATCAAGAACACTCATATATTGATGAAAACATAATAGGTTCAGATCTGAAATCATGGCACTCGGGCCCTAATGACAAGCATTAAGCATAGCAAAGTCATAGCAACATCAATCTCTGAACATAGTGGACACTAGGGATCAAACCTAACAAAACTAACTCGATTACATGATAGATCCCACCCAACCCATCACCGTCCAGCAAGCCTATGATGGAATTACTCACGCATGGCTGTGAGCATCATGAAATTGGTGATGGAGGATGGTTGATGATGATGATGGCGATGGATTCCCCTCTCCGGAGCCCCGAACGGACTCCAGATCAGCCCTCTCGAGAGGTTTTAGGGCTTGGCGGCGGCTCCGTATCGTAAAACACGATGATTTCTTCTCTGTGATTTTTTTCTCCCCGAAACTCAATATATGGAGTTGGAGTTGGAGTCGGAGAGGCAACAAGGGGCCCACGAGGTAGGGGGCGCGCCCTAGGGGGCAGGCGCGTCCCCCACCCTCGTGGGTAGGTGGTGGGCCCCCTGGCCTTCATCTTTTGCAGGTATTTTTCTTATTTTCTAAAAAGTGGCTTCGTGAAGTTTCAGGTCATTCCGAGAACGTTTGCTCCTGCACATAAATAACACCATGGTAATTCTACTGAAAACAGCGTCAGTCCGGGTTAGTTCCATTCAAATCATGCAAGTTAGAGTCCAAAAGAAGGGCAAAAGTGTTTGGAAAAGTAGATACGTTGGAGACGTATCAACTCCCCCAAGCTTAAACCTTTGCTTGTCCTCAAGCAATTCAGTTGACAAACTGAAAGTGATAAAGAAAAACTTTTACAAACTCTGTTTGCTCTTGTTGTTGTAAATATGTAAAGCCAGCATTCAAGTTTTCAGCAAAGATTATAACTAACCACATTCACAATAACGCATAGATCTCAAGTTTACTCATATCAATAGCATAATCAACTAGCGAGCCATAATAATAAATATCGGATGACAACACTTTCTCAAAACAATCATAATATGATATAACAAGGTGGTATCTTGCTAGCCCTTTCTGAGACCGCAAAACATAAATGCAGAGCACCTTTAAAGATTAAGGACTGGCTAGACATTGTAATTCATGGTAAAAGAGATCCAGTCAAGTCATACTCAATGTAAACTAACAGTAATGAATGCAAATGACAGCGGTGCTCTCCAACTGGTGATTTTTAATAAGAGGGTGACGACTCAGCATAAAAGTAAATAGATAGGCCCTTCGTAGAGGGAAGCAGGGATTTGTAGAGGTGCCAGAGCTCGGTTTTGAAACAGAGGTGAATAATATTTTGAGCGGTATACTTACATTGTCAACATAACAACCAAGAGATGGCGATATCTTCCATGCTACACACATTATAGGCGGTACCCGAACAGAATGGTAAAGTTTATACTCCCCCTTCCACCAACAAGCATCAATCCATGGCTTGCTCGAAACAATGAGTGCCTCCAACTAACAAGAGTCCCAGGGGGAGTTTTGTTTGCAATTATTTTGATTTAGTTTGCATAAAGCATGGGACTGAGCATCTTGGTGACCAGCCATTTATCTCGTGAGTGAGGAGCAGAGTCCACTCCTCTTGAGAATAACCCGCCTAACATGGAAGATACTGACAGCCCTAGTTGATACATGAGCTACACACCGACATCATCTTATGTGGCGCCTTACCCAGTTCAACTGTATGCTACACCCATGCCTATTGGTAGACCACTTGTCAATGCGGGTCCATGTCCTACCTCCAAGATTTGTTACAAGTGCGGAGAGCCAGGCCACATTGCTCGTATTTGCACTCAGACCCGTGTTGCTCCACCCCAGCCCGAGAAGTCTGTTGGCCGTGGTAGTAAGCCATCACACCAGATGATCAGTGCCAAGTCAGCTCCCACTGAACATGGACATGTGCATCACGTCTCAGCTAAAGACGCTCATGATGATCTAGATGTCGTTCTTGGTACACTCCTTGTCAACTGCCATCTAGCTTCAGTTCTATTTAACCTCTCCTTCCCTATTCTTAACAATAAAATCATGTGCCACCATACTTTTATAATCTAGATAAACATGAGGCATCACTTTTTCTTCCTTCTCATAATGCCTAATAGGTATGTTAAAATGTGCAGCTAGGCATGAAGCATAGATGCCTCCAAAGATGGGGCCCTTTGTACGGTTCAAACTTAATCGTTTAGCAATAATGTCGCCCATACTAACAAAGTTATCACCATATAAACTGTGGAGCAAAATAATAATATCAGGGATACTGAGGTTTCCATAGTTTCCGCGACCAATTAAACAACGACTAGCAAATAATGCAAAGTAACGTAAAACAGGATTCGTGCATCGGAAACCTTCCTTGTTTCCCCTACAGTGATAGTATCAATGAACCCCTCCACATCATCGCGATGTGGTTCTTCTGTCTTGCCCTCAAAAGGGACTAAACAAACCCGACAAAAATCATAAAGTGACATCTCCTTATGCTCATCATATAAATGAAACTCCACCGTAGGTGGTGAGCTCCTAGAATGGAAATGAAAGTTTTGCACAAAGGTATTTGTGAGTAAGAGATACTGATCGCATTGGTCATGGAGGAAAGTGGTGAGGCCTGCATTTTTAGCCAATTCATGAAAATCTTCATAAATCCCGGCTGCTCTCAAGAAACCCTCGGAAGGCCATTCACACGCACGAACCTCCGTGGTGTGCGACAGATTATACTTAGGCTTCGGTGCCTTTTCCTTTGAGCTTTGGCTCGATGAGCCCCTCAAAAGTCTCCTCATCATTTTCAAGGAACAATCTCCCCAAGAAGTTTTGTGAGAGGTGCTTTGAGCAACGAGATCGAAAATGGCAGCAAAACGAGCTTGGACTCGGGTTTGAGTTGGATATTCGTGTTTGGGGGAGGAAGAAGGAGTGTATGGGTGAAAGGATAAGTGGAGGAGGGCCACCGTGGGCCCAGGAGGCAGGGGGCGCGCCCTCCACCCTCGTGGGCAGGTGGTTGCCCCCCTGCTGTGTTCTTTGTGCCAAATATTCTCAAATATTCTGGAAAAAATCATATTTAAATTTCAGGGCATTTGGTGAACTTTTATTTTCGAGGTATTTTTATATTGCACGGATAATCAGATAACACACAGAAAAATATTTAATTTTATTTTATTTAATATAAGTAACAGAAAGTAAAACTGGGGTACAGAAGGTTGTGCCTTCTAGTTTCATCCATCTCATAATCATCAAAAGGAATCCACTAACAAGGTTGATCAAGTCTTGTTAACGAACTCATTCCGAATAACATGGAACCAGAGAAATTTTGAATAACACTATGTTACCTCAACGGGGATATGCACATCCCCAATAATAAGAATATCATATTTCTTCTTGACAGTAGGAAGAGGAAATTCAAAACCTCCAAATATAATCGATGGAATTTTTCCAATAGAGTTGATACTATGAACTTGAAGTTGTTTCCTCGGAAAGTGTACCATATGCTCATTACCATTAACATGAAAAGTGACATTGCCTTTAGTGCAATAAATAACAGCCCCTGTAGTATTCAAAAAGGGTCTTAATAATAGACATACTATCGTCCTCGGGAATATCAAGAATAACAAAGTCCGTTAAAATAGTAACATTTGCAACTACAACAGGCACATCCTCACAAATACCGACAGGTATATCAGTTGATTTATCAGCCATTTGCAAAGATATTTCACTAGGTGTCAACTTATTCAAATCAAGTCTACGATATAAAGAGAGAGGCATAACACTAACACCGGCTCCAAGATCACATAAAGCAGTTTTAACATAGTTTCTTTTAATAGAGCATGGTATAGTGGGTACTCCTGGATCTCCAAGTTTCTTTGGTATTCCACCCTTAAAAGTATAATTAGCAAGCATGGTGGAAATTTCAGCTTCCGGTATCTTTCTTTTATTTGTAATAATATCTTTCATGTACTTAGCATAAGGATTGGTTTTGATCATATCAGTTAATCGCATACACAAAAAGATAGGTCTAATCATTTCAGCAAAGCGCTCAAAATCCTCATCATCCTTTTTCTTGGATGGTTTGGGAGGAAAAAGCATGGGCTTCTAAACCCATGGTTCCCTTTCTTTACCATGTTTCCTAGCAACAAAGTCTTTCTTATCATAACGTTGATTCTTTGATTGTGGGTTATCAAGATCAACAACAGGTTCAATTTCTACATCATTATCATTACTAGGTTGAGCATCATCATGAACATTATCATTAACATTATTACTAGTTTCAGGTTCATTACCAGATTGAGTTTCAGCATCAGAAATAGAAATATCATTTGGATTCTCAGGTGTTTCAGTAATAGGTTCACTAGAAGCATGCAAAGTCATATCATTTTCTTTTTCTTCTTTTTAGAAGAACTAGGTACATCTATATTATTTCTCTGAGAATCTTGCTCAATTCTCTTAGGGTGGCCTTCAGGATACAAAGGTTCCTGAGTCATTTTACCACCTCTAGTCATAACTCTAACAGCATTATCATTATTCTTACTATTCAATTCATTGAGAAAATCATTTTGAGCTTTAAGTACTTGTTCTACTTGAGTGGTAACCATAGAAGCATGTTTACTAATAAGTTTAAGTTCACCTTTGACATTAGCCATATAATCACCCAAGTGTTCAAGCATATTTGAATTGTATTTCAATTGTCTACCAAAATAAGCATTAAAGTCTTCTTGCTTAACCATAAATTTATCAAACTCATCTAAGCATGGGCTAGCACATTTAGTAAATGGGATTTCAGCTTTATCATATCTGTAGAGAGAATTTACCTTTACTACCTGTGTCGGGTTATCAAGACCATTAGTTTCTTCAATAGGTAATGGATTAAGATTATATGTTTCTTCAACAGGAGGTAAATTAAGACCGTCTATTTCTTCAATAGGAGGTAAATTCTTAACATCTTCAGCTTTAATACCTTTTTCTTTCATAGATTTCTTTGCCTCTTGCATATCTTCAGGACTGAGAAATAGAATACCCCTCTTCTTTGGAGTTGGTTTAGGAATAGGCTCGGGAATTGGCTCCGGAGGTGTCCAATTATTTTCATTTATCAACATATTATTCAATAGAATTTCAGCTTCATCTGGTGTTCTGTCCCTGAAAAAAGAACCAGCACAACTATCCAGGTAATCTCTGGAGGCATCGGTTAGTCCACTATAAAAGATATCAAGTATTTCATTTTTATTAAGAGGATGATCAGGCAAAGCATTAAGTAATTGGAGAAGCCTCCCCCAAGCTTGTGGGAGACTCTCTTCTTCAATTTGCACAAAATTATATATATCCCTTAAAGCAGCTTGTTTCTTATGAGCAGGGAAATATTTAGCAGAGAAGTAATAAATCATATCCTGGGGACTACGCACACAACCAGGATCAAGAGAATTAAACCATATCTTAGCATCACCCTTTAATGAGAACGGAAATATTTTAAGGATATAAAAGTAGCGACTTCTCTCATCTTTAGTGAACAGGGTAGCTATATCATTCAATTTAGTAAGATGTGCCACAATAGTTTCAGATTCATAACCATGAAAAGGATCAGATTCAACCAAAATAATTATATCAGGATCAACAGAGAATTCATAATCCTTATCAGTAACAAAGATAGGTGAAGTAGCAAAAGCAGGGTCAGGTTTCATTCTAGCATTTAGAGATTGCTTACTCCATTTAGCTAATAAACTTTTGAGTTCATTTCTATTTTTGCAAGCTAAAATAGCTAAAGAAGCTTCTTGATCAAAAACATAACCCTTATGAAGAACAAGTGATTCTTCATCATCACTTTCATCAGTATCATCAGATTCAATATTTTCAATTTCTCTAGCCCTAGCAAGTTGTTCATCAAGAAAATCACTAAGTGGCATAGTAGTATCAGGCATAGAGGTAGTTTCATCATAAGTATCATGCATAGCAGAAGTGGCATCATCAATAACATGCGACATATCAGAATGAATAGCAGAAGCAGGTGTAGGTGTCACAAGCTTACTCAAAACAAAAGGTGAATCAAGTGCAGAGCTAGATGGCAGTTCCTTACCTCCCCTCGTAGTTGAGGGATAGATCTTGGTTCTTGGATCTTACAAGTTCTTCATAATGATAAGCAGATATATATCCCATGTGACTCAAAGAATAGAGCTATGCTCCCCGGCAACGGTGCCAGAAAATAGTCTTGATAACCCGCAAGTATAGGGGATTGCAACAATTTTCGAGGGTAAAGTATTCAACCCAAATTTATTGATTCGACACAAGGGGAGCCAAAGAATACTCTCAAGTATTAGCAGCTGAGTTGTCAATTCAACCACACCTAGAAACTTAATATCTGCAGCAAAGTATTTAGTAGCAAAGTAATATGATAGTGGTAGTAACGGTACCAAAAGGTAACGGTAGTAAAAGCAATGTTTTTGGTATTTTGTAGTGATGATAGCAATAGCAACAGGAAAGTAAATAAGTGAAGCACAATATATGGAAAGCTCGTAGGCAATGGATCGGTGATGGAGAATTATGCCGGATGCGGTTCATCATGTAACATTCATAACCTAGGGTGACACAGAACTAGCTCCAGTTCATCAATGTAATGTAGGCATGTATTCCGAATATAGTCATACATGCTTAGTGAAAAGAACTTGCATGACATCTTTTGTCCTACCCTCCCGTGGCAGCGGGGTCCTTACGGAAACTAAGGGATATTAAGGCCTCCTTTTAATAGAGAACCGGAACAAAGCATTAACACATAGTGAATACATGAACTCCTCAAACTACGGTCATCACCGGTGAGTATCCCGATTATTGTCACTTCGGGGTTAACAGATCATAACACATAATAGGTGACTATAGACTTGCAAGATAGGATCAAGAACACTCATATATTGATGAAAACATAATAGGTTCAGATCTGAAATCATGGCACTCGGGCCCTAATGACAAGCATTAAGCATAACAGAGTCATAGCAACATCAATCTCAGAACATAGTGGACACTAGGGATCAAACCTAACAACACTAACTCGATTAGATGATAGATCCCACCCAACCCATCACCGTCCAGCAAGCCTACGATGGAATTACTCACGCACGGCGGTGAGCATCATGAAATTGGTGATGGAGGATGGTTTATGATGATGATGGCGACGGATTCCCCTCTCCGGAGCCCTGAGCGAACTCTATATCAGCCCTCTCGAGAGGTTTTAGGGCTTGGCAGCGGCTCCGTATCGTAAAACGCGATGATTTCTTCTCTGTGATTTTTTTCTCCCCAAAACTCAATATATGGAGTTGGAGTTGGAGTCGGAGAGGCAACAGGGGGCCCACGAGGTAGGGGGCGCGCCCTATGGGGCAGGCGCGTCCCCCACCCTCGTGGGTAGGTGGTGGGCCCCCTGGCCTTCATCTTTTGCAGGTATTTTTCTTATTTCTGAAAAGTGGCTCCGTGAAGTTTCAGGTCATTCCGAGAACGTTTGCTCCTGCACATATATAACACCATGGTAATTCTGCTGAAAACAACGTCAGTCCGGGTTAGTTCCATTCAAATCATGCAAGTTAGAGTCCAAAACAAGGGCAAAAGTGTTTGGAAAAGTAGATACATTGGAGACATATCAACTCCCCCAAGCTTAAACATTTGCTTGTCCTCAAGCAATTCATTTGACAAACTGAAAGTGATAAAGAAAAACTTTTACAAACTCTGTTTGCTCGTGTTGTTGTAAATATGTAAAGCCAGCATTCAAGTTTTCAGCAAAGATTATAACTAACCACATTCACAATGACACATAGATCTCAAGTTTACTCATATCAATAGCATAATCAACTAGCGAGCCATAATAAAAAATCTCGGATAACAACACTTTCTCAAAACAATCATAATATGATATAACAAGGTGGTATCTCGCTAGCCCTTTCTGAGACCGCAAAACATAAATGCAGAGCACCTTTAAAGATTAAGGACTGGCTAGACATTGTAATTCATGGTAAAAGAGATCCAGTCAAGTCATACTCAATGTAAACTAACAGCAATGAATGCAAATGATAGCGGTGCTCTCCAACTGGTGCTTTTTAATAAGAGGGTGATGACTCAGCATAAAAGTAAATAGATAGGCCCTTCGCAGAGGGAAGCAGGGATTTGTAGAGGTGCAAGAGCTTGGTTTTGAAACAGAGGTGAATAATATTTTGAGCGGTATACTTTCATTGTCAACATAACAACCAAGAGATGATGATATCTTCCATGCTACACACATTATAGGCGGTTGCCAAACAGAATGGTAAAGTTCATACTCCCCCTTCCACCAACAAGCATAAATCCATGGCTTGCTCGAAACGAGTGCCTCCAACTAACAAGAGTCCCAGGGGGAGTTTTGTTTGCAATTATTTTGATTTAGTTTGCATAAAGCATGGGACTGGGCATCCCGGTGACCAGCCATTTATCTCGTGAGTGAGGAGTGGAGTCCACTCCTCTTGAGAATAACCCGCCTAACATGGAAGATACTGACAGCCCTAGTTGATACATGAGCTATTCGAGCATACAAAACAGGATATTTATTTGAAGGTTTAGAGTTTGGAACATACAAATTTACTTGGAACGACAGGTAGATACCGTATATAGGTAGGTATAGTGGACTCATGTGGAATAACTTTGGGGTTTAAGGGGTTGGATGCACAAGCAGTATTCCCGCTTAGTACAAGTGAAGGCTAGCAAAAGACTGGGAAGCGACCAGCTAGAGAGCGACAACACTCATGAACATGCATTAAAATTAATCAACACCGAATGCAAGCATGAGTAGGATATAATCCACCATGAACATAAATATCGTGAAGGCTATGTTGATTTTGTTTCAACTACATGCGTGAACATGCGCCAAGTCAAATCACTTAAATCATTCAGAGGAGGATACCACCCTATCATACCACATCATAACCATCTCAATAGCATGTTGGCACGCAAGGTAAACCATTATAACTCATAGCTAATCAAGCATGGCACAAGAAACTATGATCTCTAATTGTCATTGCAAACATGTTTATTCATAATAGGCTGAATCAGGAACGATGAACTAATCATATTTACAAAAACAAAAGAGGTAGAGTTCATACCAGCTTTTCTCATCTCAGTTAGTCCATCATATATCATCATAATTGCCTTTCACTTGCACGACGGAACGATGTGAGTAATAATAATAGTGCCCATGTATTGGACTAAGCTGCATCTGCAGGCATTCAATAAACAGGAGAAGACAAGGCAATATGGGCTCTTTTGTCAGATAAACCATAATGCATATAAGGGCCACTTCAACAATTTAATTATAGTCACATCCCTAGTTTTGGTATGACCTAGGCTAGCCCTTCATGTGTGCATCATGTTTAAATTTCATTTAAATTTGAAATGGGGATTTGTGAAACCCTCAGAAATTATTTCTGGAAATGACCCAGATAAAAATTGCTCCAAAAAGGTCCAAGAAAATGTTCATGTTGCTCTCTGAAAATATTGGTCAGAGGTAAAATTCTAACAAATATTTTTAGGAGCTCATAAATACTTATTTTGGCCATTTGGAATTAATGCATAATTATTTTCTTTGGATATATATATGTTATATATATAATATATGTCCAAAACTTATGCTAGTTGTTGAGGAGCTCTGGAATAATACCATTAGCTCCTACAAAAATTGGCATAAGAAAATAAATTAGTTTAGTATTATTTTTAAGCAGAAACAAATGTCAGAAAATAGAAAAGAAAAGTGGAGAAAGCTTACCTGGGCCGACCTACCTGGCACTGTGCAGCCCAGCCGGCCCACTGGCTAAGTGCCAGTTGTCGTTGTCCTCACGCCAGTCGGACAGGCGTGTGGCCGACGCGCGCACACCGCCGTGCCGCCACGCCACCAGCCTGCCTGCCCTCTCCCCTGCCAGCGCGACGCGCTGGGCGACGTCGCGGGTGCCGTCCCGATCTGGTCAACCTCCTCACTTCTCCCCTCGCCTTCTCCCTCGCTTGCCGTAGCCATGGCCGAGCGCCATCCTCACTGCCATTCGCCGTAGTCGTCGCCAGAGCCGTCCCCTCGCCCCTCCGTCGAGTCCACGAGCCCTGCCACATCTCCTTCTACCTCCCCGTCGAGCCACGTGACGCGGGAAGCCCTCGAGAGCTGCCATCGTCTTCACCTCCGGCCGCCGGAGATCGCCTTCAACGCCCTGACGCCGTTCATCCTTCCCCGAGCCGGCCGAGCATGCCCGCATAACCGCCGTGAGCTCTCCTCTGTTTCCCCTCCTTCCTCGTGCCCGCATAACCGTAGCATCGCCTGCAAGTGCCCGTGAGCTCATCGCCGGCGACCATGGCGCCGTCGTCATTTTAGCTTGCGTTAGTGGCGCCCGAGCACCTCACCGTGCTCCTGGTGCCACGAGGGTGCCGCAGATCCCCTCGGGTGGCCTCCTCGTGCCCCGCAGCCCGCTCCCGCTCGAAGCCGAACTCTGGCCGCCCCTGCCTCTCCCACTTGCTCCGATTAATGCGGACGAGCGCGGGCTTCGCCTCTGTGGTCTCCGCCGCATGTTTGGTCGCCGGAAGGCGGTTTCCGATGCCCTCCGCCGCGTCTGGCCTCGCCGGCGTCGAGTCACCAGCGGGTTTAACCCCGCTGACCAGGGTTTGACCTTCCCCTTGTGTCACTGACGCGTGGGCCACCCCCTAACATTTTAGTTAGTATTAGTTTAACACTAATTAACCTAGGTTAGTTAGCTAGTTAGTCGCTGACCAGTGGGCCCGGCGCCCAATAATCCTAATTAGACTAAATAAACCCCCTGTTAACTAACTGAGTCACTGACATGTGGACCCCACACGTCAGGTTTGACTTGGTCAGCTCCATTGACCTGCCGACGTAAGCATGACACTGTGCTGACGCAATATATAATTTTCTGGTATTAAAATAAATTAGGAAATTCCAGAAAATGATATAAACTTCAAAAGTTCATTGAAATTCAACCGTAGCTCAGATTGAAATAATTTATATATGAAAAATTATCAGAAAAATTCAATCTATCCATCTGTACCAGTTTCATGCATGTCAAACCAACTTATACCTACTGTATAAGTGAAACACTAAAATGGCTTATATAAAGAGCTTATTTTGGAGATGCATTTGAATCTTTGGTTCAAATGGATTTCATCCAAATAAAAGCTAGTTGCATTAGCTCAATCAGCATCACATATTCATGCCATGATCATGCATCATATTGTTGCATATGCTTGTGTTTTATTATCGACACCGTTCCTTCTCGATAGGTCCTGCTCCGGAGACCGATCCAGAGTACATGTCAGAGGAGCAGTGCCCCCCTGTTGATCTACCAGGCAAGCAAACCCCCTTGTTCATTTTGATACAATCCTACTCTCTCGCTCCTGCTCTCATTTATTGCATTAGGATAACAACGATTCAACTGCTACTTTATGTTGCGGTAGTTGAACCCTTTCCTCTGCATGACCTGTCATTGCCACAGTAAATAGTTAAAACCCACTAGCATGTGTAGGAGTTGATTGAGCCATGTTGTGTTCCTACCATGCATTGCTTGCTATTGCTTAGAGTATGTCAGGTCTGATTCATCGGGAATGAATTGGAATGTTACGGTATGTTCTGGTGCTAAGAGTTAAGCGTGTGAACACGATTTGGTAAAGGTAGCGGTGAGAGGCCATGTAGGAGTACATGGTGGGTTGTCTCACTAGAACCGTCCTTAAGAACTGAGTTTCGTGTATGTTGTCCAATGACTAGCTACTACCACACATTGGAATGCTTAAGTGCCCCTCTCGACTTATTAGCCAACTTGATCTCTGTCCAGGAGTTGCAAATAGTTTCTGGTGTTTGTAGGTAGTGTTAGTAGTCTACCAAGTGGCACCCGGACATGTGGGCTTGGGACAGACTAGGCACAAGTGGCACCATGTACCAAGCGTAGATCCATCCGGCAAGGTGGGCTTGGGAACCGTGCACACATCGTTTGGGGCCGTGAGCGACACCCCAACCGGATCTCCTTGCGGATGGAACCCGAATAGGCGATAAACCTGGACTAGAGTCTTGTGTGGTTAGTCAGGTTGTGGCTGACACCCTCGCCAGGCTTCCTCTTGAAGGTTGCCGAGATACATGATGTGTACATGGTGATAAGTGGTGAGAGCGTGTGTGAAGAAGTACACCCCTACAGGGTTATCATGATCTATTCGAATAGCCGTGTCCTCGGTTATGGACTTCTTGGATGCTTACGTGGTACATAGACAACTTAAAGTGGATACTCTAAAATGCTCAATACAAGTGTGAGTGCTATGGATGGCCTCCCGTAGGGAGACGGGAATGAATCAATAGTAGAGTATTGATGTGGTGATTAGTGGACTCCTGTGCGCCACCTCAAAAGAGTTACCAGCAGTCGTAGTACAGGTTAGCCACTGAGTCAAAGCTGGCTTGCTGCAACTGAACCCCACACTGCCTCCTTGATACTAATGCATGTATGATAGGATCTGATGTAAGTCTTGCTGAGTACCTTTGTACTCACGTTGCTTTATTTATGTTTTTGCAGCGAAGACTTCGGTCTTACTAGTTTACTTGGACTTCGACGAGTAGCTTGCACCTCAGCTACGATCTTGTACCCTTGGGAGGGACTTGTAGATAGTCAGGCTTCTTATCCTTTTTCTTTTGTGGTTGTCTGTACTCAGACATGTAATGCTTTCGTTGCTTGTATGCTCTGAATGATGGGTCATGTGACCCCTGTTTGTATTTAATTCTATGTGGCTCTTCTGGGCCTTTATCTATATGAGTTGCGTTATGTTGTGATGCCATGTTGTACAGCACATACTTGCATGTTATGCGTACGTGTGACGTGTATTGCTATGTGTGGGATCCAACAATCTAGTTGTTTATCCTTGGCAGCCTCTCTTATGGGGAAATGTAGCCTAGTGCTTCCTTGAGCCATAGTAGTCCACTACAGCCCGGTTCACCGGAGTCCTGCTAGCCCAGCACTACTGCTCAGGACACTTGACTGGCCGGCATGTGTTTCACTTTGTTCCTGTGTCTGTCCCTTCGGGGAAATGTCACGCAGTGACATCCGGAGTCCTGCCTAGCCTGCTACAGCCCGGGTTCCCCGGAGTCCTGTTAGCCCAGTGCTATAGCCTGGATTCACACGCTGCTGACCGACATGCTCGATGTGAATCATGTATGCCTGTCCCCATAGGTTAGTGCCGCTTTGGGTTCACGACTAGCCATGTCGGCCCGGGTTCTCTGTCATATGGATGCTAGCGACACAATCATATATGTGAGCCAAAAGGCACAAATGGTCCCGGGCCAGGGTAAGGCGACACCCGTGGGAATACCGTGCGTGAGGCTACAAAGTGATATGAGGTGTTACCGGCTAGATCGATGTGACTTGGAATCGGGGTCCCGACAGCTTTGGTATCAGAGCCCGACTGCCTGTAGGATTTCCATGCCAACCTGGTCGAAGTTGAGTCTAGAAATTCTTTAGCTATATAGGGGAATTGATTGTGGAAGGGAACGTAAGGCTCTTTTTACTCCTTATGCCTCATGCCCTTCTAATCTGAGTCATCCTATCTTTCCTACGGGGTTAAGGAACTAGGCTTCCTCTTCCGTCTATCAGGATCATGTGTTACTACTCCATAGTCTCTAAGGTTTGGTTGATCTGAGTCATATCCTAGTTCGAGTACCTCCGGTGTAGCCTGTTTAGTAATATCTCAGAACCTTGAGTGATGATGTTGAGTATGGTGCTACCCCATCTTTTGCAGAATGTCTCATTTTGAGCATTTTACTGCCATTATGCTGCCAGAATTTTCCTAGGAGTTCAAGAGATAGTATTTTCCTTGTACTATATTCTACATCCTTATGATGATGCTGAATCCATCCTTGTTTCCTTGGTTTCGTTCTTCAGGATGTTGCTGGTTAACCGAAATTCTGTTGCTCGTAGCCGGAACCACGGAGATGGTAGGGATGAGGATCCTCCCGACCAGCCTTCGTTGGCAAAGTTCATGCTAGAGGTTGAGATGAACAAGCGTGAGGCCAACCGCTTGTTAGCACGTATAGAGGAGAACACCGCACCTCAGTGCAAAGAGTCAGCGACCATCTATGATTTCATTGGTTTGAAACCACCTACCTTCCATCATTCCATTGAACCACTCGATGCAGATGACTGGCTCCATAGTATCACACATAAGCTGCGTTCTGCGAACGTAGCTGAAAGTGACAAGGTCACCTACGCTGCTTATCATCTGGAAGGTCCTGCTAGTCTTTGGTGGCAGAACTATGAGGCTATTCTTCCAGCTGGCCAGATAACCACCTGGAGAGATTTCACTGAGGCTTTTCGCGAGCATCACATTCCTCAGGCTCTCATTGATCGCAAGAGAGAAGAGTTCTGTAGTTTCACCCAGGATCAGATGGTTGTTGATGCTTACAGTAGAGAGTTTGAGAACCTTGCCCGCTATGCTACAGAAGAAGTTTCCACGGACGCCAAGAAGTAGGCTAGGTTCCGGAAGGGTCTCAACCCCAAGTTGCATCGTGATCTCCACTTGCACCATTGCAATACATTCCAGGCTCTTGTGAATAAGGCCATAATGCGGAGACAGCTCAGCTCACTTACGAGGAGTCTCGTAAGCGCACCCGTGATTTGGGTTCTTCCTCCGGTTCTAGTTCTCAGAAGCGCCGGATTTGGGTTCCGAACTCTGCTCTTCCACCCGGCTACACACCGACGCCATCTTATGTGGCGCCTTACCCAGTTCAACCGTATGCTACACACATGCCTATTGGTAGACCACTTGTCAATGCGGGTCCATGTCCTACCTCCAAGATTTGTTACAAGTGTGGAGAGCCAGGCCACATTGCCCGTATTTACACTCAGACCCATGTTGCTCCACCCCAGCCCGAGAAGTCTGTTGGCCGTGGTAGTAAGCCATCACACCAGATGATCAGTGCCAAGTCAGCTCCCACTGAACATGGACGTGTGCATCACGTCTCAGCTAAAGACGCTCATGATGATCTAGATGTCATTCTTGGTACACTCCTTGTCAATTGTCATCCAGCTTCGGTTCTATTCGATACTGGAGCATCTCACTCCTTCATTTCCGAAAGTTATGCCCACTTGCATGACATGTCATTTTGTGATATGCCCTCTCCACTAGTCATTCAAACTCCTGGATCCAAATGGCAAACTTCTAGTGTAAGCCATGGTAATGAAATCCTTGTTAACAGACTTGTATTCCTTGCATCACTTATAGCCCTCAAGTTTACAGATATTAACATCATCTTGGGTATGGACTGGATGAAAGCTCATTATGCCAAGATTGATTGTTACACAAGGTCTGTTCAGCTTACACACCCATCTGGCAAGATAGTCGCTGTCTCCACTAGAGTTGCAAAGCGCCAACTATATTCTCTTAATGCCAGCCCTCTTCCAGACCTTGAAGATATCCCGGTAGTCCATGACTTTCCGGATGTCTTTCCAGAAGAACTGCCAGGTGTTCCACCTGACAGGGATGTAGAGTTTGTCATAGATCTTATCCCAGGAACCGCCCCAATTTCTAGGAGACCTTACAACATGGCACCCTTAGAGCTAGCCGAGATTAAGAAACAACTTGATGAGTCCTTGCAAAAGGGTTTCATCCGTCCTAGTTCTTCTCCTTGGGCTTGCCCCGTCCTCTTTGTCAAGAAGAAGGATGGTACAGATCGGATGGTTATAGATTATCGCCCCGTTAATTTGGTCACGGTAAAGAACAAGTGTCCGCTCCCCAGGATCAACGATCTGTATGATCAGCTCGCTGGATCCTCAGTCTTCTCCAAGATGGATTTGAGGTTAGGCTACCACCAAATCAAGATCAGAAACGGGGACATTCCTAAAACGGCTTTTGTCACTCGTTATGGTTAGTACGAGTACACCATCATGTCGTTTGGTCTAACCAACGCTCCAGCTACATTCTCCCGCTTGATGAACTCGATCTTCATGGAGTACTTAGATAAGTTCGTCGTGGTTTACCTCGATGGTATCCTTATTGTTGGGGAACATAGTAATTTCAAAAAAAATTCCTATGCACACGCAAGATCATGGTGATGCATAGCAACGAGAGGGGAGAGTGTTGTCTACATACCCTCGTAGACCGGAAGCGGAAGTGTTAGCACAACGAGGTTGATGTAGTCGTATGTCTTCACGGTCCGACCGATCAAGCACCGAAACTACGGCACCTCTGAGTTCTAGCACACGTTCAGCTCGATGACGATCCCCGGACTCCGATCCAGCAAAGTGTCGGGGATGAGTTCCGTCAGCACGACGGTGTGGTGATGATCTTGATGTTCTACCGTCGTAGGGCTTCACCTAAGCACCGCTACAATATTATCGAGGATTATGGTAGAGGGGGGCACCGCACACGGCTAAGAGATCAATGATCAATTGTTGTGTCTATGGGGTGCCCCCCTGCCCCCGTATATAAAGGAGTGGAGGAGGGGCCTGCCAAGGAGGGTGGTGCGCCCTAAGGGGGAGTCCAACTCCCACAGGGAGTAGGACTCCCCTTTTTCCTATTAGGAGTAGGAGAGGGAAGGAAGAGGAAGGAGGGAGGAAGGAAAGGGGGGGCCGGCCCCCCTCCCAATTCGGATTGGGCTTGGGGGGGCGCACCCCCTCCCTTGCTCCTTTCCCCTCCTTTCCACTAAGGCCCAATAAGACCCATATACCTCCCGGGGGGTTCCGATAACCTCCGCGTGATCCGGTATTGTCCCAATCTCACCCGGAACCTTTCCGGTGTCCAAATATAGTCGTCCAATATATCGATCTTTATGTCTCGACCATTTCGAGACTCCTCGTCAAGTCCGTGATCACATCCGGGACTCTGAACAACCTTCGGTACATCAAAATATATAAACTCATAATGAAACTGTCATCGTAACATTAAGCATGCGGACCCTACGGGTTCGAGAACAATGCAGACATGACCGAGACATGTCTTCGGTCAATAACCAATAGCGGAACCTGGATGATCATATTGGCTCCTACATATTCTACGAAGATCTTTATCGGTCAGACCGCATAACAACATACGTTTGTTCCCTTTGTCATCGGTATGTTACTTGCCCGAGATTCGATCATCGATATCTCAATACCTAGTTCAATCTCGTTACCGGCAAGTCTCTTTACTCGTTCTGTAATACATCATCTTGCAACTAACTTATTAGTTGCATTGCTTGCAAGGCTTAAGTGATGTGCATTACCGAGAGGGCCCAGAGATACCTCTCCGACAATCGGAGTGACAAACCCTAATCTCGAAATACGCCAACCCAACATGTACCTTTGGAGACACATGTAGAGCACCTTTATAATCACCCAATTACGTTGTGACGTTTGGTAGCACACAAAGTGTTCCTCCGGTAAAAGGGAGTTGCATAATCTCATAGTCATAGGAACATGTATAAGTCATGAAGAAAGCAATAGCAACAAACTAAACGATCAAGTGCTATGCTAACGGAATGGGTCAAGTCAATCACATCATTATCCTAATGATGTGATCTCGTTAATCAAATGAAAACTTATGTCTATGGTTAGGAAACATAACCATCTTTGATCAACGAGCTAGTCAAGTAGAGGCATACTAGTGACACTCTGTTTGTCTATGTATTCACACATGTATTATGTTTCCGGTTAATACAATTTTAGCATGAATAATAAACATTTATCATGATATAAGGAAATAAATAATAACTTTATTATTGCCTCTAGGGCATATTTCCTTCAGTCTCCCTCTTGCACTAGAGTCAATAATCTAGTTCACATCGCCATGTGATTTAACATCAATAGTTCACATCACCATGTGATTAACACCCATAGTTCACATCGACATGTGACCAACACCCAAAGGGTTTACTAGAGTCAATAATCTAGTTCACATCGCTATGTGATTAACACCCAAAAGAGTACCGAGGTGTGATCATGTTTTGCTTGTGAGAGAAGTTTAGTCAACGGGTCTGCCACATTCAGATCCGTAAGTATTTTGCAATTTTCTATGTCAACAATGCTCTGCATGGAGCTACTCTAGCTAATTGCTCCCACTTTCAATATGTATCCAGATTGAGACTTAGAGTCATCTGGATCAGTGTCAAAACTTGCATCGACGTAACCCTTTACGACGAACCTTTTGTCACCTCCATAATCGAGAAACATATCCTTATTCCACTAAGGATAATTTTAACCAATGTCCAGTGATCTACTCCTAGATCACTATTGTACTCCCTTGCCAAACTCAGGGCAGGGTATACAATAGGTTTGGTACACAGCATGGCATACTTTATAGAACCTATGGCTGAGGCATAGGGAATGACTTTCATTCTATCTTCTGCCGTGGTCGGGTTTTGAGTCTTACTCAACTTCACACCTTTGTAACACAGGCAAGAACTCCTTCTTTGACTGTTCCATTTTGAACTACATCAAAATCTTGTCAAGGTATGTACTCATTGAAAACCTTATCAAGCGTATTAATCTATCTCTATAGATCTTGATGCTCAATATGTAAGCAGCTTCACCGAGGTCTTTCTTTGAAAAAACTCCTTTCAAACATTCCTTTATGCTTTGCAGAATAATTCTACATTATCTCCGATCAACAATATGTCTTTCACATATATTTATCAGAAATGTTGTAGTCTTCCACTCACTTTCTTGTAAATACAGGCTTCACCGCAAGTCTGTATAAAACTATATGCTTTGATCAACTTATCAAAGCGTATATTCCAACTCCGAGATGCTTGCACCAGTCCATACATGGATCGCTGGAGCTTGCATATTTTGTTAGTACCTTTAGGATTGACAAAACCTTCTGGTTGCATCATATACAACTCTTCTTTAATAAATCCATTAAGGAATGCAGTTTTGTTTATCCATTTGCCAGATTTCATAAAATGCGGCAATTGCTAACATGATTCGGACAGACTTAAGCATAGATACGAGTGAGAAACTCTCATCGTAGTCAACACCTTGAACTTGTCAAAAACCTTTTTGCGACAATTCTAGCTTTGTAGATGGTAACACTACTATGAGCGTCCGTCTTCCTCTTGAAGATCCATTTAATCTCAATGGCTCACCGATCATTGGGCAAGTCAATCAAAGTCCATACTTTGTTCTCATACATGGATCTCATCTCAGATTTCATGCCCTCAAGCCATTTCGCGGAATCTGGGCTCATCATCGCTTCCTCGTAGTTCGTAGGCTCGTCATGGTCAAGTAACATGACCTCCAGAACAGGATTACCATACCACCCTGGTGCGGATCTCACTCTGGTTTACCTACGAGGTTCGGTAGTAACTTGATCTGAAGTTACATGATCATCATCATTAGCTTCCTCACTAATCGGTGTAGTATTCACAGGAACCGATTTCTGTGATGAACTACTTTCCAATAAGGGAGCAGGTACAGTTACCTCATCAAGTTCTACTTTCCTCCCACTCACTTCTTTCGAGAGAAACTCCTTTTCTAGAAAGGATCCATTCAAAGCAACGAATATATTGCCTTCGGATCTGCGATAGAAGGTGTACCCAACATTTTCTTTTGGGTATCCTATGAAGACGCACTTCTCCGATTTGGGTTAGAGCTTATCAGGTTGAAACTTTTTCACATAAGCATTGCAACCTCAAACTTTAAGAAATGACAGCTTAGGTTTCTTGCCAAACCATAGTTCATACGGTGTCGTCTTAACGGATTTAGATGGTGCCCTTTTTAATGTGAATGCAGATGTCTCTAATGCATAACCCCAAAAGTATAATGATTAATCGGTAAGAAACATCACAGATTACACTATATCCAATAATAGTACGGTTATGACGTTCGGACACACCATTATGTTGTGGTGTTCCGGGTGGCATGATTTTGTGAAACTATTCCACATTGTTTTAATTGAAGACCAAACTCGTAACTCAAATATTTGTCTATGCGATCAGATCGTAGAAACTTTATTTTCTTGTCACGATGATTTTCCACTTCACTCTTAAGTTCTTTGAACTTTTCAAATGTTTCATACTTATGTTTCATCAAGTAGATATACTCATATCTGCTCAAATCATCTGTGAAGATCAGAAAATAATGATACCTGCCGCGAGCCTCAATATTCATCGGACCACATACATCAGTATGTATGATTGCCAACAAATCTGTTGCTCACTCCATTGTTCCGGAGAATGGAGTCTTAATCATCTTGCCCATGAGGCATGGTTCGCAAGCATCAACTGATTCATAATCAAGTGATTCCAAAAGCCCATCGGCATGGATTTTCTTCATGCGCTTTACACCAATATGACCTAAACGGCAGTGCCACAAATAAGTTGCACTATCATTATTAACTTTGCATCTTTTGGTTTCAATATTATGAATATGTGTATCACTATGATCGAGATCCAACGAACCATTTTCATTGGGTGTGTAACCATATAAGGTTTTATTCATGTAAACAGAACAACAATTTATTCTCTTACTTAAATGAATAACCGTATTGCAATAAACATGATCAAATCATATCCATGCTCAACGCAAACACCAAATAACACTTATTTAGGTTCAACACTAATCCCGGAAGTATAAGGAGTGTGCGATGATGATCATATCAATCTTGGAACCATTTCCAATACACATCGTCACTTCACCCTTAACTAGTCTCTGTTCATTTTGCAACTCTCGTTTTGAGTTACTATTCTTAGCAACTGAACTAGTATCAAATACTGAGGGGTTGCTATAAACACTAGTAAAGTACACATCAATAACATGTATATCAAATATACCTATGTTCACTTTGCCATCCTTCTTATCCGCCAACTACTTGGGGTAGTTCCGCTTCTAGTGACCAGTCCCTTTGCAGTAGAAGCACTCAGTTTCAGACTTAGGTCCAGACTTGGGGTTTTCACTTGAGCAGCAACTTGTTTGTCGTTCTTCTTGAAGTTCCCCTTTCTTCCCTTTGTCCCTTTACTTGAAACTAGTGGTTTTACCATCAACACTTGATGCTTTTCTTGATTTCTACCTTCATCAATTTCAGCATCATGAAGAGCTTGGGAATCGTTTCCGTTATCCCTGGCATATTATAGTTCATCACGAAGTTCTACTAACTTGGTGATGGTGACTAGAGAATTCTGTCAATCACTATTTTATCTGGAAGATTAACTCCCACTTGATTCAAGCGATTGTAGTACCCAGACAATCTGAGCACGTGCTCACTGCTTGAGCTATTCTCCTCCATCTTTTAGCTATAGAACTTGTTGGATACTTCATATCTCTCAACTCGGGTATTTGCTTGAAATATTAACTTCAACTCCTGGAACATCTCATATGGTCCATGACGTTCAAAACGTCTTTCAAGTCCCGATTCTAAGCTGTTAAGCATGGTGCACTAAACTATCAAGTAGTAATCATATTGAGCTAGCCAAATGTTCATGACGTCTGCATCTGCTCCTGCAATAGGTTTGTCACCTAGCGGTGCATTAAGGACATAATTCTTCTGTGCAGCAATGAGGATAAACCTCAGATCACGGATCCAATCTGCATCATTGCTACTAACATCTTTCAACTTAGTTTTCTCTAGTAAACATATCAAAAATAAAACAGGGGAGCTAAACGCGAGCTATTGATCTACAACATAGATATGCTAATACTACCAGGACTAAGTTCATGATAAATTTAAGTTCAATTAATCATATTACTTAAGAACTCCCACTTAGAAAGACATCCCTCTAATCTTCGAAGTGATCACGTGATCCAAATCAACTAAACCATAACCGATCATCACGTGAAATGGAGCAGCTTTCAATGGTGAACATCAATATGTTGATCATATCTACTATATGATTCACGCTCGACCTTTCGGTCTCAGTGTTACGAGGCCATGTCTGCATATGCTAGGCTCGTCAAGTTTAACCTGAGTATTCTGCGTGTGCAAAACTGGCTTGCACCCGTTGTAAATGGACGTAGAGCTTATCACACCCGATAATCACGTGGTGTCTGGGCACGACGAACTTTGGCAATGGTGCATACTCAGGGAGAACATTTTTTATCTTGAAATTTAGTGAGAGATCATCTTATAATGCTACCGTCAATCAAAGCAAGATAAGATGCATAAAAGATAAACATCACATGCAATCAATATAAGTGATATGATATGGCCATCATCATCTTGTACTTGTGATCTCCATCTCTGAAGTACCGTCATGATCACCATCGTCACCGGTGCGACACCTTGATCTCCATCGTAGCATCGTTGTCGTCTCGCCAATCTTATGCTTCCACGACTATCGCTACCACTTAGTGATAAAGTAAAGCATTATAGCACGATTGCATTGCATACAATAAAGTGACAACCATATGGCTCCCGCCAGTTGCCGATAACTTGGTTACAAAACATGATGATCTCATACAATAAAATTTAGCATCATGTCTTGACCATATCACATCACAACATGCCCTGCAAAAACAAGTTAGACGTCCTCTACTTTGTTGTTGCAAGTTTTACGTGGCTGCTACGGGCTTAGCAAGAACCGTTCTTCCCTATGCATCAAAACCACAACGATAGTTTGTCAAGTTGGTGTTGTTTTAACCTTCGCAAGGACCGGGCGTAGCCACACTCGGTTCAACTAAAGTTGGAGAAACTGACACCCGCCAGCCACCTGTGTGCAAAGCACGTCGGTAGAACCAGTCTCGCGTAAGCATACGCGTAATGTCGGTCCGGGCCGCTTCATCCAACAATACCGCTGAACCAAAGTATGACATGCTAGTAAGCAGTATGACTTATATCGCCCACAACTCACTTGTGTTCTACTCGTGCATAACATCAACGCATAAAACCTAGGCTCAGATGCCACTGTTGGGGAACGTAGTAATTTCAAAAAAATTCCTACGCACACGCAAGATCATGGTGATGCATAGTAACGAGAGGGGAGAGTGTTGTCTACGTACCCTCGTAGACCGGAAGCGGAAGCGTTAGCACAACGCGGTTGATGTAGTTGTACGTCTTCACGGCCCGATCGATCAAGCACCGAAACTACGGCACCTCCGAGTTCTAGCACACGTTCAGCTCGATGACGATCCCAGGACTCCGATCTAGCAAAGTGTCGGCGATGAGTTCCGTCAGCACGACGGCGTGGTGACGATCTTGATGTTCTGCCGTCGCAGGGCTTCGCCTAAGCACCGCTACAATATTATCAAGGATTATGGTGGAGGGGGGCACCGCACACGGCTAAGAGATCAATGATCAATTGTTGTGTCTATGGGGTGCCCCCTGCCCCTGTATATAAAGGAGTGGAGGAGGGGGGCGGCCAATGAGGGGGGCGCGCCCTAAGGGGGAGTCCAACTCCCACAGGGAGTAGGACTCCCCTTTTTCCTATTAGGAGTAGGAGAGGGAAGGAAGAGGAAGGAGGGAGGAAGGAAAGGGGGGCCAACCCCCCCCCCCCCTCCCAATTCAGATTGGGCTTGGAGGGCGCCCCCTCCCTTGATCCTTTCCCCTCCTTTCCACTAAGGCCCAATAAGGCCCATATACCTCCCCGGGGGTTCCGATAACCTCCCAGTGATCCAGTATTGTCCCAATCTCACCCGGAACCTTTCCGCTGTCCAAATATAGTCGTCCAATATATCGATCTTTATGTCTCGACCATTTCGAGACTCCTCGTCAAGTCCGTGATCACATCCGGGACTCCGAACAACCTTCGGTACATCAAAATATATAAACTCATAATGAAACTGTCATCGTAACGTTAAGCGTGCGGACCCTACGTGTTTGAGAACAATGTAGACATGACCGAGACATGTCTCCGGTCAATAACCAATAGCGGAACCTGGATGCTCATATTGGCTCCTACATATTCTACGAAGATCTTTATCGGTCAGACCGCATAACAACATATGTTTGTTCCCTTTGTCATCGGTATGTTACTTGCCCGAGATTCGATCATCGGTATATCAATACCTAGTTCAATATCGTTACCGGCAAGTCTCTTTAACTCATTCCGTAACACATCATCCCGCAACTAACTCATTAGTTGCAATGCTTGCAAGGCTTAAGTGATGTGTATTACCGAGTGGGCCCAGAGATACCTCTCCGACAATCGGAGTGACAAATCCTAATCTCGAAATACGCCAACCCAACAAGTACCTTCGGAGACACCTGTAGAGCACCTTTATAATCACCCAGTTATGTTGTGACGCTTGGTAGCACATAAAGTGTTCCTCCGGTAAACGAGAGTTGCATAATCTCATAGTCATAGGAACATGTATAAGTCATGAAGAAAGCAATAGCAACAAACTAAACGATCAAGTGCTAAGCTAAAGGAATGGGTCAAGTCAATCACATCATTCTGCTAATGATGTGATCCCGTTAATCAAATGACAACTCTTTGTATATGGCTAGGAAACATAACCATCTTTGATTAACGAGCTAGTCAAGTAGAGGCATACTAGTGACGCTCTGTTTGTCTATGTATTCACACATGTATCATGTTTCCAGATAATGCAATTCTAGCATGAATAATAAACATTTATCATGATATAAGGAATAAATAATAACTTTATTATTGCCTCTAGGGCATATTTCCTTCACTTATTTACTCGAAGAACGAGGAGAGCATGTCGAACATCTTAGACTTGTGTTAGAAAAACTTAGAGAACGCCGCCTTTATGCCAAGTTCTCCAAGTGCGAATTTTGGTTGCCAGAAGTGACCTATCTCGGCCACGTAATCTCTGGTAAGGGCATTGCTATCAATCCCAAGAGAGTTCAGGCCGTTCTTGATTGGACTCCGCCTGAAACGGTTAAGCAAGTTAGGAGTTTCCTTGGCCTAGCCAGTTATTATCGCCGCTTCGTTGAGAACTTCTCCAAAGTGGCCAAACCTCTCACGGAACTTCTCAAGAAAGATAAAAAGTTTGAGTGGTCCCCACAGTGTGAGCACAGTTTTCAGGAACTAAAAGGACGCCTGACTTCTGCTCCCATACTTGTGCCACCGGATTTCACTAAGGACTTTATTATCTATTGTGATGCCTCACGACAGGGACTAGGTTGCATCCTTATGCAGGATCGTCATGTGATTGCCTATGCATCTCGACAGTTGCATCCACATGAGGAGAATTATCCTGCACATGATCTAGAGCTTGCAGCCGTAGTCTATGCACTTAAGACCTGGCGACATTACCTCCTTGGTAAACGTTGCGAGATTTACACCGATCACCAGAGTCTCAAGTATATCTTCACCCAACCAGATTTGAACCTTAGGCAAAGACGTTGGTTGGAGTTGATCTCAGATTACGACTTAGGAATTACCTACACCCCAGGCAAGGGGAATGTCATGGTTGATGCGCTAAGTCGTAAGTCCTATTGCAACAATCTCATGTTGCAGCAGGGCCAGCTACTTCTCCATGAGGAATTATGTAAGCTTAACCTTCACATTGCTCCTCACAGATTCCTTTCTACCTTGGTGGCGAAACCTACTGTCGGGGATATACCCCGCGGCGTAAACCGGCCAGAAGTATAACCCGGCCGGACTAGGCGTTTCATTGGTAAACCGCCAGAGGATTGGCGATTTACGTGTCTGGCGGTTCACTGGTATGACGATTCACGAGCCTGAAGACTCATTGGTGACCCGGCTGGACTTGGCGGTTTACTTGAGACCCAATTTACACTTGGCGATTCACTGGCGACCTGCCCTGACCTGGCGGTTTACAAGCAACCCGCCGGAACGTTATGACACACTTGTGACCCGGCGGACGGGTCAGATGAATGACAAGGCCCAAGGCCCAGAAGGCCGGTTTATGTTAATGGTGGGCCGGTTTAAGAGAAAAGGCATGAGGAACATTTATCTTACAAGGAGTTAAGACCTGGACTTGTATCCGATTTGTATTAGAGATAGACTAGTCCTAATCCTAATAGGACTCTACATGTAACCCGCCCCTCCAACATATATAAGGAGGGGCAGGGCTCCCCAAAAGGGACAAGATTCACAAGTTCCACAAGTTGGACAAGTTAGGTTTAGACAATAGCTCTCGAGATAGAGCACTCTTGTAACCGTGATCATCATCATCAATATCAATGAAGCAGGATGTAGGCTTTTACCTCCACCGTGAGGGGCCGAACTTGGGTAAAACATCGCGTGTCTCGTCCCACTCAACCCCTCTCAAGCTACCACATAGATGCGTTGGCCTCGTGACTAAGTCCTGACACTAAGGACATCTGCCGTGACAATTCCACGACAGTTGGCGCCCACCGTGGGGCTCGCGCACGGTGGTGTGGAGTTCTTGAAGGGATCTTTTCTAGGGTTCGAGAAGTTTGCAAGTTTCCGGTTCAATTAGAGCTGGCGTGGAAGATTCATATCAAACGTCAAGTTTGCTAAATCCCAAAAGGGGGGAGTCTGCGTTTGATTCGGCAAGGATTCATCGGATCTGATGGGTGTAAATCACCGATACATACAAGGTCAAATTTCCGATCGAGTTATCAGATCAGACGAGGGATCGAACACTTTGGAAATTGATTAGCCTTATGTGTGATGAATCAAAACAAGGTAGAAGACAAAAAGACCAAAAGCAATCACGTTCCCGATCCAGGAAAGGAAAATTACCATGACCTGGACTCTGAATCGTCCTTGCCTCCGTGGCTTCCGCCTTTGCAATCGTTTCTGTCGCTGCCGTGGTGTATGGCCCGCCTGAGTCCGCCCTAGCGGCCACGCCAAGTCACCTCGCCTCCATTGCCGTGCGGGCCGCTGTACTCGTTCATCTCTGTGATGAACAGCCTGTTCGGAGTCAGCACTGCCTCAGCCATGCCATCCGAGTCACTTGCTGCCTCTGCCACCCTACCCGCTCAAGTCGCCGTGGTGGCCGCTTCGCGACCCTGCCGCACTTCGAGTCTCGCCGCTCCTGAACCACCTCTGCAAAGTTGCTCCCGTCCGAGTCGATGTCGGCCCGGATTTCGCCGAGAGTTGCCTCCACTGGTTTAGTTCCTGTTAAACCGGCCGCGTCGCTGCCAACGCCGCATTGTCGGTTTCGCCCTCGGACCGCCCGGTCGGCCACTGGTACAGGCTCGTTGCTACTGATCCCGTTGACTGCTGCGCAGCAGCTCCTTTGTATCTACAGCCCTCCGCGCTGATGTTTCCTCCGGCACGACCGCACGTTGACCGGCTGCTCGCCGGTTCGTCTGTTGCGTCTTCTGTGGAGGTGCGCCTCGCCGACCTGGCACCAAATCGCCAGACCCATGAGTCACTGCCTCCGCCCTGACTCGCACGGCGGCACCTCAAGCCGCCTGGCCTCGTGGCTGTCTCCATCGAAACTGGCCGCGCCACCACGCGCCTCTGCGGCCGCCCCTCTTGTCCGAGCCGCCACAGTTGCCGCTGGAATACGCCTCCATAAACCGCTGTAGCTTTTGCTGAGTCATTAAGCCGGCTCTCCGCTTCTCCGCTATCATTCCGCTTTGAGCCACTGTTTCCAGGCTCCATTACAGGCATACTTCAAGGATTAACCCGCTGTCCCCACTGCGCTGGCCTCTGATATTTGCCCTGTCTAACTGTCGGTTCGCGGCACCTGATTCTTTTTGGATGCGTCCCCGCGCATACGTTGACTGGCCAAAAGGCTCCTACGATGGTGCGCCTGAAGACATACTGCAAAGAATTGGTATTACAAAATGTATTGCTACTAGTACTACTTATACGAGGAGATCAAAAGCTACTGATATTTCTTCATCACTTGAAGACAAAGAAAAAGAAAGGAGAAGAGGAGGGTCACCCCATGTAAAGCATCAGACTATATAATATCAGTTGATGCGTGCAGACAAACAAGCATGGTGTTGCTCGCCAGTTGCACAACCAATAAAAAACCAGGTAATATCCATCCAATTTTATTTTTAAATATAATTGTCTTTCATCAAAGAACAATTACTCCGGTATGTGGTATTTTTTCACAACACCATTATTCATTACAAAGATGTGGCAAAGGGGCATGCGCCAGCATTATTTTTTCACTAGCGCTCGTCTATGCCGTGCTGCTCGACGGGTACATGTGCCAATCGCCGCCCCGCTATATCAACATGACGCGGTTGATTTGCCCGTCCGCGCGGCTTGCCGTGCCTGCAACTGACTCGCCCGTCCGCACCGGCTTACAACACCGCGGCCGGTTCATTCGTCTGCTCCCGCGGCCGACTCGCCCGTGGTGATCATCAACTCCATGGTGGATAATTTTTGGCCTAACATATCAGGTTAAATCCATCCAGTCAATTTTTTATTGATACATTTTTATGATTTCGAGAACAATTACTCTTGCCTGCAATACCTTTTATGCAGGATAATTAGTCATGACAAAAGTGGCTCATACCATGGGTACGGAGCGCGCGCTGGCAACATCCTGCCCGGTGTTCGCCCATGCCATATTACACAGCGTCTTTGTCGTCCATCTCTCACGGCCTGGTCTACATCAATATATCGAGCCGCACCTATATACATGAGTTGTTTATTGAGTATGAGCAAGTCACAGCTTGGGTAGCCCGGTTTTTTCTTTCAACAAAATGGAGGCAAACTATCATATACTATCAACCGCCGTCTGCACTGGATGGCTCAATGGGCAGGCGCACAAGTCGCCGCCACTACAGTTTGGTTAACTTCAAATCGCCAGTTGGAAGGAACCATTGGCCGAGTTGCTGACACGGCTCATACGGGATCATTTATAACCCACCGCAGTCACCTCAACCTTCTGTGGATTCACATCGTGCTATCAACATCAATGATATACAAGTTATGCCAGTTTATATCATAGTCAAATATGGAGAGTCTCAAGCCAACTCCTCGAGTCACCTTTGAGGCTTGGGGGCTACGATGACATGACTCAGCAAATCTTGCTAGTTTCAGCAAATTTAAGAACCCCAGGACTATGGAGGGAAGGATAACCCGGTCCCGGAGGCTACTGTTATATTGATGAAAGTTTAAAGGCCGTCGGGAAATTGCCGGCTTAGAAAGTATATGACAGTTATAAAATCCCGGCTCAATGAAGAAGTTCCGGGTCATCAGAAATGACTCCGGTTTAAAATCCGGCTCAAGGGAAGTCAGTCTCACTGAAGCTCTCAATATCCAGTTTACAATCCGGTTCAAGAAAAATCTATTTTCCCACAAAGCTCTGAAGCGCTCAAAACCGGTTTAACAATGTTCGGTTCAAAAGGGAATTAACTTCTCGCAAGTTCGAGTTTAAAGGCCGTCAGAAAATTTTCGGCTGAAAATGAAGATTCTGGTTTAAAATCCGGTTCAAGGGAAAGATATCTCCCACAAAGCTTTGAAGCTCTCAATATCCGGTTCAAGATCCCGGTTCAAGAAGAATTTATCTCTTGCAAAAAGTTAAAAATTGCCAAAGAGGACCTGCTGCCATGATGCGTGGTTCAAACATGGGTATCCCGCCTTACTGGCCTGACATATTATTGATCACATGGGGGCTTCTGCTTCATAAAGCGGGGTCTCTGTTCTTTTACATCATGCGTGGTTACACGGAGCTGTTCTGTCTTAAAGCGGCCTCCGGTTTACCCCTTGAAAATTTTATAAACATCACTTGGGGGCTTGGTCGTGTCCAAACCAATGCAACACCTTTTGATAGGTGAAAGCCACCAGATCACTTGGGGACATGGTCAAGTCTGAACCAGTCACGCCTCTTGATCGGCCTAAGGCCATAGAATCACTTGGGGGCTTGGTCGAACCCGAACCATTGCCACGCCTCTTGATCGGCATAATGCCACGGTTTCATTTGGGGACCTGGCTGACTTGAACCATAGCTACACCATTGGGGAGCTTGGTCGTGTCCGACCATGGTAACACCATCTGATCGGCTCAATAAGCCTCTTTTTGCAAATGGTTTTATCATTGCCTTTGCTTCAATATTTTCCTTGATAACTGTTTCTTTTATTTTTGTTGCATTTTTAAACCGACAAAGTTTTAAACCGGTTCAAACTGTCAATTACAAATTGACGAAACATGGTCAAATCTTAATCCGGAGACTATCTGCCCGGTTTGATTTTCTGTTACCATCCTATTATGGAGTAAACCGGTGTTTATCACAACCCGGCACGGTTTTATCATAAACCGGCACAATATGGAAGGAGTTATCAGTACTCAAGATTGGGGTTATCACCTTTACTACAAAAAGTTGGTAAAACCAACAATGTGATTCAATGTCACAGGTATGATCTATTTCATATTTGATTATTCTTAAGTGCAGCCTTGGTTATAAACCCGGGTTATATGTTGGGCGTTATGACCCGTCCAGCGGTAAACCGCCAGGACACTTTAAACTTGTTGTATGCAGAAATAGGTTGAATAAAGTATGACGATAAATTATCCGGTGTTTATTAAACCGGCCTGGCTTTCGACTATATGTCGCCAGTATGATGATAAATTAGCCGGTGTTTATTAAACCGGCCTGGCTTTCGACTATAAGTCGCCAGTATATATTTGGATTATGCCATTGGAATCATGCCCTTATAAATGATTGGGTTATATTATTCAAATACCCAAATTTGGCTGAATTTTCATTATGATATTGGATGAATAAGATTTTCATACCGGATTATATTATCTTGAACAACCAACATGGCTGGATTTTTATTATGGTTATTAATATTATGATTGAGGTTTTTCAAAGTCGCTTTAGCGCAATGGATATTATTTTGTCGATGAATATGATTTATTTTGCCATGGAAGGAATAGTCCCGAGTCGCTGCAGGCTTACAACCCGACACTTGGGGGCTACATTATTCAAAATTGAGATTACATGCAAGTCTCATGTTGCTGCAAGCATGCATCATGACATTTGGGGGCTAATGCAAAGTCATTTTTACTAGTCTTATTGAAGACCCGACTCATCATATTATAATGATCCGGCCCTTGGGGGCTACCAATTGCTCCTGCCAACAATTCAAGGTACACAAGTTTTCGTCCATAATATTGAAGGATCCATTGCTCAATTGGTAAAGCACAAAACTCTTAACCTTGTGGACGTGGGTTCAAGCCCTACGATGGAAGCTACATTATAAGATGTTATTTTCATTGAAGTATATATCAAGTCCCGGTTTAGTATTATCTTACTAAGCCGGCCCTTGGGGGCTACACATCACTTCTAAAATCCCTGCTCATTATTGCATAATGACCCGGCCCTTGGGGGTTACACTGATTGAAGTTTTTATAAGCAATTACAAGTCCTAGGTTGCTGCAAGCATGACAACCCAGTACTTGGAGGCTACATATATGGAGTATTCAATTTATATGATTGAGATGAACAAACCGGATTTCTTCAAGGTTGAAACACTTATTGGAGCAAGTCTTAAGTTATCACTATGTTCTCCTCTTAAGACTTGGGGGCTACATGTATTATGCATATAAAGGAGGAACATCTTCATTTTATCAGTTTTGAGCAAATCAGGAAGATCAATTACATGACCCGGTGTCGACAACAATTATGACCCGGTGCCATCAATATTTATAAACCGGCTAGTTTGGTAATATTAAACCGGCAAGTTTTACATCTTCAAACTGGCTGAATATCAGATAAGTATTTCAAGACCCATATTTCTTAAACCGGCGCTTTGGAAGCCGACTCAAGTGGATTATTCTTCACAATGTTTCTCTGTGAGAAACCAATGTCAACAAATTGAGTATGAAGCTGGCTTGTTAACCCGGGTTTTCTAGAAGGAGGAAATAACAAGGACTTAAGGATCATCAGGTACCGGTTTACAAGAATTCTTAACCCGGAGCATAACCTGTCAAATTTGTTCTTGTGTTTATTTTGCAGCATAAGTTTACCATGGATAAATCCAAGCTAAACTTGGGGGCTAATGTCGGGGATATGCCCCGCGGCGTAAACCGGTCGGAAGTATAACCCGGCCAGACTAGGCGTTTCATTGGTAAACCGCCAGAGGATTGGCGATTTATGTGTCTGGCGGTTCACTGGTATGACGATTCACGAGCCTGAAGACTCATTGGTGACCCGGCTGGACTTGGCGTTTACTTGAGACCCAGTTTACACTTGGCGATTCACTGGCGACCTGTCCTGACCTGGCGGTTTACAAGCAACCCGCCGGAATGTTATGACACACTTGTGACCCGGCGGACGGGTCAGATGAATGACAAGGCCCAAGGCCCAGAAGGCTGGTTTATGTTAATGGTGGGCCGGTTTAAGAGGAAAGGCATGAGGAACATTTATCTTACAAGGAGTTAAGACATGGACTTGTATCTGGTTTGTATTAGAGATAGACTAGTCCTAATCCTAATAGAACTCTACATGTAACCTGCCCCTCCAACATATATAAGGAGGGGCAGGGCTCCCCAAAAGGGACAAGATTCACAAGTTCCACAAGTTGGACAAGTTAGGTTTAGACAATAGCTCTCGAGATAGAGCACTCTTGTAACCATGATCATCATCATCAATATCAATGAAGCAGGATGTAGGCTTTTACCTCCACCGTGAGGGGCCGAACCTGGGTAAAACATCGTGTGTCTCGTCCCACTCAACCCCTCTCAAGCTACCACATAGATGCGTTAGCCTCACGACTAAGTCCTGACACTAAGGACATCTGCCATGACAATTCCACGACACCTACCCTTGAGGATCAGATCATTACTGATCAGAAGTTTGATAGGGGTGTTATCCGCATCAAGAGAAACGTTAAGAAGGGAGTTGGTGGATGTTTCTCTATGGATGATCGAGGTGTTGTTTTGTTTGAGAATCGCTCGGTGGTTCCTAAGAATCAACATCTGCGACAACTGATTCTTAAGGAGGCTCATGAATCTCCTCCCACGATTCATCCCGATAGCACTAAGATGTATCAGGACCTACGCCAGAGGTTCTGGTGGACTAGGATGAAGAGAGAAATCACTGAGTTCATTGCTAACTGTGATGTTTGTCGTCGCGTTAAAGCAGAACATCAGAGACCTGCTGGCACCCTTCAGCCTTTAGCTATTCCTGAGTGGAAATGGGACAAAGTTGGTATGGACTTCATCATCGGCCTTCCCAGGACCAAGAGAGGGAATAACGCTATCTTCGTAGTCATTGATCGTCTTTACAAAGTGGCTCACTTCCTACCTGTTCGAGAGAGTATCACTGCTAGTCAGCTCGCTGACTTATATATTTCTCGAATAGTTTCACTTCATGGTGTCCCACTAGAGATCAATTCAGACCGTGGTAGTCTCTTCACTTCTCATTTCTAGGAGAGTTTCCAAACTGCCATGGGCACCCATCTTTCCTTTAGTACCGCTTTCCACCCTCAATCAAGTGGTCAGGTGGAAAGGGTCAACCAAATTCTCAAAGACATGCTTAGGGCTTATGTTATCTCATTCGGTATGGATTGGGAGAAGTGTCTTCCCTTCGCCGAGTTTGCTTATAACAACAGCTACCACTCCAGCCTCAAGAAAGCTCCTTTTGAGGTTCTGTATGGACGAAGATGTCGAACACCTTTGAACTGGTCAGAAACCGGTGAAAGACAATTCTTTGGACCGGATATGATCCAGGAGGCAGAAGAGCAAGTTCGCATCATTCATGAGAATTTGAAAACAGCCCAATCTCGTTAAAAGAGCCAGTATGACCGTCATAATAAGGAAGTGGCTTATGAAGTTGGCGACAAGGCTTACCTTCGGGTTACCCCTTTGAAGGGTACCCATCGTTTCGGTATCAAGGGCAAGTTGGCTCCTTGTTATATTGGTCCCTTTCTCATTCTCGCTAAACGAGGAGAGGTTGCCTACCAGTTGGAACTACCCCCACATATTTCTCGAGTTCATGATGTCTTCCACGTCTCTCAACTCAGGCGTTGCTTCTCGGATCCCATCCGCGGAGTGGACCACGAAACGCTTGATCTCCAAGATAACCTCACATATCGAGAGTACCCTGTTTGCATCCTTGATCAAGCAGAGCGTGTCACCCGATGTCATAACATCAAGTTTCTCAAGGTTCAGTGGTCTCATCATTCCGAGAGAGAAGATACCTGGGAGCATGAAGATCGTCTTCGACTTGAGTACCCCGCTTTCTTTCCGCCAACTCCTAAATCTCGGGATGAGATTTTTTCAAGTGGGGGCGAGTTGTCACATCCCTAGTTCTGGTATGACCTAGGCTAGCCCTTCATGTGTGCATCATGTTTAAATTTCATTTAAATTTGAAATGGGGATTTGTGAAACCCTCAGAAATTATTTCAAGAAATGACCGAGATAAAAATTGCTCCAAAAAGGTCCGAGAAAATGTTCATGTTGCTCTCTAAAAATATTGGTCAGAGGTAAAATTCTAACAAATATTTTTAGGAGCTCATAAATACTTATTTTGGCCATTTGGAATTAATGCATAATTATTTTCTTTGGATATATATATGTTATATATATAATATATGTCCAAAACTTATGCTAGTTGTTGAGGAGCTCTGGAATAATACCATTAGCTCCTACAAAAATTGGCATAAGAAAATAAATTAGTTTAGTATTATTTTTAAGCAGAAACAAATGTCAGAAAATAGAAAACAAAAGTGGAGAAAGCTTACCTGGGACGGCCTACCTAGCACTGTGTAGCCCAGCCGGCCCACTGGCCCAGTGCGAGTCGTCGTTGTCCTCGCGCCAGTCGGACAGGCGTGTGGCCGACGCGCGCGCACCACTGTGCCGCCACGCCACCAGCCTGCCTGCCCTCTCCCCTGCCAGCGCGACGCGCTGGGCGACATCGCGGGTGTCGTCCCGATCAGGTCGACCTCCTCACTTCTCCCCTCGCCTTCTCCCTCGCTTGCCGCAGCCATGGCCGAGCGCCATCCTCACCGCCGTTTGCCGTAGTTGTAGCCAGAGCCGTCCCCTCGCCCCTCCGTCGAGTCCATGAGCTCCGCCACATCTCCTTCTACCTCCCCGTCGAGCCACGTGATGCGGGAAGCCCTCGAGAGCCACCATCGCCATCGTCTTCACCTCCGGCCGCCGGAGATCTCCTTCAACGCCCTGACGCCGTTCGCCTTCCCCGAGCCCACCGAGCATGCCCGCATAACCGTCATGAGCTCTCCTCTGTTTCCCCTCCTTCCTCGTGCTCGATTCTGCACCATAGCATCGCCCGCAAGTGCCCGTGAGCTCATCACCGGCGACCATGGCGCCGTCGTCATTTTAGCCTGCGTTAGTGGCGCCCGAGCACCTCACCGTGCTCCTGGTGCCACGAGGGTGCCACAGATCCCCTCGGGTGGCCTCCCCGTGCCCCGCAGCCCGCTCCCGCTCGAAGCCGAACTCCGGCCACCGCCCCGAGCTTCGCTCCGGCGAGCTCCGGCCGCCCCCGCCTCTCACACTTGCTCCGATCAGTGTGGACGAGCGCGGGCTTCGCCTCTGTGGTCTCCGCCGCGCGTTTGGTCGCCGGAAGGCGGTTTCCGACGCCCTCCGTCGCGTTTGGCCTCGCCGGTGTCGAGTCACCGGCGGGTTTGACCCCGCTGACCGGGGTTTGACCTTCCCCTTGTGTCACTAATGCGTGGGCCACCCCCTGACATTTTAGTTAGTATTAATTTAACACTAATTAACCTAGGTTAGTTAGCTAGTTAGTCGCTGACCAGTGGGCCCGGCGCCCACTAATCCCAATTAGACTAAATAAACCCCCTGTTAACTAACTGAGTCACTAACGTGTGGACCCCACACGTCAGATTTGACTTGGTCAGCGCCATTGACCTGCTGACGTAAGCATGACACTGTGCTGACGCAATATATCATTTTCTGGTATTAAAATAAATTAGGAAATTCCAGAAAATGATATAAACTTCAAAAATTCATAGAAGTTCAACCGTAGCTCAGATTGAAATAATTTATATATGAAAAATTATCAGAAAAATTCAATCTATCCATCTGTACCAGTTTCATGCATGTCAAACCAACTTATACCTACTGTATAAGTGAAACACTAAAATGGCTTCAATAAAGAGCTTATTTTGGAGATGCATTTGAATCTTTGGTTCAAATGGATTTCATCCAAATAAAAGCTAGTTGCATTAGCTCAATCAGCATCACATATTCATGCCATGATCATGCATCATATTGTTGCATATGCTTGTGTTTGATTATCGACACCGTTCCTTCTCGATAGGTCTTGCTCCAGAGACCGATCCAGAGTACATGTCAGAGGAGCAGTGCCCCCTGTTGATCTACCAGGCAAGCAAACCCCCCTGTTCATTTCGATACAATCCTACTCTCACTCTCCTGCTCTCATTTATTGCATTAGGACAACAACGATTCAACTTCTAATTTATGCTGCGGTAGTTGAACCCTTTCCTCTACATGACCTGTCATTGCCACAGTAAATAGTTAAAACCCACTAGCATGTGTAGGAGTTGATTGAGCCATGTTGTGGTCCTACCATGCATTGCCTGCTATTGCTTAGAGTATGTCAGGTCTGATTCATCGGGAATGAATTGGAATGTTACGGTATGTTCTGGTGCTGAGAGTTAAGCGTGTGAACACGATTTGGTAAAGGTAGTGGTGAGAGGCCATGTAGGAGTACATGGTGGGTTGTCTCACTAGAACCGACCTTAAGCACTGAGTTCCGTGTATGTTGTCCAATGACTAGCTACTACCACACATTGGAATGCTTAAGTGCCCCTCTCGACTTATTAGCCAACTTGATCTCTGTCCAGGAGTTGCAAATAGTTTCTGGTGTTTGTAGGTAGTGTTAGTAGTCTACCAAGTGGCACCCGGCCATGTGGGCTTGGGACAGACTAGGCACAAGTGGCACCATGTACCAAGCGTAGATCCATCCGGCGAGGTGGGCTTGGGAACCCTGCACACATCGTTTGGGGCCGTGAGCGACACCCCGGCCGGATCTCCTTGCGGATGGAACCCGAATAGGCGATAAACCTGGACTAGAGTCTTGTGTGGTTAGTCAGGTCGTGGCTGACACCCTCGCCAGGATTCCGCTTGAAGGTTTCCAAGATACATGACGTGTACATGGTGATAAGTGGTGAGAGCGTGTGTGAAGAAGTACACCCCTGCAGGGTTATCATGATCTATTCGAATAGTCGTGTCCTTGGTTATGGACTTCTTGGATGCTTACGTGGTACATAGACAACTTAAAGTGGATACTCTAAAATGCTCAAGACAAGTGTGAGTGCTATGGATGGCCTCCCGTAGGGAGACGGGAATGAATCCATAGTAGAGTATTGATGTGGTGATTAGTGGACTCGTGTGCGCCACCTCAAAAGAGTTACCAGCAGTCGTAGTACAAGTTAGCCACTGAGTCAAAGCTGGCTTGCTGTAACTGAACCCCACACCGCCTCCTTGATACTAATGCATGTATGATAGGATCTGATGTAAGTCTTGCTGAGTACCTTTGTACTCACGTTGATTTATTTATGTTTTTGCAGCGGAGACTTCGGTCTTACTAGTTTACTTGGACTTCAACGAGTAGCTTGCACCTCAGCTACGATCTTGTACCCTTGGGAGGGACTTGTAGATAGTCAGGCTTCTTAGCCTTTTTCTTTTGTGGTTGTCTGTACTCAGACATGTAATGCTTCCGTTGCTTGTATGCTCTGAATGATGGGTCATGTGACCCCTGTTTGTATTTAATTCTATGTGGCTCTTCTGGGCCTTTATCTATATGAGTTGCGTTATGTTGTGATGCCATGTTGTATAGCACATACTTGCATGTTATGCGTACGTGTGACGTGTATTGCTATGTGTGGGATCCGACAATCTAGTTGTTTATCCTTGGCAGCCTCTCTTATGGGGAAATGTAGCTTAGTGCTTCCTTGAGACATAGTAGTCCGCTACAGCCTGGTTCACCGGAGTCCTGCTAGCCCAGCACTACTGCTCAGGACACTTGGCTGGCTGGCATGTGTTTCACTTTGTTCCTGTGTCTGTCCCTTTGGGGAAATGTCACGCGGTGACATCCGGAGTCCTGCCTAGCCTGCTACATCCCGGGTTCCCCGGAGTCTTGTTAGCCCAGTGCTACAGCCTGGATTCACATGCTGCTGACCGACATGCTCGATGTGAATCATGTATGCCTGTCCCCATAGGTTAGTGCCGCTTTGGGTTCATGACTAGCCATGTCGGCCCGGGTTCTCTGTCATATGGATGCTAGCGACACAATCATATACGTGAGCCAAAAGGCGCAAACGGTCCCGGGCCAGGGTAAGGCGACACCCGTGGGAATACCGTGCGTGAGGCCGCAAAGTGATATGAGGTGTTACCGGCTAGATCGATGTGACTTGGAATCGGGGTCCCGACAATTATGGTCTTCTCCTATCGACCCCCAAAGAAAAGAAAAGAAATAAAACTATTTACACGGGAAAGCTCCCAACAAGCAAAAGAAGAATAGGAAATATTTTTGGGTTTTCTTTTTAATTACTACTATAAGCATGGAAAGTAAACTAACTAAAATCTACAACTAATTTTTTTGGTTTTTTTCTTAAGGTTTATTAACACACAAGAAGAAAGCATAAAAAAAGGAAAATAAACTAGCATGGATGATACAATGAAAAAGTATGAGCACTGACATCTAGCAATGAGTGTGTAAACATAAATGTAATGTCGGTGAGAAATACGTACTCCCCCAAGCTTAGGCTTTTGGCCTAAGTTGGTGTATGGACACGGCTGGCCTGGCGGATATCCATAATAATAGTTGGGGTCGTACTGAGAAGAAGAAGAGGAAGACTTCGCTTGCCACTGGCTGACAATCATCTCCGGATCCCACTGGTAATTAGACTGTCGTGAAGGATCAACTTATGGTTCCGGCTCTGGCTCCATGGCTGGTGCAGGGTTCCGGTAGGCGTGAATAGCCTTCAACAGAACAAGGTGTGTGCCTACAGATAAATCAAACAAAGAAGGAGCAGGCAGGGTAATAGTCTCAGGATGATGTTTATTAAAGAACAGTTGATATTTAAGCTCTCCTTCCCTATTCTTAACAATAAAATCATGCCCCACCATACTTTTATAATCTAGATAAACACGAGGCATCACTTTTTCTTCCTTCTCATAATGCCTAATAGGTATGTTAAAATGTGTAGCTAGGCATGAAGCATAGATGCCTCCAAAGATGGGGCCCTTTGTACGGTTCAAACTTAACCGTTTAGCAATAATGCCGCCCATACTAACAGAGTTATCACCATATAAACCGTGGAGCAAAATAATAATATCAGGGATATTAAGGTTTCCATAGTTTCCGCGACCAATTAAACAACGACTAGCAAAGAATGCAAAGTAACATAAAACAGGAAAATGTATGCTAGTGATTCGTGCATCGGAAACCTTCCTTGTCTCCCCTACAGTGATAGTATCAATGAACCCCTCCACATCATCACGATGTGGTTCTTCTATCTTGCCCTCAAAAGGGACTAAACAAACCCGACAAAAATCATAAAGTGACATCTCCTTATGCTCATCATATAAATGAAACTCCACCGTAGGTGGTGAGCTCCTAGAATGGAAATGAAAGTTTTGCACAAAGGTATTTGTGAGTAAGAGATACTGATCGCATTGGTCGTGGAGGAAAGCGGTGAGGCCTGCATTTTCAGCCAATTCATGAAAATCTTCATAAATCCCGGCTGCTCTCAAGAATTCCTCGGAAGGCCATTCACACGCACGAACCTCCGCGGTGCGCGGCAGATTATACTTAGGCTTCGGTGCCTTTTCCTTCGAGCTTTGGCTCGATGAGCCCCTCAAAAGTCTCCTCATCATTTTCAAGGAACAATCTCCCCAAGAAGTTTTGTGAGAGGTGCTTTGAGCAAGGAGATCGAAAATGGCAGCAAAACGAGCCTGGACTCGGGTTTGAGCTGGATATTCGTGTTTGGGGGAGGAAGAAGGAGTGTATGGGTGAAAGGATAAGTGGAGGAGGGCCACCGTGGGCCCACGAGGTAGGGGCGCGCCCTCCACCCTCGTGGGCAGGTGGTTGGACCCCTGCTGTGTTCTTTGTGCCAAATATTCTCAAATATTCTGGAAAAAATCATATTTAAATTTCAGGGCATTTGGAGAACTTTTATTTTCGAGGTATTTTATATTGCACGGATAATCAGATAACACCCAGAAAAATATTTAATTTTATTTTATTTAATATAAGTAACAGAAAGTAAAAGTGGGATACAGAAGGTTGTGCCTTCTAGTTTCATCCATCTCATGATCATCAAAAGGAATCCACTAACAAGATTGATCAAGTCTTGTTAGCGAACTCATTCCGAATAACATGGAACTAGAGAAATTTTGAATAACACTATGTTACCTTAACAGGGATATGCACATCCCCAATAATAAGAATATCATATTTCTTATTGACAGTAGGAAGAGGAAATTCAAAACCTCCAAATATAATCGATGGAATTTTTCCAATAGAGTTGATACTATGAACTTGAAGTTGTTTCCTCGGAAAGTGCACCGTATGCTCATTACCATTAACATGAAAAGTGACATTGCCTTTAGTGCAATCAATAATAGCCCCTACAGTATTCAAAAAGGGTCTTCCAAGAATAATAGACATACTATCATCCTCGGAATATCAAGAATAACAAAGTCCGTTAAAATAGTAACATTTGCAACTACAACAGGCACATCCTCACAAATACCGACATGTATAGCAGTTGATTTATCAGCCATTTGCAAAGATATTTCAGTAGGTGTCAACTTATTCAAATCAAGTCCACGATATAAAGAGAGAGGCATAACACTAACACCGGCTCCAAGATCACATAAAGCAGTTTTAACATAGTTTCTTTTAATAGAGCATGGTATAGTGGGTACTCCTGGATCTCCAAGTTTCTTTGGTATTCCACCCTTAAAAGTATAATTAGCAAGCATGGTGGAAATTTCAGCTTCCGGTATCTTTATTTTATTTGTAATAATATCTTTCATGTACTTAGCATAAGGATTGGTTTTGATCATATCAGTTAATCGCATACGCAAAAAGATAGGTCTAATCATTTCAGCAAAGCGCTCAAAATCCTCATCATCCTTTTTCTTGGATGGTTTGGGAGGGAAAGGCATGGGCTTCTGAACCCATGGTTCCCTTTCTTTACCATGTTTCCTAGCAACAAAGTCTTTCTTATCATAACGTTGATTCTTTGATTGTGGGTTATCAAGATCAACAACAGGTTCAATTTCTACATCATTATCATTACTAGGTTGAGCATCATCATGAACATTATCATTAACATTATTACTAGTTTCAGGTTCATTACCAGATTGAGTTTCAGCATCATAAATAGAAATATCATTTGGATTCTTAGGTGTTTCAGTAATAGGTTCACTAGAAGCATGCAAAGTCCTATCATTTTTCTTTTTCTTCTTTTTAGAAGAACTAGGTACATCTATATTATTTCTCTGAGAATCTTTCTCAATTCTCTTAGGGTGGCCTTCAGGATACAAAGGTTCCTGAGTCATTTTACCACCTCTAGTCATAACTCTAACAGCATTATCATTATTCTTACTATTCAATTCATTGAGCAAATCATTTTGAGCTTTAAGTACTTGTTCTACTTGAGTGGTAACCACAGAAGCATGTTTACTAATAAGTTTAAGTTCACCTTTGACATTAGCCATATAATCACCCAAGTGTTCAAGCATATTTGAATTGTATTTCAATTGTCTACCAAAATAAGCATTAAAGTCTTCTTGCTTAACCATAAATTTATCAAACTCATCTAAGCATGGGCTAGCAAATTTAGTAAATGGGATTTCAGCTTTATCATATCTGTAGAGAGAATTTACCTTTACTACCTGTGTCGGGTTATCAAGACCATGAGTTTCCTCAATAGGTAATGGATTAAGATTATATGTTTCTTCAACAGGCGGTAAATTAAGGCCGTCTATTTCTTCAATAGGAGGTAAATTCTTAACATCTTCAGCTTTAATACCCTTTTCTTTCATAGATTTCTTTACCTCTTGCATATCTTCAGGACTGAGAAATAGAATACCCCTCTTCTTTGGAGTTGGTTTAGGAATAGGCTCAGGAATTGGCTCCGGAGGTGTCCAATTATTTTCATTTGTCAACATATTATTCAATAGAATTTCAGCTTCATCCGGTGTTCTTTCCCTGAAAAAAGAACCAGCACAACTATCCAGGTAATCTCTGGAGGCATCGGTTAGTCCATTATAAAAGATATCAAGTATTTCATTTTTCTTAAGAGGATGATCAGGCAAAGCATTAAGTAATTGGAGAAGCCTCCCCCAAGCTTGTGGGAGACTCTCTTCTTCAATTTGCACAAAATTATATATATCCCTTAAAGCAGCTTGTTTCTTATGAGCAGGGAAATATTTAGCAGAGAAGTAATAAATCATATCCTGGGGACTATGCACACAACCAGGATCAAGAGAATTAAACCATATCTTAGCATCACCCTTTAATGAGAACGGAAATATTTTAAGAATATAAAAGTAGTGACTTCTCTCATCTTTAGTGAATAGGGTAGCTATATCATTCAATTTAGTAAGATGTGCCACAACAGTTTCAGATTCATAACCATGAAAAGGATCAAATTTAACCAAAATAATTATATCAGGATCAACAGAGAATTCAAATCCTTATCAGTAACAAAGATAGGTGAAGTAGCAAAAGCAGGGTCAGGTTTCATTCTAGCATTTAGAGATTGCTTACTCCATTTTGCTAATAACCTCTTGAGTTCATTTCTATTTTTGCAAGCTAAAATAGCTAAATAAGCTTCTTGATAAAAAACATAACCCTTAGGAATAACAAGTGATTCTTCATCATCACTTTCATCAGTATCATCAGATTCAATATTTTCAATTTCTCTAGCCCTAGCAAGTTGTTCGTCAAGAAAATCACTAAGTGGCATAGTAGTATCACGCATAGAGGTAGTTTCATCATAAGTATCATGCATAGCAGAAGTGGCATCATCAATAACATGCGACATATCAGAACGAATAGCAGAAGCAGGCGTAGGTGTCGCAAGCTTACTCAAAACAAAAGGTTAATCAAGTGCAGAGCTAGATGACAGTTCCTTACCTCCCCTCGTAGTTGAGGGATAGATCTTGGTTCTTGGATCTTTCAAGTTCTTCATAATGATAAGTAGATATATATCCCAGGTGACTCAAAGAATAGAGCTATGCTCCCCGGGAACGGTGCCAGAAAATAGTCTTGATAACCCGCAAGTATAGGGGATCGCAACAGTTTTCGAGGGTAAAGTATTCAACCCAAATTTATTGATTCTACACAAGGGGAGCCAAAGAATACTCAAGTATCAGCAGCTGAGTTGTCAATTCAACCACACCTGGAAACTTAATATCTGCAGCAAAGTATTTAGTAGCAAAGTAATATGATAGTGGTAGTAACGGTAACAAAAGGTAACGGTAGTAAAAGCAATGTTTTTGGTATTTTGTAGTGATGATAGCAATAGCAACAGGAAAGTAAATAAGCGAAGCACAATATATGGAAAGCTCATAGGCAATGGAACGGTGATGGAGAATTATGCTGGATGCGGTTCATCATGTAACAGTCATAACCTAGGGTGACACAGAACTAGCTCCAGTTCATCAATGTAATGTAGGCATGTATTCCGAATATAGTCATACATGCTTATGGAAAAGAACTTGCATGAAATATTTTGTCCTACCCTCCCGTGGCAGCGGGGTCCTTACGGAAACTAAGGGAAGGCCTCCTTTTAATAGAGAACCGGAACAAAGCATTAACACATAGTGAATACATGAACTCCTCAAACTACGGTCATCACCGGTAAGTATCCCGATTATTGTCACTTCGGGGTTAACGAATCATAACACATAATAGGTGACTATAGACTTGCAAGATAGGATCAAGAACACTCATATATTGATGAAAACATAATAGGTTCAGATATGAAATCATGGCACTCGGGCCCTAGTGACAAGCATTAAGCATAGCAAAGTCATAGCAACATCAATCTCAGAACATAGTGGACACTAGGGATCAAACCTTAACAAAACTAACTCGATTACATGATAGATCCCATCCAACCCATCACCGTCCAGCAAGCCTACGATGTAATTATTCACGCACGGTGGTGAGCATCATGAAATTGGTGATGGAGGATGGTTGCTGATGACGATGGCGACGGATTCCCCTCTCCGGAGCCCTGAACGGACTCCAGATCAGCCCTCTCGAGAGGTTTTAGGGATTGGCGGCGGCTCCGTATCATAAAACGCGATGATTTATTCTCTTTGATTTTTTTCTCCCCGAAACTCAATATATGGAGTTGGAGTTGGAGTCGGAGAGGCAACAGGGGGCCCACGAGGTAGGGGGTGCGCCCTTAGGGGGCAGGCGCGCCCCCACCCTCGTGGGTAGGTGGTGGGCCCCCTGGCCTTCATCTTTTGTAGGTATTTTTCTTATTTTCTGAAAAGTGGCCCCGTGAAGTTTCAGGTCATTCCGAGAACGTTTGCTCCTGCACATAAATAACACCATGGTAATTTTGCTGAAAACAACGTCAGTCCGGGTTAGTTCCATTCAAATCATGCGAGTTAGAGTCCAAAACAAAGGCAAAAGTGTTTGGAAAAATAGATACGTTGGAGACGTATCATGGTGTCTCGGCACGACGAACTTTGGCAATGGTGCGTACTCAGGGAGAACACTTTACCTTGAAATTTAGTGAGAGATCATCTTATAATGCTACCGTCAAACAAAGCAGAATAAGATGCATAAAGGATAAACATCACATACAATCAATATAAGTGATATGGTATGGCCATCATCATCTTGTGCCTTTGATCTCCATCTCCAAAGCACTGTCATGATCACCATCTTCACCGGCGCGACTCCTTGATCTCTATAGTAGCATCATTGTCGTCTCGCCAACTATTGTTTATACAACTATCGCTACCGCTTAGTGATAAAGTAAAGCAATTACAAGGCGATTGCATTGCATACAATAAAGCGACAACCATATGGCTCCTGCCAGTTGCCGATAACTCCGTTACAAAACATGATCATCTCATACAATAAATATAGCATCGTATCTTGATCATATCACATCACAACATGCCCTGCAAAAACAAGTTAGACGTCCTCTACTTTGTTGTTGCAAGTTTTATGTGGCTGCTATGGGCTGAGCAAGAACCCTTCTTACCTACGGATCAAAACCACAACGATAGTTCGTCAAGTTACTGTTGTTTTAACCTTCGCAAGGACCGGGCGGAGCCACACTTGGTTCAACTAAAGTTGGAGAAACTGACACCCGCCAGCCACCTGTGTGCAAAGCACGTCGGTAGAACCAGTCTCGCGTAAGCGTACGCGTAATGTCGGTCCGGGCCGCTTCATCCAACAATACCGTCGAACCAAAGTATGACATGCTAGTAAGCAGTATGACTTGTATAGCCCACAACTCACTTGTGTTCTACTCGTGCATATAACATCTACGCAATAACCTGGCTCGGATGCCACTGTTGGGGAACGTAGTAATTTTACAAAAAATTCATACACACACAGGATCATGGTGATGCATAGCAATGAGAGGGGAGAGTGTGCCCACGTACCCTCGTAGACCGAATGCGGAAGCGTTAGCACAACGCGGTTGATGTAGTCGTACGTCTTCACGATCCGACCGATCCAAGTACCGTGGCACCTCTGAGTTCTGCACACGTTCAACTCAATGACGTCCCGCGAGCTCCGATCCAGCAAAGCTTCATAGGAGAGTTTCGTCAGCACGACGGCATGCTGACCGGTGATGATGATGCTACCGATGTAGGGCTTCGCCTAAGCACCACTACGATATGATCGAGGTGGATTATGGTGGAGGGGGGCACCGCACACGGCTAAGAGATCAATGATCAATTGTTGTGTCTATGGGGTGCCCCCTACCCCCATATATAAAGGAGCAAGGGGAGGAGGTGGCCGGCCAGGGAGAGGCGCGCCAAGAGGGGGAGTCCTACTCCAACTAGGAGTAGGACTCCTCCCTTTTCTAGTAGGAGTAGGAGAGGGGGGAGGAAAGGGAGAGGAGGAGAAGGAAAGAGGGGGTCGCCCCCCTTGCCCTAAACCAATTTAGTTTGAGCCTTAGGGGGCTCCCCACACTTCCCTTGCTGCCCTCTATTTCCACTAAGGCCCATGTAGGCCCATTAAGCCCCCCGGGGGGTTCCGGTAACCCCCCAGTACTCCGGTATATGTTCGAAACCTTCCGGAACCTTTCCGGTGTCCGAACATAGTTGTCCAATATATCGATCTTTACGTCTCAACCAATTCGAGACTCCTAGTCATGTCCATGATCATATCCGGGACTCCAAACTACCTTCGGTACATCAAAACACAAAAACTCATAATACCGATCGTCACCGAACTTTAAGCGTGTGGACCCTACGGGTTCGAGAACTATGTAGACATGACCGAGATACGTCTCCGGTCAATAACCAATAGCGGAACCTGGATGCTCATATTGGCTCCCACATATTCTACGAAGATCTTTATCGGTCAAACCGCATAACAACATACGCTATTCCCTTTGTCATCGGTATGTTACTTGCCCGAGATTCGATCATCGGTATCTCAATACCTAGTTCAATCTCGTCACCGGCAAGTCTCTTTACTCGTTCCATAATACATCATCCCGCAACTAACTCATTAGTTACAATGCTTGCAAGGCTTATAGTGATGTGCATTACCGAGTGGGCCCAGAGATACCTCTCTGACGAGTGACAAATCCTAATCTCGAAATACGCCAACTTAACAAGTACCTTCAGAGACACCTGTAGAGCACCTTTATAATCACCCAGTTACGTTGTGACATTTGGTAGCACACAAAGTGTTCCTCCGGTAAACGGGAGTTGCATAATCTCATAGTCATAGGAACATGTATAAGTCATGAAGAAAGCAATAGAAACATACTAAACGATCAAGTGCTAAGCTAACGGAATGGATCAAGTCAATCACATCATTCTCCTAATGATGTGATCCCGTTAATCAAATAACAACTCATGTCTATGGCTAGGAAACATAACCATCTTTTATCAACGAGCTAGTCAAGTAGAGGCATACTAGTGACACTCGGTTTGTCTATGTATTCACACATGTATCATGTTTCCGGTTAATACAATTCTAGAATGAATAATAAACATTTATCATGATATAAGGAAATAAATAATAACTTTATTATTGCCTCTAGGGCATATTTCCTTCAGCATACAAGAATTCAGAGAAGAATCAAATAATATTCATAGATAATCAAGTTCATAAACCCATAATTCATCGGATCTCGGCAAACATACCGCAAAAAGAGTTACATCGAATAGATCTCCAAGAAGATCGAGGAGAACTTTGTATTGAGATCCAAAGAGAGAGAAGAAGCCATCTAGCTAATAACTATGGACCCGAAGGTTTGTGGTAAACTACTCACACATCATCGGAGAGGCTATGGTGTTGATGTAGAAACCCTCCGTGATCGAATCCCCCTCCGACAAATCACAGAAAAAGGCCCCAAGATGGGATCTCACGGGTACAGAAGGTTGCGGCGATGGAAAAGGTGTTTCATGGCTCTCCCCGAAGGTTTTAGGGTACGAGAGTATATATAGGTGAAAGAAGTAGGTCGGTGGAGCTGCGAGGGGCCCATGAGGGTGGGGGGCGCGCCCTCCTGCCTCATGGCTTCCTTGCTGCTTCCTTGACGTCCACTCCAAGTCTCCTGGATCACGTTTGTTCCAAAAAAGATCCTCGCGAAGGTTTCATTCTGTTTGGATTCCGTTTGATATTCCTTTTCTACGAAACACTGAAATAGGCAAAAAAACAACAATTTGCGCTGGGCTTTCGGTTAATAGGTTAGTCCCAAAAGTAATATAAAAAAGGTATATTAAAGCCCATTAAACATCCAAAATAGATAATATAATAGCATGGAACAATAAAAAATTATAGATACGTTGGAGACGTATCATCGGTTTTCTCCGGTTAAACGGTAAAAATTGTTCGGTTTTTCTGGGGTTTTTTCTGTTAGATCGGTTTTATTTGTAGGGTTTGCTTTTTAGCGAACTTTCACCCGTTCATCCGATAGATTTTTCTTATTATTTTTATTTTCAGCTAGGGACCTATCTGCGAGTATTTTCTTACAGATTAGTCCCTGATCTTTAAACCCTCGTTACTTTTTGCTCGTTTATCCAAATCCAGTGAAACCAACACCAAAATCTTTGTCTCGATCCCCTTTGTTCAGATAATCAACTTGAACATGGTTTTGACAATTTAAAATTTGGTTTCAAGCAGATTTGAATTCGAACTTCTTTTGATCGTGGTTTGAGTTTCGTAGCTCCGATTCGATTGATTCTTTTTTGCAAATCAAAGCTCTTCTTTTGGACTTTCTATTCAGATATTTTCTCTTGAGTTTTACCCTTGCATCTTATGCTTGAGTGCTTATTTATGCTATTGTTTGTTCACGATAGAGTTGCCGGAGTGCGAGGCTTGCTACTACGAATCACTAGGGTTTTTAGATCGTCAGCAAGGCGAGTAACACTTTGATCATATCCCTTTAACACACAATTTTTATGCATTAGTTTCAACCCTCAGACATTGCATGAGTAGGACTGATAACATGTGGGTATTTGGGAAGTAATTGATGAGGTAGGAACTTATTGTCTTATATCAAACCCTGGGAGTTACTACGTTATGCTTACACTGCTATGCTATGCTCGTAGACATGGATTGGTTTTTGAGTGAATTCATGAAAGTTGTGAGAGTTATTGTTTACTAAGGTTTAACTTAAGGTGGATACTTTAATACACATCTAGGTGGATTGGTTTGTGGGCACCTGGGGAATCCAGTGCTATCCAAGGAGATCCCGGGGCATCCGTGTGATCATCCTATGGTTCGCCACCCAGGCTCAAAGGGATCATAAGATTATTCATGCTAGAAACTTCCGTGTGCAGCCACATGCCATTATGGGCTCTGGCATAGTTGAGTAAGTTGTGGGAAACCTTTCCATGATGGGCTAGCAGATGTAGGGGATTGTAGGTGTACCGATCTATCTATCGGTTAAGGGGACCTCTTCGGAAAGACTGTGTCTCGGCCATCCGTTTCTCAAACACCGTGCAGTGCGAGAAATTCAACGGAGGAGATCAAGTCTTGTGAGGAAAAGTACGCAAACCTCTGCAAAGTGTACAAACTAATCATGATTAGCCGTGTCCCCGGTTATGGACATCTTGAGTATCTGGTACTTGAATTATTGATTTGATTTCATCACTTTACTTAATTAATCTGTTGGGTTGTTAACTTTTAATTGGGATTGAGATGGGGTTACCATTCTTAATGTTTTCAACAAACTCGTAGTTAAATAAAATATATTCATTTGTTGTAGGGAAAAACTAGCTTTTTGCAAATGATAACCATAGAGCCTCCACCAGCCATATATGCATGTAGTGATAGGTGTTATTTGTTCATTGCTCTATAGTGTTATCTTTCCAGTATATTCCATGTGCTGACCTACACAGGCTGCAACGTATTATGTTGCAGAGTTCTCAGACAAAGAGTAAGGTGCGCTAGGTCATTGTCATGCACTCAGTTTTGCCGTGGAGTTGGATGGACTCTTCTACCTTCGAAGCTTCCACTGTTATCTTATTTAGGTGGCCTTCAGCCATATTATTGTAATAAGTTCTCTATTGGGACATTCGGTGTAATAAGTGTATGGTTGAACTCTGTTATAAATCTTCGAGTATTGTGTGTGTCAGCAATATCGATCCAGGAATGACACTTAAGCACAGAGACTTGACCGTCTGAGGTCGGGTCGCTACAAATACATATTTGATTAGTCCTATGTATTGGGATGAAGGGAGTAGATAGAAGAGACTAACAGAAAGAAGAAAATAGGTTTTATATCGGATGGATGAGAAGTTAAGAGCAACTCTAGCAGACCCCGCAAAACGTCCGACCCGCAAAAAATCCGGCAAGTATGCGGGCTCGGCCCAATTTTCCGGCCAGAACAAAGCCCGCATACTCGCCCAGCCCACAAATTTTTTTGCGGCAGCCCGCAAACCGCATGCCCCGCGCAGTATAACTGCGGCCCCGCGACCCTTTTGCGGGTCCAAACCCTATCCCTCCGCCGCCGCGAGCCACCCGATTCCCCTTTCCTCTCTCCCAATTTCTCGCTGTTGGCGACCACCCGCGCCACCTCCAGCCGCCATGTGGGGGCGCATGTGGAGCTCCAAACGCGGCTCCGGCAACAGATCCGGCCGTGAGCGCGACCCGGAGCGCGAGCGGTGCGTTCGGTCGAACGGCGCGAGGAAGCGCGACGCCCGGAGGTGGACTAACCACGGGATGTCGCCACCGGCGAGCTTCAACCGCCGCGAGACGGAGGAGTACGACCGGCGTGCATCCTTCTCCTTAGCGAGGTCCTATGCCGGATCCTCCTCGTCCTTCGGCGCGGGCTTCCTCCCCGTGAAGAGGGAGTGGTCGGACGACGAGGAGGAGCCGGAGCCGCCGGCGCCGTTCGCCTTCGTCCCGATGAAGGAGGAGCCCGAGGATCCCGCTCCGCTCGGTCGCCGTGGAGTCGTCGGCCCCGAGGACTACGTCGCGGACTTCGACACCATCGTCGTCGCCATCGCCGAGCGGAGCGTGCACGAGGAGGAGGAGCACCGACGCCACGCCGAGGCGCTCGAGGCCCTCGAGTGGCGGCAGGCGGTCGCCGACAACCGCGCTGCCAACGAGAAGGCTAAGGAGTGGCGCCGCATCCGCGCGGAGCAGGGGGCGAAGTACGTCGACCTGTGCAGCTCCGGTGAGGAGGATTGAGCATCCGGCTCCTCCACGACGTCGTCCAGTTACCGCGACCTCGCCGCCGTCATATCCAACCCCTATGCTAGTAGTTTAACGTAGTTTGTAGTATAAAATATGCTTGTAGTTTATTGATCATGTGATGATCTATGTAGTATGTGATGAACTATTAGTGCAATTTCTGCCGCGAAAGTGTTTTTTCAAATTATGCAGGTTTTGATATGGGTTCTGTTCTGTCGCGCATGTTTTCGACTCGCAAACGCGATCTTCGTGAAACCACAAACGTGTTTTGCGGGTCGAATTTTTGCGGGGTCTGCTAGAGTTTCTCTAAGGGAGCCGAGGCAGACATCGATCCACAAGCCCAACAAGGAACATGGAGCTTTTTCATTGGACTGCAACATGTACCATGTGATTAGGATCGGGCGTCACTATGCAGAACCGCCTGTGTGTATACAAACTGCACAACTTTTTTCTTGTATCTATGGGCAATACATAGGTGAAAACTCAAGAGAGATAACCATGTATATTAATTTATTATTGTTGTGGCAAACGATAATTATTACTCCCTCCGTTCCAAAATAGATGACTCAACTTTGTACTAACTTTAGCACAAAGTTGGGTCATCTATTTTGGAACGGAGGGAGTATGAATTAAAAATGATACCGTTGACGCTCAAAAGTGGCACGTTTATAAAGAGTGGCTTGAAGCTATGTCAAGAGTAATTCAAACTTACTATTGAAAGTCACTATGAGATGGCTCTCTTCGAGAAGATCAAGATGAATATGAAGATGGTCTAAAACGGAGTTCGGATGCAAAAGTTATGACAACTTCAGAGATGCTCATGTTGACACCAGATTAAAGACTGGCTTGAAACCCAATTAAGATGTCCTTATATGGAAAAATGATCAACATGAAAGTTGTGCGTATCGTCGAAACGGTGGATTTTGATATAAAAATCATCTTAATCCGAGGTCGTATGCAACCTGTGAAGGCAAAACAAGGTCAGAAACAGAAGCTGCAGAGTCATTTCGAACCGACCGAGTTGATTTGATCGGTGAGACCGAGTTGGTCCGAAAATTTACCAGAGAGTTGGCAATGTTGACTCGGTAGGACCGAAGCAAACTAATCGGTAAGACCGAGATTGATCCGGAAATTACCAAAGATTCGTGTCCGAGTTAGGTTAGGGTTTTTGATGTTTTGGATAGAATTTTTAGTCCTTTTCTTGTACGGAAAGTCCAGCCGCCTCATAAATAGATGAGAGGTGACGGCCGATTGAACAACACACAATCGCAAAAAACACATCTACTACTTTTTCATCTATGTTTTGACTTTCCATACAAGAAAAGGACTAAAAATTCTGTCCAAAACATCAAAAACCCTAACCTAACTCGGACACGAATCTTTGGTAATTTCCGGATCAATCTCGGTCTTACCGATTAGTTTGCTTCGGTCCTACCGAGTAAACATTGCTAACTCTCTGGTAAATTTTCGGACCAACTCGGTCTCACCGATCAAATCAACTCGGTCGGTCCGAAATGACTCTGCAACTTCTGTTTCTGATCTTGTTTTGCCTTCACAGGTTGCATACGACCTCGGATTAAGATGATTTTTATATCAAAATCCACCGTTTCGACGATACGCACAACTTTCATGTTGATCATTTTTCCATATAAGGACATCTTAATTGGGTTTCAAGCCATTCTTTAATCTGGTGTCAATATGAGCATATCTGAAGTTGTCATAACTTTTGCATCCGAACTCCATTTTAGACCATCTTCATATTCATCTTGATCTTCTCGAAGAGAGCCATCTCATAGTGAATTTCAACAGTAAGTTTGAATTACTCTTGACATAGCTTCAAGCCACTTTTTATAAACGTGCCACTTTTGAGCGTCAACAGATACCTTTATGAAATAAAGGACAGTGGCGACCATGAGTGAACAATAAATTAGCAACCACAAAAAGTACCATTAGATTGTAAAAAACAAACACGCGACACATACTTATACACTTTATAGATTAAAAAAACTAGTACCAACAAAAGGCAAACTTTGGAGTACTAAAATTTTATTTAAAAAATGCCACAAAAATGATCTTTTTTTATGAACACACTATACTCGACTGATATGACTAATCACATGTACAAATTTAATTTGAACAGACACTAAGTACTCAACAATGATCCCCTACACTAACTATTTCACATACTTTAGCATCAGATTTCTAAATAAAAACTAATTTACGGCTACGTACCAAAAATCATCATTACATATAGCAATCCTTTCTTCTGTAGAGCCCCGCAATTCAGCTCACCTACCATTGTGATCTACACCTTACTGCTGCAATAATGGAAGATCAAAACATTGACACCCATATATACTACCTTTTCCTCCTAGTGATCCATCCTCATGCAATTTTTATTTCCACCCCAACATAATGCTATGTATGTCTTGATATGTTCTGGTCTCAACAACATGTAGAAATGGAAGGTGTCAGAAAATATTCAACAACATATGTGGTCGATGAGACAACTAGATCATGTGTTTAGATGTCGAAAAAGATTCATGACTCCACTAAACACGTCTACCTGGCCATTTGCCCCACGAAAGGTGCTTCACTAGTTTCATTTTTATCAACTTGTGTTAGATGTATTATGAGTGTATTTTTATATTTGTGATTATTGTTAAGCGGTATCGTAATGTTTTTGTTTTTACAACAAATGTTTGTCCTTCTGGATCTAAGAGGCCTCCACAAGGCCACACTGTTAAAAAGCAGTTCTTGAAGGCCTCAACTGTGCCGATGAAGTTGTTCTGGAACAACACCAATCCAGTAGCTCGTCCTCACTCTTAAGGTCTAGTCAGCTCTTCTATACACACACACACACCACACACGCGCGCGCACACGCGCGCGCGCGCGCGCACACACACACCACTATACCCTAAACCAATCGTGTGAGAATGCAATCGGTCAAAAGATGGTCGATATACTCATCGTGTTGATAGCAAAAAGTGGAGATACCCTAATATGGCAACCCACAACAAACAAGGCAATCGACATCCATCACCCTTTCTTTGTAGCCAACGAGAGAAAAAACTTACAACTCGTCGATATACGAGAATCTTAGATCTTAAATAACTTTGGCAGCCAATACATCTTGAGGGCAAATAGCGTCGTATATGTAGATTGAAGACCTAGCGGAGAAGAGACCGTTTCTCTCGCAAGCTCACGGCACATCAAACACAGTATACTACATTTTGCGTCTCGGTCGCGTGCTTCTGATATCATATTTATTTTAATTGTTTGAATTACTTATAACATGTGTCATGTGGTAAATCTGATACCACCTGATGATACCCCAAATCCCCAATAGTTTAACTTTACATTTACAGTTTTTTTCATGAGAGAAGCCGAACATATCTCCCGAGAAAAACAAAGGCCCAAAGGAAACCTCCGCAAACCCTCGTCGCGCCGCTGCCGCTGCCGCCACTTCGCCTCCCTCGACGCACCGCCGCCCCCGCCACCAATCCTCCCTCAACGCGCGGCCGCCCCGCCGTGCCTCTCTCGACGCGTCTCCGTCGCCTCCATGCGTCAATCCAATCACTGCCGCCCCTTCCGCCCGCCGGACTGGGGTTCTCCGCCTCCGCACTGCCGCCCGCACCACCAGCAGAGCCACCGCCAGCCGCAATCGGCCCCGCGGTTCGCCGTGATCCTCTTCCGCGCGGGCCCCAACATCTCCACCCCGACCGCCACCGAGATTGACGCGCTCGTCGCCGATCTCCCCTCGCCGCCCCCCGACAACCTCTCTGTATTCTCCTCCGGCCGCGACGCCGCACGCCTCCTCTTCCGCTCCCTTCCTGCCGCCGCGGCCGCAGCGCGCGAGCTCTGGTCGCTCCGCCTCGAGGGCCTCCACCTCCTCACACCCTACCTCCCCAATGCCGCGCTTGCCGCCCACGCCTTCCCACTCATCGCCTCTCTCTTCGCCTCCCACGCCTCCCGCCTCCTAGACACCGACCTCGTTTCCCGTTCAGCTGCCCGCTCCGCTGAGCTCGCAGCCTCCATCCAGTCTCTGGAACACCGCCTGCGCAGTCGCAATTCCTTCCGTGACTTCGACCAGCTCCATCTCCAGAAGAAAACATTGGAGGCCGAGAAGGACTTGGTAGATGCCAAAATTGCCGAGTACAAAGCGTCAATGAGTTCCATACGGCGTGCCATGTTACGTGGGACCGATGAGGAGGAGGAGGTGGAGGAGGAGGGAGTGGATGTGTTTGGGATTGGGGAAGGCGAGGATGTGGACTTCGCGAGGTTGCACATGATGATGCTTCGTGAATGCAGGAGACTCAACGAGGGATTACCAATTTACGCATACCGCAGAAAAATTCTCAATCACATTTTTAATAATCAGGTGAGGATGCTTGTTCCTCTGCAGTTTAGTTGTGATTGCATTGCAAATTTGTAGTGTGAGCCATTCGATCCTTTATGAAATTCATTCTTAGCTGTAGTTAGTCTGTCTCATGACTCGAGTTATAGGTACCGCATATCAAAACTTCCCTTTATTTAGTTTGACTTTCCTCTTTTTTTTTGTGAATTATGACATACCGTTGCAAAACTCGTGACCCAAATTATGCACGCTCTGTTTCTACAGGTTATGACCTTAATTGGGGAGACTGGTTCTGGGAAAAGCACACAGTTAGTTCAGTTTCTTGCTGACTCAGGTCTTGCTGCTAATGGCTCAATTGTCTGTACTCAACCTCGAAAAATTGCTGCCACGTCATTGGCACGTAGAGTGGATGAAGAAAGCAACGGCTGCTACAAAGACAATTTTGTGTTGTCATATTCAACCTTTTTAAATTCGCAAGACCTCAATTCGAAGATAATATTTTGCACAGATAGTTGTCTTTTACATCACTGCATGAACGACACGGGCCTGGATGGCATTTCATATATCATTGTTGATGAAGCTCATGAAAGAAGCTTGAACACTGATCTTCTTTTAGCCTTGATCAAGAAGAAGCTGCTTGATAGGTTGGATTTGCATCTCATTATAATGTCTGCCACTGCTGATGCTGACAAACTTGCTGACTACTTTTATGGCTGTCAAACATTCCATGTTAAAGGGCGAAATTTTCCTGTTGAAATTAATTATGTCCCAGATGTATCAGTGGAGGGTTCCTCCAATGCTGTGCCAAACTCTATGTGTGATGCTTGTGCAACTGCTTCTTATGTCAATGATGTTGTAAGGATGGTAAGCATCATTCACAAGAATGAAGAAGAGGGTGCTGTCCTTGCTTTCTTGACATCTCAGCTGGAAGTTGAATGGGCTTGTGAAAATTTCAGCGATGCCAGTGCCGTGGTACTTCCTATGCATGGAAAGCTTTCCCATGTAGAACAGAGCCGTGTTTTTAGAAGCTATCCTGGAAAGAGAAAAATTATCTTCTGCACGAATATGGCTGAAACATCACTGACAATAAAAGAAGTAAAGTATGTTGTTGATTCTGGACTGGCCAAGGAGAGCAGATTTGTGCCCAGTAGTGGTCTCAATGTATTGAAAGTTAATTGGATTTCCCAAAGTTCTGCTAATCAACGTGCTGGTCGGGCAGGTCGAACAGGAGCAGGGAAGTGTTACAGGCTTTACTCTGAAGCCAACTTCAGTATGATGGATGTGCATCAAGAACCTGAGATCAGGAAAGTTCATCTTGGCACTGCTGTTCTAAGAATACTTGCTTTGGGTGTTAAAGATGCACGGAAATTTGAGTTTGTTGATGCCCCAAATCCCGAAGCAATCAGTATGGCTGTGAAGAATCTTGAACAGTTGGGTGCTGTCAAACATAGACTTAATTGCTTTGAGCTGACTGATACTGGACGCTACCTGGTCAAATTGGGGATTGAGCCAAGGCTTGGGAAAATTATGCTTGATTGCTTTGATGTTGGTTTGAGGAAGGAAGGTGTAGTTCTAGCTGCTGTTATGGCAAATTCTAGCAACATATTTTGTAGAGTGGGCACCGATGAGGAGAAACATAAAGCTGACCTTCAGAAGGTCCGGCTGTGTCACCGAGACGGAGATCTTTTCACTCTACTTGCTGTTTATAAGAAATGGGAAGATGGGCATGACAACAGAAATATGTGGTGCTGGCAGAACAGCATCAATGCCAAGACCATGAGGAGATGCCAGGAAACCATATCAGAACTTGAAAACTGTCTAAAGCATGAGCTGAACATCATTGTCCCAAGTTATTGGCGTTGGAATCCCGAGGCTCCCACTGTGCATGATAAGGATCTAAAGAGAATTATCCTATCATCACTTACAGGTAATCTTGCCATGTTTTTAGGACATGAAAGGTTTGGTTACCAGGTGATTTCGACAGGTCAGGTTGTGAACCTTCATCCCTCATCCTCATTGCTCAATTATGGCATCAAGTCAGAGTGGGTTGTGTTTACAGAAATTTTGTCAGTCCCGAATCAATATTTGGTATGTGTAACCGCTGTTGATCATGATGCCTTGTATACAATTCACCCAGTGTCTTTCATTAAGCAACTGGAGGAACAAAAATTGCAGATAAAAGTGATTAGTGGGCTCGGTACTAACTTACTGAGAAGGTTTTGTGGCAAATATGGCCAAAATCAGCAAAAGATCATCTCGCGTCTCAAGGAAGATTGCAGGGATGACCGAATAACTGTTGAAATTAACTTTCAAAATAATGAAGTTGTGTTATTTGCTACGGAACAGAATATGGAAAAGGTCTTTTGCACTGTCAACAGTGCTTTGGAATGTGAAGGTAAGATATTGAGGAACGAGTGCCTAGAGAGAAATTTATTTCCTGGGAGGCCTGGCAGTTCTCCTATTGCACTATTTGGTTCAGGTGCTGAAATCAAGCATTTGGAACTTGGGGGGAGGTATCTAACAGTAGAGGTTTTGCATCAAAATGCTCATGATATCGATGACAAGGAGCTTATTTTCTTGGTGGATAGTATTGGCTCTGGCATCGCTAATTTTCATAAATCCACTGGAAGTTTTCGGATAGCCTCAGATGGAATTAAATGGGGGAAGTTCACATTTCTGAAACCTGAAAATGCTGAAGATGCTGTTTCAAAATTCAATGGCATAGAATTTAATGGTTCCTCATTAAAATTAGTTCCTGTATGTACTTTCGATAATCGAGGATTACCATTTCCTGCGGTGAGAGCTAAATTATGTTGGCCACGTAGACACAGCAGTGGACGTGCACTTATAACATGTGCCAGCGGGGAAGCTGAATTTGTTGTAAATGACTGCTTTGCCCTAGGAATTGGTGGAAGGTATATTAAGTGCAGGGTTAGTACTAAGTATGAGAATTGTGTTTTTGCTGAAGGAATTCCAATGCATGTCACAGAGCCAGAACTGTATGATGCTTTTCGTAGCACAACAGCAAGGAGAATCCTTAATATCCGTTTGCTCAGGGTCAAGGGAAATGCCATAGCTAGCCCCTCTGTTTCTACATGTGAAGAAGAACTGGTTAGAGAAATTTCTCCATTCATGTCAAATAAGAGTTTTCCTGGACAGAATTTCCGTGTTGAGGTGTTTCCTCCGGAGGAAAATGATTCACTGACAAGAGCAACTATAACTTTTGATGGAAGCCTTCATCGAGAGGCTGCAAGAGCACTGGACCATCTTGAAGGGCACTTTCTTCCTTGTTGTCAACCTTGGCAGATACTACAGTGCAATCATGTGTTCCATAGCACTCTGTCCTGTCCGGTACGTGTTTACAATGTTATCAGCCAGGAAGTTGCTTCTCTGCTTGAGAGTTTCCAAAGCCAAAAAGGTATGCCTGCATTCGACATCTCCTATCCATTTCGATCTTTTTCACTGTTCTATGGTTGAATGACATTCCTCATTTTGGTTCATTTATTTATTCTTTCTGTTTATTCATTTAGTCAGTTTTATATGAGTTGGCAGACTTTTGAGCCATCTTTTTCCTGGAAATTCATCAAGGCCCCTTATCTCCTCAGGACTTTGCTTTGTTCTTTTCTCTAGTTTTTTGTTTGTTATATGTTTTTTGCTACTGAAGGGTAAAGCTGCTGCCTTGTGACCATGAGGTCACGGGTTCAAGTCCTGGAAACAGCCTCTTACAGAAATGTAGGGAAAGGCTGCGTACAATAGACCCAAAGTGGTCGGACCCTTCCCCAGACCCTGCGCA
>NC_041382.1:125355933-125375053 GCF_002162155.2 Triticum dicoccoides
CCACTCTCATTCTCTCCTTACTTCTACTGTAATTATGCTGATACCATTGCTCTCTTGTTCTCAGCTATATTTTGCCACATCCCCACATTACCGTCAGGTTAGCTCTGTTTGACTAGTCAGGGCAAGACTTCACCCGAAAATGCCCTTGTACTGCTTAAGTCTATTTAGTGATTCTTTGAGCATCTGGACCGTGGCTTGCAAGCTGATACATTTATTTTGGGGTCTGCAAGACCTTATTTAGACCATGCTGATGTATTCAGGGTGGGTGAAGTAGAAGATAACTCATGTAGAAATTATGGATTAATAGAAGCACTGTATCTCCCATGTCATCTTCAGTCACTCTTTGTCCATTCACAGAAACGGCGAAAGAAAAATATTGAGCAATATAGCACTAAAGAAAAATCAGCGAAATAAGCATCAGGTTTCAAGATTTTGCTTACTCATTGTGCAGACGTCCATCACAATAGCATCAGGTTTTAAGCATCATAAGCATGATAACGTTGTGAAAGACCTGTTTTTCAGGTGATCCATCAGAACTAGCTGCCTAACATCAGATTCTACTTATCAGTACAAGTCCTTTCCATCTTACTATCTAGCATCATTACAAAAGCATCAGGTTTAATTTAGCTTCACAAGTTAAAGTTAAAAAAAGGTACCTTCGCAGCCATTACAGTTTTTGGCATCATTATGAGCCATCAGGGCACATAAGCATCTGTAGAATCAGGGAGAGAGGAGTACCTGCAGCGTGAGTGTGAGTGTGTGTGGCGGCTCACACAGGGAACGGGAGGACTGGATGCCCCTTCTAGGTCAGCTTACCCTCATGGGCTTGGGCCCTAAGTGATACATATGATGGGCTTGGGCCCATACCGGTTCAACACTCCCCCTCAAGATGGGTGGTAGATATCTATCATTCCCATCTTGTCACATGCCAAGTTACAATCCTTTGTTCCTAGTCCCTTTGTCAAGCAATTTGCAAACTGCTGCCCAGAACTGACATGACCAAGGCTGATGATCCCAGCATCAAGTTTCTCCTTAATGAAGAAGCGATCAATTTCCACATGCTTTGTCCTATCATGTTGAACTGGGTTATTAGCAATGGCTATAGCTGACTGATTGTCACACCACACCTTCAAGGGGCCCTTCCTCAGAAGTTTCAACTCGCTCAGTAGGTACTTCACCCAGAGCATCTCACACAACCCTTGAGATAATGCTCTGTACTCAGCTTCTGCTGTTGATCTAGACACAACTGTCTGTTTCTTGCTTCTCCATGACACCAAATTTCCTCCCACAAACACACAGTAGCCAGAAGTTGATCTTCTATCATCTTGACAACTGGCCCAATCAAAGTCACTATAGCCATCCACCTCAAGATGTCCACTCTTCGCAAACCACAACCCTTTACCCGGAGTCCCCTTCAAGTATCTCAGAATTCTGTGCACAATATCAAGATGCCCACTCCTTGGTTCATGCATGTATCTGCTCACCACACCCACGGCATACGTAATGTCAGGCCTGGTATGACACAAGTACAATAACCTCCCAACTAATTTCTGATAATCTTCCTTATTCACCAGCTCACCTGATTGAGCTGTCACTCGATGATTTTGTTCAATCGGCGTAGGGGCTGCACGACATCCCATCATGCCCATGTCACTCAAGAGATCCAAGGTGTATTTCCGTTGGCACAAAGGTATTCCCTTCTCTGTCCGAGCCACTTCAATGCCAAGGAAGTATTTTAGGTTGCCCAAATCCGTTACCTCAAACTCCTTGCTTAGACACCCCTTCAATCTCTCTATTTCCTCCTTATCATCTCAAGTGATGATAATGTCATCCACATAAACTGCAAGGATGGTGATCTTCCGATCAGAGAGTGAGTGTTTGTAGAACACCGTGTGGTCACCATTACATTGACCATACCCCATAGCACGGACAGCACATCTGAACCTATCGAACCAAGCCCTCGGCGATTGCTTCAGTCCATACAAGGATTTCTTCAGCCTGCATACCTTCCCCGTGGTCTGTGAAGTACCAAAACCTGGTGGTATCTCCATGTACACTTCTTCCTTCAACTCACCATGCAAGAAGGCATTCTTGACATCTAATTGATGCAACTTCCACCCAAAGTTTGCAGCACAGGAAACCAATATCCTTACTGTGTTCATCTTTGCCACTGGAGCAAACGTCTCGTCATAGTCCATTCCATAAGTTTGACTATATCCTTTGGCGACCAATCTGGCCTTATACCGTTCCACCTTCCCCTCAGGATTCTGCTTCACTGTAAAAATCCACTTACAACTCACTGCTTTCTTTCCTGCCGGCAATGTGGTTAGCACCCACGTCTTGTTTTTCCTCAGTGCTTTCAACTCTTCTATCATCGCTTCACGCCACTTCGGATCTTGCTTTGCAGCCTTCCAATCCTTTGGGATTGACACAGTTTGAAGAGAGGCAACAAACACTCTATAGGAAGGAGACAAAGCCTCATAAGACACACAATTTCCAATGTCATGATCATCAAAAAACTTCGGTGGTAAAGCCTTCTGTGCCGCTTCACGTGTCCCCTTTCGCAACGCAATAGGCAGTTCCACCGTGTCAGATGAGCTTGCACCACTGCCTTGTTGCTCCCCCTGCACTGATTGCTCCCCCTGCACTTGCTGCTCCTCCTGCACAAGTGGTTGCCGCCGTGAATAGACCAGACGTGTGTCAGATGAGCTATGCACTTGTGGCACTTGTTGCTGCCATCGAGAGTACACTAGGGGAATATTCTGCCACCGATCTGGAACAGGGAGCTGGAGATTACCAATCTGAATGGAACCCACTGTTGGCTGGACCTGAACCTGCACATCACCATCAGTGAGAGTACCAACTGCAATTGTACCCACAATTGGCTGGACTTGAACCTGCACATCATCATCAATGTTAGTGCCCACAGAATCCTCCTGAGTGTGAGACACAGCCTTCTCCCCCTCTTGACCATCCTGCACAGAGTGTAAATGGTCAAGCTCTTGAAACAACACACTTAGATCTGTTGGCTCACCATAGAATGGCTCAGACTCCCTGAAGGTTACATCCATACTGACAAACCTGCGTTTCTCTGAGGGACACCAACATTTATATCCCTGCTGACTGGAAGAATAGCCCAGAAAAATACACTTCACTGCTCGCGGATCAAGTTTTCCAACAGAAGGACGGTGATCACGAACAAAACAGGTACTGCCAAACAATTTTGGGGGAACAACAAACTTAGTTTCTCCATATACTAGCTCACACGGAGACTTCATGCTTAGTATTCTTGATGGTGTCCGGTTGATCAGGTATGTGGCTGTCATCATTGCTTCACTCCACAAGAATTTGGGCACATTCATCGTAAATATCAATGACTGAGCAACCTCAAGAATATGCCGATTTTTCCTTTCCGCCACTCCATTCTGAGGAGGGGTGTCTGGGCACGAAGTTTGATGAAGAATACCTTGATCAGACAAGTAGGCCCCAAATGTGTTGTTCACATACTCTGTCCCATTGTCAGTCCTGATCACCTGCACCTGCACCTGAAACTGATTCTTCACCAAGGCATGGAAATTCTGAAAACAGCTAAACACCTCATCTTTGTGACGAATCAAATAAATCCAAGTCATACGAGAATAGCAATCGATGAATGTCACAAAGTATTTCATTCCATTCATTGATGCAACTGGGCTCTTCCATACATCCGAATGAATAAGCATAAAAGGAGATATGCTCCTAAGCCCCTTACTCACATATGAGGCTCGTGTGTGTTTGGCATATTCGCAAGCATCACATGTCAACTTGCCCTTGCCTATCCCACACATAACATCCGGAAAGATTCTACTCATCTTATCAAAAGATACATGTCCCATCCTACAGTGATGGATCATCGCCTCCTTCTCTTTGTCCTCCATGGTCGCAGCACACACCAAGTCCGGCTGCACCTCCTGGTCCATGTACCAGAGCCCCCTACGCCTGGTGCCAGTCCCAACTGTCTAGCTCGTCTGTCGCTCCTGAATCACGCAACCAAATTTGTCAAGGATCACACGACAGTCAATTTGATCAATTAGGGCACTGAAGGAGACCAAATTGACAGGAAAAGCTGGCACATGTAAAACTGAGGATAGGGAGATGGTCGGAGTGCACTTGACTGTGCCAACCCCTATGACAGGCTGGTTTGTGCCATCAGCAGTTTGCATAGTGCCCGTGTGAGACGGAGGGTGCTTAGTGTAAGACTCAAACACGCAAGATTTACTCGCAACATGCTTAGATGCTCCAGAGTCGAGAACCCACTCTGGAGCACTCCCATTAGAAGCAAGAGATGCCTGTTCTGGATTACCTTCATCAGTGGAGGCCCAGAGAGCAAAGTCTCCATAGTCAGCATCATCTGCATCTTTGCCTTTTGACGTCCCAGTGTCTCCTGCCACTGTCATGTGAGCCACCTCTGCCCCTAGAAGCCTGACCCCTTGAGGTCCGTGAGTATCCACCTCTGCCTCTAGCACTCCTGCCTCTGCCAGTTCCCCCTCCGTTGTATTCCCTGCCTCTGCCACGAGTTGGACACGCCCACTTCCAGTGACCTGCCTCCCCACAGATATGACATTTGTTGGGATCGCTCCACTCCATGCGCTCAGTGACTCCAAATGTCGGAGACGGCACAGCCTTCATGTCTGCATGCTCAAGAGATAGCCGCACCTCCTCTTGAGACATAGCAGCAATAGTCTCCTCAATAGAGGGCAGGAGAGGTTGGTGCAACAGGGATGCCCTCCTGCCATGAAAACAACCTCTAAGCCCCTCCAACAGTTTCAGCACACGCCTGCGTGCAATCCACTTGCGCCCTGACTCGATGCAAGCTGCATCGTAGAGTTCCAGAGGGTCGCAGTTATCCTGCTCTGCCCACAAAGCCTGCAGCTCTGCCACATATGTCATCATTGACATGTCGTCGCCTTGATGCAGCCGACTGGTCTTCCCCTCAATCTGAGCAATTAGCATGACATTGCCCTTACCTGAGTACAAGGTGGACAGAGTCGTCCATATCGCAGCGGATGTGGATAGCCCCTCCACAGAGCGTCCAATGGGGGGCACCACCGAGTTCAACAACCAGCCAATGAGCACAGAGTTTATGACCTTCCATCTTTTTCCCTCCACAGTAGTCTTGTCTCCTGGTTCAGCAACAACACCCAACAAGTGCCCATCAAGCTCCTTCTGTTCCACAGCCAGCAACGCCCTCCGGGACCAGCTCAGATAATTGGTAGCCCCCTCTAACTTCATGTCCATGGGCGACAGTTCGATCTTCTGAGCCACTTCCTGTCGAGGAACGATGGCCCCAGATTTCGACTCCTCGAAGATCTTAGCAAGCTTCTCGAAAGCCTCAACAAGGCCTGTTGGCTCAGCCATCTTCGGTCGGGAGGAGTGGAAGCAGCAACACTCAGTAGCAGCAACAGACACAGCCTCTACACACCCAACAACAGCAGCCCACAGCAGCAGTAGCACTGACCACCACCAGTAGCAGCAAGCAACACCTCTTCCTCCCAAGGAACAGCAGCAGCAACGGCAGCTCCAGGACCACCTCTTGCGCTCACGCAAGCACTCCTTCGCATGGACAGCACCTGCGCAGCCTTCAGGTCGCGAGTCCCTCCGTCCTCTGCCGCGTCAGCCCGTGCACGGCCGCGCAGGCAGCGCCGCGCCCGACCACTCGTGTGCAGCAGCGCGTTGACGCCGCGACCGTCGTCGCCCAGGCACTGTCCCGCGCCTCGCCGGATCCCCGGCCGGCGCCGCCGTCCGTCAGGCCCCGCCGAACCTGGCCTCTGATACCATGTAGAATCAGGGAGAGAGGAGTACCTGCAGCGTGAGTGTGAGTGTGTGTGGCGGCTCACACAGGGAACGGGAGGACTGGATGCCCCTTCTAGGTCAGCTTATCCTCATGGGCTTGGGCCCTAAGTGATACATATGATGGGCTTGGGCCCATACCGGTTCAACAGCATCTGATAAACAATCAAATTGCAAGTCTCTTCGTGCTCCTTGTATTGCATGCTGGGCAGCAGTGGTTTTTGTAGTTGGCTAGCATGCCACTGAAGTTTCATGATCATCACATTCATTTACTTGGTTGGATCCTAGTATTGCAGGCTTGCAGCTTTCTCTCCATCTCCTGACACTCTTCTTTTGCCTCTCCTTTTTGTTCCGGCATCTCTTTCTGGAGCTACAATGGTTCAAATGTTGCATGCCAACTAGTGTTGAATTAAGCTAACATGGAGTAAGATTAATTTGAATGCTTACCTTGCAGAGCTTGCTCCAGTGCCTTCTAGCTGTACAGGTTCCTTGCAATGTTTCATCATATGACCACTTATCCACTGGAGCTTCCTCTCCCATGCTCCTAGTCCAAATCTCTCATGCCCCAATCATGTTCCTTCTTGGTCTCCAGGAGGTCTGTTAAGAACTTTTATTATAGAGGTCTATGAACTGAAGGATGAATCTTGAACCCTGGATCAATTGACACCCACTGCATATTCCCTGTCATAGCTGTGATATTATCTGCATAAGCTGCTTTATAACTCTGCACTGTGTAAAATTCATCATACAAGTATATAACCTTCAGCTCCTCTAATTGAAGTGATGAACACATCAGGCTCACATTGCAGTACAGAAACTTGCCACTGTTTGCCGCTGCATGTTCTTTTCAACAATTCAACTGGATGCCTCCACTCTATGCCATCTGTCAGTGTCAATACACTTCAGCTTCATGGCTTGAACCCCTCTTCTGTTTTAGCACCAAACCCCTAGACTTGGCATTGAGTGCATTGACAACACTTGGTAAGAATTTGAGACCTTGATATTGTCAAGTCAACCACTGGAAGAAACTTCAATTTCTTGATCTTGCTGTTAAGTCACTCGGCAAGATTAATGTTAACATAGTGCACCTTGCATATCTCATTGAACTCGCTTCTGCTCCATATGTGGGTCTGATGTATGCTCAAATACTTTGTGACTTCCAGACTTGCACACATTTTTGCTGAGTATTACTTCTCAGCAAGCAATGGACCTTTGAAATTCTTAATGAAGTTAGCCGCCTCAACACTATATTGCCTCTCATTACCAGATTGTGCACACTCGTCTGCGCCAGAGTATTATCAATGCACATTCATGATGCCTCAACACAGTCATCTACATAGGCTGTGTAGTGGTATTATCAATGCACATTTATGTTGGCTGGGAAGAAGGTTCAAAACTTCAAATATCTCAGAAGGTGCAGTGACAGTAACCTCAGAAGGGGGATCAATGGATGCGGTGCTTGGTCGTTGGCTGCTCCTACACACACTATTCTTCTTTACAATTAAAGTAGCCATATAGGTGTTCGTCTAAAACCACTATTTTGTTGATGTGTGAATAGCCATAAGAATCATCTATTTTCGAATCCCTTCCCTCTACTGTATCTTCGACCATCCAAGGGGATCATACCCTGGGGATTACAAAATAAAGAAAAAGTAAAAGTGACCGAGTTGTGAGGGAAAAACTTATGTTTCAGAATTCCGGAAAGACCACCTATCTGTTTGTTTACCAGGTTCAGCACGAAATCATAAATCAACTCCTATGAGGCTGCTATTCTAGCATATTTAATTTATAGATGCCTTTTCCCATCTGCTGACCTTATTCCAAACTTTGCTCACGGTATTTGGCGTTTAAGTTCTTTTTTTGTACTTTTTTAGTCACCTTTTTACCAGGAATGCTCTTACACCTTGTTTCTCTCCCAAGAATTGATTTTGATTCATTCAATTAGATCCCAAAACCCAACTCTGATGGTTCTGTTTTTTATTCTAAAAGATTCCAGTTTCATTATATATGTTTGAATGTCACATGGAATGGAAGTAATTTGTTCTACGAAATTTTGCATTTTAGAATTTGTGCAAGTGGGTCCCACATACGTGTGCAGATGGCCTTCGTAAAATTTTGGATTTAAATTTTCAACCCCATGTTCACACTAAATTTTCCACAAAATTATTTGAAATCTCATTGTCCACGTGCTGGGAAGTAACTTTGAGCTTATTATTGGTGGATCAATTCATGCAAGTGAGTCCCACGCACTTGTGCAGATGGATTTGTAAAACTTGGTATTTTAATTTTCAACCTCGTGTTCACGCCATAAAATTCTCAGGAAATTATCTAAATTTTTGGGGGGTGACTTGGTGCATAGAGGAGCAACTTTCTGCATTTTGCTGAGTCCATTTGATTCTTTGCTGATAGTTAAATTGTTTGGACATATTCTAACTCACTGGAATTGGGTTTGAAGTTTGTGATTCCAATTCTTGTGGTAGCCAAACACCCCTATTTCTAGAACCCAATTCCAGTTCTTGAATTTAGGCCCAATTCATGAGAGCCAAACAAGGTAAATGCAACAATGCCAAGGAGATATGGGCTAATTAATGTGTGTAAACATGCCAGAGTAGCCATGTGTAATCTATCATTGGCTTGCTTGTTTCCAAGGTCTAAAACTGCAGGCTGCATTTGCCAGCTAAGTATTTTTGGAGTTTTTGTAGAATGCCATGTTTTTTTAAACCATAGTTTTAAAAACTTTATGTGTTTGACGTCAGCAAGTACCACGTTTTTTATAAACTGTAGTATCTCCAATACTGTAGCATTTTTGCTGTATTTTTAAAAGAGGTCTTGCCCTCTTTTTCTAAACCAAACTGAGGAAACTATGGTTTGTAGAAACAGGAGTATTCATTGCCCAGGCATTGGAATACTGCGGTTTTACGTCGCCACGGTTTTGAAAATACTGTGCTGCAGTAATTTTGCATGGTGGCAGTATATGCATACATGAGGGCAGGCCTGGCGCAGTGGTGAAGTCCTCCCCACTTGTGCCAAGAGGTCCTGGGTTCGAACCAGCCTCTCTGCATTGCACTTTGCAGGGGTAAGACTAGGTTCCTATAATCCCTCCCCAGACCCCACCTTGTGTGGGAGCTTCTATGCACTGGGTCTGTCCTTTGGCAGTATATGCATACATACAGCATTTGTATGACGTGTTGGTCCGTTGGTTTGTAACTACTTCCTGTGTAAATTCAGTGGTATGTGATGTTTGTGCTCAGATGTAAGTTTCTTTTAAGTACCACTGTAAACTTCACTGGCAGATACACTAATATGTAGATTAGCTTCGAGACTGCAACTAACGTAAGCATCCAAGAATATGTAGCATTAGTAAATAGGGATGTCCTGTTCCTTGCCTTCATTACCCTGAATATCATACTATGCTGTTAATCTTACATAGCTCCGTTCCCACCTTTGTATTGTTTGTTTAGTTCTTTGAGACTGCAAACTATTTCTGTCTGCTGGTGGGCTTAAAGTCGTATCTTTTTCTACTTCATGCAGGTGTATCTTACAATTTTGAAAAGACTGAGAATGGTATTTTTCGATTAAAGCTCACAGCAAATGCCACGAAAACAATAGCAGATTTGAGAAGGCCACTTGAGATTTTGATGAAAGGCAAAACCATAAACCACCCTGATCTGACATTAAGTGCAGTTCAACTGCTCTTGTCCCGTGATGGTGTAGCACATTTGAAATCAATTGAACAAGAAACTGGTACTTACATTATGTATGACAGGCAAAGTCTAAATATTAAAGTCTTTGGACACCAAGATCAGATGGCTGCAGCGGAGGTGAAATTGGTTCATGCACTTCGACAGCTACTTGAGAAGAAGCCTCTTGAAATTTATCTTCGTGGCCACAACCTCCCTCCGGACTTGATGAAGAAAACGGTAGAAAACTTTGGAGTTGATCTGGAAGGGTTTAACAAAGAGATGCCTGAGATAAAGGTTGAGTTACACCAACACCGCCATTTACTTAAAGTTTGGGGCAGTAAGGAGGATAAGCGAAGGGTGGAAAGGATGATCTCTGAGCTAGCCTCTTTTAAACACAGTTCCCTGGTTCAACTTGCATCAGAGAATGTTGGAGGCAAAGAAGATGATCAAAGGGTGGATTACGATGAGCCGTCAGAGGATGCATGCCCTATTTGCTTGTGTGAGATAGAAGATCCTTTTAGGCTTGAATCATGTGGGCACATGTTTTGTCTGGCTTGTCTGGTGGATCAGTGTGAATCTGCCATGAAATCACATGATGGGTTCCCTATTTGTTGCCTGAAAACTGGGTGCAAGGAGCCTCTCCTTGTTATAGACCTGAAGCATCTCTTGTCAAATGAGAAGCTGGAGGACCTATTCAGAGCTTCCTTGAGGGCATTTGTTGCATCTAGAGCAGGAATGTACCGCTTCTGCCCAACACCTGATTGCCAATCCATTTACCAAGTGGCAGCTCCAGATGCAGAAACCAAACCTTTTTCTTGTGGGGCTTGCTATGTGGAGATATGCACCAAGTGTCATTTCGAGTATCATCCTTTCATATCATGCGAGGCTTACAAAGAATACAAGGAAGACCCAGACTCGACGCTGCTTGAATGGCGCAAAGGGAAGGCGAATGTGAAGAGCTGCCCTTCCTGTGGATACACAATTGAGAAATCTGATGGCTGCAACCATGTTGAGTGCAGGTGCGGCAGCCACATTTGTTGGGTATGCTTGGAGAACTTCAGGAGCAGCGAGGAGTGTTATGGCCATCTCAGGTCTGTGCACCAGTCCTTTGTGGACATTGTGTAAATGTGTAGTAGAACCCAGATGTAGTTTCAGAAGGCAGGCCATGGCCAAGTAATGAATTACTGTTTCTAGTTACTTTTTCGCTTCTTGTTTGCCATGCCATTTCATTCTGTTCCGTCTGGGTGAGGCTCGAGAGGGAGGTGTGGAGGCAGAGAGAAACTTGTGCTGGGGTTTGTCTCCCAAGTGCAGATCAAGCTCGACACTGCATCCTTACATCCAGCAAGTTACTGCCTCATACCCTCTCTAGATTGATCTCTGGTACTTTTTATTGTCTTCCGTGTGACATCCTTTTGCCCCTTTTATGGAAATAAGTTGTTCAAATTTATTTCTTGCAGGCTTATTCGCTGGATCACAGAGTTTTTTCTGGTGATGTTAACGGGGCTAGATCGAATAATTGGACCATTCTCATTGGAGACCATGGTATTTTGTAATACAAATGTTTATTTACTTCATAACATTCAAATTCATAGTTTGCTTTTAGATTCAAGTTTTTTGCTTTTGCCTTTCGTGCACATGCTTATGTTTAAAGGGAAGAAGCGGACCGGGGGCATGCAAACGCAGCAAGTACAGTCTGCTGTTGTCAATGCTTGCCGAAAGGTCTACAAATTGAAGAGCTATCTAATTAGTCCTGATTTTCAAAAATTGATTTTCAGCAATATTGATAGCTTTTCTATTGTTCTGTTGTTTGCCATACAGGACGATACATGAGAAGCTAGCCGCCGTTACTGATCTGCTTATGAAAATGATGTCAGGGAAATCCTAGATTCGGTCATTGAGGTTAGCAAAGAGGTTTTTTAGTGACAATGAGCGAAAAGGTTCCAGATATCACCCTTGCATGCATGGGATGGGAAATTTTACTGAAAATAAGGGTGCTGGAATTGTAGTCCACTTAGCTGATGAACATTTGATTTATGAAAAAGTGAGCTCCCTACTGACATTTGTATTATTATTATTTGCAAATTTCTAGTGGAAACAAGAAAGACTTGAAGATCCTAACTCGAGGAGGAGAGATGCTAGAACTTCGTTATGCCAACGGACAGCCGGAAACCATTTGCTATGTCCGGTTCTGCTAGTCAGGTCTGTAACAAGTTGATATACTTATGGCTTTTTTTTTAATTTTATGAGTGTAATAGCTATTTTAGTTGTGTGAATGTATGGATGGATTTCTGTTTTGTTCTGTTGCACTGTATTTGGCCCCCTTTTTGATATATTTGTTTTACTTCCTATTTCCTTAGAAAATAGCACAGTTGCTCTGTCCGGAATTAGTTGGCGCTCAAATGGATGTATCTAGATGTGTTTCAATGCTAGATACATCTGTTTGAGCGACAGTAATTCCGGAAGGAGTGAGTATTTTGTGATATAATATATTCATCCTAAAGATGGAAACGGGAAGAAGTGGCAAAATGTATAGAAGGAAAAGTGGGGCCGACAACTTCTTGCAATATATCTGTACTGTAGCCATCCCCTAGAACACATTGTTTCTCCTGGCAGCAAGCTGAACATGCCATGCACCATATGCCATCCGAAGACATTTTAATCTCACTTAAAAATCCACTGTGCAGCCTCCTATCATGACCTTTAGACATTCAAATGCTGGTAATTTTTCAAAATGAGAAAACCAGGTAGTTATATATGACAGTGTTGCGACAATATTTTGTCCTGTGAGTGCCTGTCATAGGATCAAAATGAAAAGACTGTCAACTGATTTCATTTTTCAGACTTGCATTTGATAACCTGCACATAAAATCAAACCTCTGGGTGCTGTTGGTGTGAGCATTGCACTTGTGGGATTTCCTTCCTAATATTATTTCATCTGACTTTGTTTTGTCAAGGGTACACAATTGATCATCTATGTTTCTATATCGCATTCCACACTCCCTTCTAAGTTCTAATCGGTCACTGAGATTCCTTTGGACGAACTAATCTTTGCACTTTTTCAGGATCAAACATACCATCAGCGCACTTGTCTTCTCAAAAGGGTGGCGGCGGACTTCCTGAATGAGGGCGTGGGACTTGTTGTGGAACTTTGGGAAGCTGACATGAATGCGAGTTCTACAGAAACCCGCAGACAAGGGTTAGTGGGGATTTGCTGCTGTAAGGCGATATCGGCTGCCATTCGTGAACACCTTGCCATTAGGTAGGTCGGGAGTGCTGCTGTTGCATTGGATCATGGAGGTCGAAAATGTGCAATGTTCTCGTTGCTAGCCGAACGGCTACGCATAGTTGAGGCTTCTTCAGTACTTTAGATTGCTTTATACTCCCTCCGTCCGAAAATACTTGTCATCAAAATGGATAAAAAGGGATGTATCTAGAACTAATATACATCTAGATACATCCCCTTCTATTCATTTTGATGACAACTATTTCCGGACGGAGGGAGTATCATGTTGTAGAGTTCACTTTCTTTGTTTAAATTGTTCGCATGAAACACTCAATTTGCCAGTGTAGTTTTCCTGTATATCATTGCGAAAATAGATATAAGCTGATGGACAAAAACAACGTGTGTGGCATCGATGTTTTTTCCCCCTGGAACTACCGACAGGGATGCAGCCTATTTCTCACCCAAAGATGGTAGCCATCCAAAGTAAAAAATCGATGAGGGAACCTTACTGCAGTGATGATTTGTGATCGTAGTCATGCTAGCAAGCAGAAACCAAATTGTGATAATAATAATGTATATATGCAGGTTGGGTGGTGGCGTCGTGCCCGGCACCTAATGCGTGGAGGTTTGCTGCACTAGCACTACTGAAGTGATGAGGGAGAAGTGGAGACGACATGGCAAACACGCTGTGTTGTGTTGGTCATTCAAGTTCCCCTTCTGTCGGAGTAGTACTATAGGATCTCCTTTCGCCTTGCATATGCCGTCACCGCCGTTTATGTGTTGTGCATGTCTTGTGTCTGTGTTGGGCTTGTTGTACTGTGCCCACAGTTGAACCTTGTGTAGTGTTTGTGTGCCTGTGTGTTGGACCTTGCCTGCGGTGGCGTTGTGTATGTGTTGTTTGGATGGTACCATATTGACTTTATGCTCGGTGGTTACTTTATTTATAAAACGGGCGAAAGCCTTTTTTGATATATGCCATATATGCAATCTGCTTGCTCAACCACGATAGTAAAGAGACTGCAGTTAGATTGGAGCAGTTAGACTGCACTTAGATTGGAGCAGTGATACTTTCACCCTTTCACTCACACGAAATTAATTATCAATGAAGGCTTTTTAAAAGCCCCATAAGTCGTCCATCCAAAGAAACAGGGAGCCTTGAGTGACCGGCTGGGATAAACCTTTGAAAAGTTATGCTGCCGAATTACAAGGCCTTCACTATGATGTTGAGGAAAATTTTCAACTCCACACATAATCAAACCAATGAAAGCAGCTTGATACAATGACATAAACTCATCGCCAAGTAATCGATATGTGATACATGAACCTCTATAACTTCATGGCACCGTCAGAAAAGGACGAGAGTAACTTTATTCCCATATAAAACTATGTTCACCATTAAATACCAGGAATGGATATATAAAACTCCTAAAATTTGAAGTCCTCAGCGCCAAGGTGGTAGCCAGAAACAAGGGGACCAGAAATATATGCGACGGCTGCTATTCTTCCATTAAGAAACCATTATGTATGTACGTTTTATTGAGCACCTTGCATTGTACAAGGTGACCAGGCGAGAAAAGAAAATAGGTAATTGCCATTGGTTACTCGGCGGACGGCCGCAGGAGAGCATTTCCGAATAGGAAACTGTTCGCCCTCCCACCGGCGAAACAAAGGAAATAATCGATTTAATAACAACAACAACAACAACAACAACAAAGCCTTTAGTCCCAAACAAGTTGGAGTAGGCTAGAGGTGAAACCCATAAGATCTCGCAACCAACTCATGGCTCTGGCACATGGATAGCAAGCTTCCACGCACCCTTATCCATAGCTAGCTCTTTGGTGATACTCCAATCCTTCAGGTCTCTCTTAACGGACTCCTCCCATGTCAAATTCGGTCTACCCCGCCCTCTCTTGACATTCTCCGCACGCTTTAGCCGTCCACTATGCACCAGAGCTTCTGGAGCCCTGCGCTGAATATGCCCAAACCATCTCAGACGATGTTGGACAAACTTCTCTTCAATTGGTGCTACCCCAACTCTATCTCGTATATCATCATTCCGGACTCGACCCTTCCTCGTGTGGCCACACATCCGTCTCAACATACGCATCTCTGCCACACCTAACTGTTGAACATGTCGCCTTTTAGTCGGCCAACACTCAGCGCCATACAACATTGCGGGTCGAACCGCCGTCCTGTAGAACTTGCCTTTTAGCTTTTGTGGCACTCTCTTGTCACAGAGAATGCCAGAAGCTTGGCACCACTTCATCCATCCGGCTTTGATTTGATGGTTCACATCTTCATCAATACCCCCATCCTCCTGCAGCATTGACCTCAAATACCGAAAGGTGTCCTTCTGAGGTACCACCTGGTCATCAAGGGTAACCTCCTCCTCACACCTAGTAGTACTGAAACCGCACATCATGTACTCGGTTTTAGTTCTACTAAGCCTAAACCCTTTCGACTCCAATGTTTGTCTCCATAACTCTAACTTCCTATTTACCCCGTCCGACTATCGTCAACTAGCACCACATCATCCGCAAAGAGCATACACCATGTGATATCTTCTTGTATATCCTTTGTGACCTCATCCATCACCAATGCAAAAAGATAAGGGCTCAAAGCTGACCCCTGATGCAGTCCTATATTAATCGGGAAGTCATCAGTGTCGACATCACTTGTTCGAACACTTGTCACAACATTATCGTACATGTCCTTGACGAGGGTAATGTACTTTGATGAAGGAAATAATCGATTTCTTTCACTGAAATAAAATCCCCCCTCCTACTTTTCTTGTCTCCTCTCTCCCGTCCTAGCCCGTGAGTTGACTTGGTTTTGCTCCACAACAAGAAATTAGACGACCTCTCCAATCCGATCAGAATTTTGCTTCAACCTGATCGACTAATCTAGGCCGGCCGGCTCTCCGCCCTGCAACTGCGTCCCTGGCAGGTAATGAATTCCTCGTGCCACGCCCACCATTGTTTGCAGTAGCTCATACGCGTCATCGGCGTGCAGTTTGAGGAAGGATCCGGGGAGAAGCTGAAAGCCGCGCCATGGAATTGGAGGCCCCGGTGGTCGAAGCAGATCCGGGGAGAAGAATCACAAGAGGAGCAGGAGGCGGCGGCGGCGGCGGCGAGGGGGAGGGCCCGGCTGGTCGGACCACCCTCCTGCCCTGCCCCAACTGCGACATCCAGGTGGTGCACAAGCTGGCGCAGCTGCTCCTCCCGGGCCTGGCCGCGGCGTGCGTCGACAGCACCCTCGGGAGCCCCTCCTCCGCGCTCGCCGTCCAGCTGCGCGCGGAGCTGGTCCGCTACGTCGCGCACCGCAGCAGCAGCCCGCCCGAGGCGGAGGAGGAGGAGGACCCGATCGACCGCGACGACCCGGCCGAGGCGCTGGCCGCGTTCCTGGACGACTTCGCGGGCAGCAAGAGGAGCGTCGCCGTCTCCATCGCCGGCTGGCTCCCGTACCTGGGCGGCGGCGACGACGGCCGCGACGACCGGATCGAGGACCTCGTCGAGGAGATGGAGGCGAGCCGCTTCTGGCCGGTCGAGAGGCGGGAGGCCGTCGCGCGGGACCTCCTCCGCGGCCTGGACGCCGGCGGCGGCCGGTTCCGCTGCCGCGAGGAGCTGGGGACGCCGGAGGAGCTCGCGGACCACGTCGCCGCGCGCTGCGGATTCAGGCCCGTGCGGTGCCGGAACCAGGCCCAGGGCTGCCGGGCCGAGGTCTCCGCCTGCCGCGCCGACGCGCACGACGAGGCGTGCGCCTTCAAGCTCCTCCCCTGCGAGCAGCGCTGCGGCCTCGCCGTCGCCCGCCGCCAGATGGACCGGCACTGCGTCACCGTCTGCCCCATGAAGCTCGCCAACTGCCCCTTCTTCCAGCTCGGCTGCGAGTCCGCCTTCCCGGCCTGCAACCTCGGGTCGCACTGCGCCGAGTTCCTTCGGCCACACCTCCGCCTGCTCCTTAGTCCCAGCAAGATCGGCGCCGGTCGTCTGGATCCGGAGGAGCGTCTTCTACGGCTGGAGAAGGTGCCCCATCTCCTCTCTTCTACTGTAGTTTTCTAACATTGCTTGCTCAATTTATTTGTAAAATACTGGTAAAACTGATGCTACTCTATGTATGTTTCAGCATGATTCCGATGGTGCGTTGGGCGAAGCTTTGGACGTGAGGTCTCTCACTAACGCCATTGCTCAGCTAGAGAAGAAGATGGACGCTGAAGATGGTTCCCCCGGTTACACCGGAGACGACAACAAAGAAGCAATGCCCACACAAGATTCCAACTCCGCAGCTCTGCACTAGTTTCGTTCCCTGATGCAGGAATTTTTTGGAAAAAAAACATTTTTGTTTCTTATATACTCCCTCTGTACCATACTACTAGTATATATGTCGTTTTAACAGTTCAATTGAATTGCTAAAACGAAATATATTATGGTACGGAGGGACTATTTTTGGAAAGCACCACACCTTTTCTTTTTTGAACAATCGGCAGAAACGTTGTCCTTTTATTCAGAAGAACATAGAATTTGTACAAAAAACGATGGTCCCACTAATTAAGCAGTTTATACAAGGTTTGCGAAAAGTTGAAACCTAGGGTTTATGCTCTCAGCATTATTTGTCTCGAATGCTTCGCACTGGTAGTAGTCCAAAGTGATGCCTCTTTCTTGATGACATCAAGTAGCATTGTCGGCGTCGCCGATTTATGGCAGAAAATTCTAGCATTATCTCGTTCGAATTCATCCAAGAAATGACCATGTCGCGGGAGGCAATGGCCTTCTATTAGGGTTGTTGTTGCTTCACTTGTTGATCCATCATTCTTCGAGCGAGCACTCCGCCAACCAAGAGTTTGGATGGCATCAAGGCGTAGGCACTACTTGGTAAGTTCTAAAGCCTTAGAGCATCTTCAGCCGTTCGGCCCTTCAGGGTACCGAAAAAGAGCCCCCTGGGGACGAACCGGCGCTAGATTGACATGTGAGGGTGACCTAGCTCTCAGTCGTCGGCCCAACGGTCGCCCCGGATGCGGCGATATTATGTACAAAAATTATGTAAAGAGCCCCCTGGGGGACGAGCCGACGCTAGATTGACATGTGAGGGTGACCTAGCTCTCAGTCGTCGGCCCAACGGTCGCCCCGGATGCGGCGATATTATGTATAAAAATTATGTAAACTTGGCGACATTTGCACGAACTCGGCGAAACTTCATTCAAATTTGTACATAAAACATGAAAACATGCAAACTACGACTGAACTACGCATAAACTACGCCTAGCCACCACCGTCCGCCGCCGCCGCCGCCACCGCCGTCTACATGCCGAGAAGCCTATAGAAATGGGTGTAGTCGCCGCTGCCGTCATCATCGTCGCGCGACTGGCTTGGGCCGGTGACGTCGCTGCTGCAGCCCTGGCCAGGGTCGGCGAGGCGCGGTGGCGCGCTGGACGGCCCGGCCTCCGCCTCCTCGTCGCTGCCGAGTACGATGATGCCGCGCTCCTCGCGCCTGTGGCGCCGGGCCTGGAGCTCCGTGTATGCCCGGCGCTGGCGGCGGACCTGCTCACAGACGTAGTCCTCCTTCGCCCACTTGAGAGCGGACTCGTCGTCGGGGGCAGCCATCTCGACATGCTCCGGCTTCACCGGGAGCAGCCTCGGCTCGGGCTTCGGCCGGACCAAGCGAAGGGAGCGCCTCTGTAACACCCCGTATGTAACTTGCCATATTTGTATTCCAACTCTTGCCATTTTCGGCACTAAGTTATGATATTTCCTCGTTGTCGGGTTTTTGTCTTCGTGTGTTTTTGTCTTTGTCATGCATCTCATATCATGTCATCATGTGCATTGCATTTGCATATGTGTTCGTCTCATGCATCCGAGCATTTTCCCCGTTGTCCGTTTTGCATTCCGGCGCTCCTATGTCCTCCGGTGTCCCTTTTTACCTCTTTTCGTGTGCGGGTGTTAAACGTTCTCGGATTGGACCGAGACTTGCCAAGCGGCCTTGGTTTACTACCGGTAGACCGCCTGTCAAGTTTCGTGCCATTTGGACTTCGTTTGATACTCCAACGGTTAACCGAGGAACCGAAAATGCCTCGTGTGTGTTGTAGCCCAACACCCCTCCAAAGTGGCCCAAAATCCACCTAAACCTCCTCCATCATCTAGGTCGTTCGATCACGATCGTGTGGCCGAAAACCGTGCTCAATTTGGAGCCTCCTAACTCCTCCTACCTATAAAAGGCCTTTCCCCCAAAAATTCCGGATCCCTACCTACCCTAACCCTAGCCCCGCTCCTCTCCGCGCGCCGGACTCGTCCGCCAGCGCCGGACACGCCTCGCCGCCGCCACCCACAGCGCGCCACGTGGCAGCTTCTCGCGCCCGCGCCGCCGGCCCGCCAAAGCCCAGGGCGGGCCCTCC
>NC_041382.1:125375558-125406125 GCF_002162155.2 Triticum dicoccoides
ACAGGTGCCCCGCGCCCCTCGCGCCCTCGGGTCCCGCTCCGACCGGCCGGACTCTTCCTCCCCGGCGACGCCCCGTGAAGCTCCGGCCGTCTACAGTGTTCTCCGGCGATCCTCGAATCCCGTGCACGAACCCTAGATCCGATCTGAGACGGTTGACTTTTTTCCTCTCTCACAGTATTTTTTTTGCATATTTTCATCACATCATAACTTTGCACCCGTGGCTTCGTTTTAGGCGTGTAGCATATCAAATTGTTCGCCTCGATGAGTACTTCATTTCATTCCATTGCACCATGTTCATTTGAGCTCATCTTGATGCCCTAAATGTTGTTGCAAGAGTGCTAGTTTATATTAGTTTCAGATTCTTATCAGTAATTGGACATTTGTCATTTTTGCCATGATTGTTGTGTGCCTCCTATGAACTTGAGCCCTACATGAGTTTTGAAGTATGCCATGCCATCTTTACGGGGGTGTATGCCATGTATTTTTGTGATCTTTGTGGTGATTAGCATAAGCATGCAAAGTAGCTCTCGTAATGTTGCTGATTTCAGGAACTTGGAAATATTCTAAGTCTTTGCACTGATTATATTTTTATGCCATGTATTCATGTTGCTACAGAGTGATCCATGCCTCTTTTGAGCATGATTAGTAAGGATGTTTCATAGATATTGTTGTGCTCTATCCATACATGTCTTTGCTTGCAATTATGGAGCATGATCAGTAAGGATGTTTCTTGTCATGTTTAGCTTCTATGCCATGTCTACTTGCTGGGTGTATGCTTAGTTTGTCATGCAATGCCTTGTGGTGAGTGCATCGAGTTCGTAAACATGCCTACTTAATATCTGTTTTGCCATGTTCTAGTTTTCTTCTAAGTCTGAATCTGTTAACGATAATTGCTATGTTCACATGGTTGCTATTGTATTTTCTGATCCCTTTTGGCTTATGGTCAGTAAGGGACTTTTGTTGTATGCTTTTAGTAGCTTCATGCCATGCCTTGCTTTGCCATGATATGTTCCTGTAGCATGTTGTTACCTTGCCCTAAACATTGCTTCCTGATATTAAATTCCTGACTTGTTGTTATTTTCACAAAGTCTGTAACCTGATATCTTTTGCACTTTTGCCATGCTTGTTTGAACCTGCTATTGAGTGAATTAGCCGTATCTCAGTGTTCATCTTTTGTCAAGCATCTTGATTGGATCCCTGCCATGTATTTTGTTGCTATGTTAGAGTGCTGTAGCATGCTATTCTTGATGCATTTAGATGGCCTCGTGCTGTTAATGGCAGCTTTGTGTCATTATTGTTTTGCTTGCCATTTGCAAACCGCGCATCCGATTCCGGTGATCTTTATATCGATTTCGACCTAAAATCAACTCCTCTTTCTAGTGGCACTCTTGGTTTTCCAAGTTGAGGCCAGGTTCAATCTTTCCTTTCCGAAACATGCATATGCATCGCATATCACATCCCGCATATCATGCCATATTTTTGCATCATGTTGCTTGTGCTTTGCACGTGGTTGATTGTGTCTCCCTTTTGCTTGTGTTCTTGCTTTGGGTAGAGCCGGGGGACGAGTACGTGATCGAGGAACCAGTTGAGTACGCTTACAAGGATCAAGCTAACGTCAAGTCGGAGAACTTTGCAGGCAAGATGACCATACCCTTGAAATCACTTCTATCTTTGCTTGCTAGATGCTCGCTCTTTTGCTATGCCTATGCTACGATACCTACCACTTGCTTATCATGCCTCCCATATTGCCATGTCAAACCTCTAACCCACCTTGTCCTAGCAAACCGTTGTTTGGCTATGTTACCGCTTTGCTCAGCCCCTCTTATAGCGTTGCTAGTTGCAGGTGAAGATTGGAGTTTGTTCCTTATTGGAACTGTTTATTGTTAGGATATCATTATTATATCTTGTCTATTTTTTAATGCATCTATACACTTGGTAAAGGGTGGAAGGCCCGGCCTTATGCCTGGTGTTTTGTTCCACTCTTGCCGCCCTAGTTTCCGTCATACCGGTGTTATGTTCCTTGATTTTGCGTTCCTTACACGGTTGGGTTATAATGGGAACCCCTTGACAGTTCGCCTTGAATAAAACTCCTCCAGCAACGCCCAACCTTGGTTTTACCTTTTTCCACCTAGCCTCTTTTTCCCTTTGGTTTCTGGAGCCCGAGGGTCATCTTTATTTTAAACCCCCCCGGGCCAGTGCTCCTCTAAGTGTTGGTCCAAACTGGGCGATGTCCGGTGCCACCAGGGGCAACTCTGGGCTGGCCTACCCGACGTCTGGCTCATCCGAGTGTGCCCTGAGAACGAGATATGTGTAGCTCCTATCGGGATTTGTCGGCACATTTGGGCGGCTTTGCTGGTTTAGTTTTACCATTGTCGAGATGTCTTGTAACCAGGATTCCGAGTCTGATCAGATTGTCTTGGGAGAAGGAATATCCTTCGTTGACCGTGAGAGCTTGTGATGGGCTAAGTTGGGACACCCCTGCAGGGATTTGATCTTTTGAAAGCTGTGCCCGCGGTTATGGGCAGATGGGAATTTGTTAATGTCCGGTTGTAGATAACCTAAAGCTTAACTTAATTAAAATGAATCAACAGAGTGTGTGGCCGTGATGGTCTCTTTTCGACGGAGTCCGGGAAGAGAACACGGTCTCGTGTTATGCTTGAACGTAGGTTGATCTAGGATAACTTCTTGATCATAGTTTATCGAGCGTGCCTTTGCCTTCTCTTCTCGCTCTCTTTTGATTATGTTAGCCACCATATATGCTAGTGCTTGCTGCAGCTCCACCTCATACCTTTTACCCTTCCTATAAGCTTAAATAGTCTTGATCGCGAGGGTGTGAGATTGCTGAGTCCCCGTGACTCACAGATTACTTCCAAAACCAGATGCAGGGACCGATGTTACCGCTCCAGGAGATTCGACTGAGCTCAAGTGGGAGTTCGATGAGGACTCAGGACGATACTATGTTTCCTTTCCAGACGATTAGTAGTGGTGCCCAGTTGGGGCGATCGGGGACTTTGTCGCATTTGGGGTTGTTCTTTATTTTGGTTCCGTAGTTGGACCTTGATTGTATCTAGATGAATGTAATGATATTTATGCTATTGTGTGACGTGGCGAGTGTAAGCCAACTATGTATCTCTTTTCCTTATGCATTACATGGGTTGTGTGAAGATTACCTCACTTGCGACATTGCTTACAATGCGGTTATGCCTCTAAGTCGTGCTTCGACACGTGGGAGATATAGCCGGATCGTGGGTGTTACAAGTTGGTAATCAGAGCCTTCCCCGACTTAGGAGCCCCCTGCTTGATCGAATTGCTGGCATTGTTGAGTCTAGAAAATTGTTTTGAGTCATTTAGGATTATATATATCGGAGAGTAGGATTCTTTTTACTCCTCAGTCCCTTCATCGCTCTAGTGAGGCATCCTAACGTAGAGTTTTGACTCTTCTCTTCTCAAATTTCACTAAATTTTTTTAGGATCACGCGGGTATCTTGGAATTTTTCTGATGGAGTTGTGATGAGAACATTGTTCTTGGTGCCTCCTGACATTTAGGGATTGTGGCAGTGTCCCGGGGAGTTGAGCTCCGAGGTGTTGTCGTCACAATTTTATCGTTGCAATTCTGGAATACCTGAGTTTTGCCGACATCGAAAATCTCTTTTATGCAGTTGTTGGTGAGATAACCTCGACGCCACCCAGTATTGGGGCGGGAGTTCGGGAGTATCGCCATAACTCGTATAACAGATGCTTTTCGAAGGTTGAGGTAAATGCTTTCCGAAGGTTTCTTGGTTATGTGTTGAAGGATGGATACAACTGGATGTAGGATTTGCTAGCTTTGGTTGAGATATTATGCTTCCCCTGTATCCCCAACACCTGATTGCATAACCGGGAAAATTTCAGGAGTTTCATAGGTGGGAATTCTTGTAGCTCTAGTATTTCTTCCGTAGATATTTGGTTTGTGATTGGGTAATCCTCACCAAGTATTTGTTCTTGTCCGTACCTTGTTATCTTATTCTTCTACCTCTATCTAAGTGGCTTCTCAATTTATGGAAGTGTGACCATTTCAATTGGAATGCATTCGTTCATTTTGTTCGGATGTTAAGACTATATGTTGCAATTTCGATCCATTTGATTCAGCTTGAATATATGTCTGTCATGATGCTAATGGATGTCACCCTCTTCAGGATGGCTCCTCCAACGCGTCAGAATCCTGAACCGCCACCACCACCTCCTCCTCCGGAGGCATGGCAAGCTGTGATGGCCGCTCCCAATGCAAACACGCAGCTGATCATGCAACTCTTGCAAGAGCGCAACCAAGGAAATCAAGGCCATGGCAACAATCAGAACCAGTTTGCTACACTCAATTAGTTCCTTGCAAACCAGCCAAAGACCTTCAGTAACTGTGTCGAGGCAACAGACGCTGATGATTGTCTCGTGGATATCTGCAAGCATTTCGAGTGCAGCAATGTCAGGCCTGAGGACTTTGTCAAGTTTGCCTCGTTCCAACTCAAAGACCAAGCTGCAGAATGGTATCAACAATACAAAGATTCCAGAGGAGGTTGTGTGATTACCTAGGATGAATTCCGTCAAGACTTCAAAGCTCACCACATTCCTCAGAGTGTTGTTGAGAGCAAGCGTGAGGATTTCCGCAATCTGAAGCAAGGCAGCTTGTCTGTTTACCAGTATAACATCATGTTCTAGAAGATCGCTCATTTCGCTAAGCAAGACGTCCCTGATGAGAAGAGCATGATTTATCAGTTCAGAGGTGGCCTTAGAGAAGATCTCCAACTAGCTCTTGTGCTTTTTGAGCCGCAGAAGTACGATGAGTTTTACAACATGGCACTAAAACAAGAGACTGCTCAGCTCAAGTGCGATGCTTCGAAGAAACGAGTCAGGGATGCAACTCCTTCTTCCTCAACTCAAGTGGCAACTAAGCAGCAAAAGTATTGATCGCATCCTCCTCCTCTATTCCATCGGCCTTATCAGCAGAAGAGCAAAGGTGGCAATGGATCTTCCCACCCACCCAACCCAGGCTTTCAGAACAAGACTTCGTCTCATGCTCCAAGATCAAGTGCTCCGTATCACCGTCCGCTCTCGGAGGTCACGCACAACAAGTGTCAGCAAAAGGGTCACTATGCCAACAAATGCTTCAATCAGAGGCGTCTTCCTCCTCCTCCCGTGAGATCTGCCAGTACCGCAGTGGTCAAGCATAATCCCAAGTCTGCAAAGGTCAACTTGATGAACGCAGCTCAGGCAGAGGACTCGTCAGATGTGATAATGGGTAACCTTCATGTTAACAATATTCCTGCAAAAGTCCTTTTTGATACTGGTGCATCACATTGTTTCATTTCAAGACCATTTGCATCTAAGCATGAGTTGCCTTTCCAAGATTTGCCTAGATAGTTATCAGTTGTTTCTCCGGGTAAATTCATGAACGCAAGCTCTATGGTCCCGGATGTTACTATCACGTTGGGCGACTATAAGTTTCTGTCCTCTCCAGTGGTTCTTGGTAACTCGGATATTGATCTTATTCTCGGAATGGATTGGCTTTCTAAGCACAAGGCTCAGTGTCGGTGTCAAAACCGGTAGATCTTGGGTAGGGGGTCCCGAACTGTGCGTCTAGGCCGGATGGTAACAGGAGGCAGGGAACACGATGTTTGACCCAGGTTCGGGCCCTCTTGATGGAGGTAAAACCCTATGTCCTGCTTGATTAATATTGATGATAAGGGTAGTACAAGAGTAGATCTACCACGAGATCAAGGAGGCCAAACCCTAGAAGCTAGCCTATGGTATGATTGTTGTATATGGAGTTGATTGCCTACGGACTACAACCCTACGGTTTATATAGACACCGGATAGGGTTAGGGTTACATAGAGTCGGTTACAATGGTAGGAGATCTTGAATATCCGCATCGCCAAGCTTGCCTTCCACGCCAAGGAAAGTCCCATCCGGACACGGGACGAAGTCTTCAATCTTGTATCTTCATAGTCCAGGAGTCCGGCTACCCGAACACCCCCTAATCCAGGACTCCCTCAGTAGCCCCTGAACCAGGCTTCAATGACGACGAGTCCGACGCGCAAATTGTCTTCGGCATTGCAAGGCGGGTTCCTCCTCCAAGTCCTTCATAGAAGATTGTAAACACCAAGAGTAGTGTCCGACTCTGCAAAATAAGCTTCCACATATTGCCATAGAGAGAATAATATTAACACAAATCAAATCTGCTGACGTATTCCGTAGTGCGTCAACACACTATAGCCAAGTCCTTCACTCGAATCGTTTTCACTTTTCCACGTTAGCGTGTTTTGCGAGGCGGTTTCCTTGGCACATCTCGTCGAAGCAGAGATCATGTACCCCCCTTTTATGGGATTCTCATCAATACGGACGCGGGTAACCCAACCGCGCCACTTATCACGACGCTTGGGAGGCAAGCGAGTTTTACTAGGCAGGTGGGGATGCACAACCGCATCCGCCCATATAAGGGGACAAGGATCCACCTTTTTACCTACGCCTTCTTCCTCCTTTGCCTATCCATCTCCTGTGCACCCGAGCTCCAGCGCCCAAGCCCGCACTTCCCACCTCAACCTTCTCCAGCAATGTCCAGAGCGGGAGGCAAGTGGATGGTCTCCTCCGTCATGGAGGGTAAATTCAAGAAGCTAAGGAAGGTCGGATACCTGTCCAAGGACATCGCACACTAGCTTCCCGAAGAGGGGCAGCTTCTCCCCACCCCAAGGCCCCATGAGAGGGTAGTATTTCTCCCCCACTTCCTCCGCGGACTAGGTTTTCCACTCCACCCATTTGTCCGGGGGCTCATGTTCTACTACGGTCTGGATTTCCACGATCTGGCTCCGAACTTCATCCTCAACATCTCGGCGTTTATCGTCGTGTGCGAGGCTTTTCTCCGCGTCCGCCCCCATTTCGGCCTCTGGCTCAAGACCTTCAACGTCAAGCCCAAGGTGGTGCGCGGCAGCCAGGCGGAGTGCGGAGGCGCCATGGAGGGCAAGATGGCCAAAGTCCTATGGTTCGAGGGCTCTTTCGTGGAGACCCTAAAGGGATGGCAATCCGGGTGGTTTTATATCACCGAGCTGCGCGATCCGAAATGGACCGCAGCCCCCGAGTTCCGATCCGGACCCCTCACGCGGCTTATGTCCTGGAAAGAGACGGGCCTGTCGTGGGGTGACGAAAAAGAGGTGACCGGATTGCAAACATGCATCCAGTCCCTGGTGAACAAGCCAATCCGGCTTGTTAATGTAATCCAGGTTATGCTCGTCCGCCGGATCCTCCCGTGCCAACAACGGGATTTTAATCTGTGGGAGTTCGACCCGGCGCAGCATCAAACCCTCAGCAGGCTCTTCGACACGACGTATGAAGACGCCTGAAAGATGCTATTCAAGGGCGCCGAGGCTCCCGCATCCGCTTCCGAGGATCGCAGATACAGCTCGCAGCGTCACGCTAGTGAGGTATGCCATCTACACCTTTTACAGGATGTTAAGCTTTTTTCATAGTTTGACTCTATGAGGGATCTAAACTCCCTTACCTTTGACAGGCTTGGCGGGCGATATCCGGACCGATTAACTGTTCGGCTCCGCTTCCCGAAGACCCAGCCCCAGCTCTACTAGCAAAGCTGCTGGTTCCGGCGCCTTATGTGGTGCTGGAGAACAAGGCCAAGAAGAAGAAGACCACGGGGACTCGAAAGAGTGCCCGCAACGTGGTGGTGTCGGACTCGTCATCTGACGAGTCTGAGACGCCCTCCTCCCACGAAAACGAGGAGGAGGAAGAAGAAAACTCTCCCCCCCAGCGGAGGGAGGAGAGAAGAGGAAGGCCGCCCCAACGGGGGAGGCCGAGGGGTCTAGGAAAAGGAAGACCCCTCCTCCGGACTACGCCCCCAACGCCGAAGAGGGCAAAGAGGAGTGGCCAAACAGGGCCAAGCGTCCGGCGAAATCGTAAGTTCGGATATCAGAGTAACTCATGATGTTCCTTTGTTGCGCAGCTTTCCCTAATGTCGAATGTAATTATGTAGTCCGCCCCGGGCCGAATTCGACGAATCATCGGGCGGCTCCCTGGACTCATCGGACGTGAACTCAATTCCGCCCGCTGTCTCCCCCCGCACTGCAGACGACGCCGAAGTGGCGTCGCGACAAGCTCCGGGGCAGGAGGAGGTGGTCCCGGAGGAGCCGCAAGGCAACCTCCCAGACTCCAGGAGTGAAGGGGATAAGGCTCCCCAGGGCTCTAAGTCCGGCTTTGTGCCGGACACCGCGCCGGAATCAGTTCCAGACCGCGGTAGGCAAACTCCTTCCAAGAGGAGCAAGCCTTCTGAGCCGGTGGCCTCCGTCCAACCGGAGGTGCCGGACAATCTGCTGGAGGTGCTTGACGACGCCTCCATCGACGAGGGGCACCGTACTATTATGAGTACAATGATCCAGAAGGTTCAGTCCGCCAAGAGCGGACTGACTGAAGCTTGCGCTAGCCTTCTAACAGGCTTCAAGGTAAGTAAAAATATGTAAAAATATTACCGCATAAACAGTAGCCCCTGATGCTCTGTTTGGCGTTCAGAAAGAAAAGCCGAATAGAGGATCTATTAAATTTCGCAGGAGTCTAAAAAAAGAGTCAATATGCGTATGCAGGCTTCGCTGCTATCCACCGCCGCACTGACTGCGGAGGTGGGTGTCCTGAAGCAGGACCTCAAGCGGACCGAGCAAGAGCTCGGCCTTGCCAAGCGACGGCTCGAGGAGGAAGAAGGTAAGAAATACCTTACAAAAAAAGTGCCTATAAAAAGGCTTGATTGCAAAAAAGAGTAACATGATTGTATTGCTTACTGTAGGGGCCACGACTGAGGTGGCGACCCTTAAGCAGGCGCTGTCTGAGTTTGAAAAGAAAACGGCCGCGGAGCGCACCGAGCGAGACAGACTTGGGGCTCAGGCCGGCGAGGTGCAGCAAGAGCTGCAGGCTCTCATGAAAAAACATGAGTTTGGAGCTGGAGTCGAAGGCGCAAGCATCCGAGCTTGCAACGGCCCTAGAGGCTGCCAAGTCTGCCAAGGCCGAAGCCCAAAAGGCCCTCCAAGAGTTGGAGGAGATGAGGAAGATAGCAGCGGGTAAGGCATTCTTTATGCAAAGCAGACATATAAAAGTGAACTACCTATTACTTACCCGAATCCGGAGCTCTCCAGGGGCATTCGCAGATCTTCCCCGTAGCGTATCCGATGCCGCCGCATTCTACCGAGCTGAAGAGGGCAGATCGACGGAGAAGGTGTTCTGGTCTCAGTATTCTGAGGCCGGACACCCTGTGCCCTTGAGCGACCAGCTGAAACAGCTGGTCGAGCTCCACAAGGCGGCCGAGCAGGCCATGAAGGGCTTCATAGTTCGGCTGTGGCCCGAAGAGGCCCTGCCTGGGAGCTATTTCGGGCTGGTGCGGCGGCTGTTGGAGGCCTGTCCGAGGCTTGAGGTCATCAAGCGCTCCGTCTGCATCGAAGGTGCCCGTCGGGCCCTTACCCGTGCAAAGGTGCACTGGGGTAAGCTGGACGGTGAGAAGCTTGTGAAGGATGGGCCGCTGCCGGGGAAGGAGCATCGCAAGCCCGAGAACTACTACAAGGATGTTCTTGCAGGTGCCTGCCTTGTGGCGGATGAATGTACCAAGGATGTGATATTTGAATGAACTCGCTCGTGTTTATCCTGTGCGCTGAAAACTTGTTCATATGCGCTAAGCAATGCTTATTGAATTTAAAATATTACTTTCTGTGCGGCCGTTTATCAAAAATTGTGAGATGGCCAGTCGTCGGCTTCTGCCCCCGTGCCACTAGTGCTGGGGTGTTCGGGATAAACCTGAGCGCTCTTTTACCCATAGTTGGGTCCTTCGAGGGAGGCGCTCAGCACAACGAACCAGGCAATCGGACTATAATGCTTGAACACTCTCACTTAGCCATAGAACTCTATAATTTTAAATTTCGGCGAAGCCCCTAGTTCGGAAGACCGAGTTCGGGGCGCTATCCACGCCTTGGCCGGACAAAGCCAGCTCCTCGCTCGAAGCGGCATAAGCCTTTAGGGACTCGAAAAACCTCTCGAACAGCGACCGGTCTCTCGCCACATCATGACAGTCAGTTTTAGCTTTCTCCACTGAGGTGCTTAACCCAGCTGAACCGGGGCACAATCGCAGTGGTTCTTCTAGTGCTACCTTAGCCGATAGAGCGGAACGTAAGGCACCAAAACATAGGAGCCGGGAAAACCCAACTATTGATCCAAATCATGATTCGGAGCCGATGCATATAGTGCTATAAGTTCGGGGTACCGCACTTGTGAAAGTGTACGGACTTCTCACACCATTATGAGGGGTACTGAAGCCCCTGGCGTGTTTGCCGTACCATGGTGTACGGGTGCAATCATGTCATTTAATAAACATCAATGTGAAAAGAAGATAATGCAAAAAATAGACAAGAAGCTAAGCATTGTTTATAGAGAGGCTATTTATCAAAGCCGAATGATACAAATAGTGCGGTAAGCAAAAGATATTGGACTATTCAGTATGTCCTGACCAGGGGCAGGCCACGGAATTGTATTTAAAACAGGTATACCGCTCGTAACAGAGACCACCTGGGAGTTCCATAATGCGGCATGGCTTGTCTGCCTCCCTGGATCTTGCATCGTTTGTGCGGCAGTCGAATTGCCGAACAGGTCGTTCGAAGTATGGAGTCCTGAAAGTAAGAAAAAAATAAAAAAAAGAATCCGGCAGCCCCTAGGACGTTTTAAGCCGTATTTTGGGCATGCCTTCACTGTGCCCCTTCCCCTGTGCCCATGGTATTTCAAGGGTGTAGTTATGTACGCGAGGTACTGGTTTTGCTATGTCGCGAGAGCTGGGGTTGGGGCCGCATTGCTACGCTTGCTTAGAGTGTGCCAGGCGGTCCTGCTGTGGGTTACTCCGGGCGCGCTTGGCAGTGTCTGGCTTTTTAATGGCCGGACTGGAGAATTGCCTGAGAAGGCTACTTTGTACCTCCGCTGCGAGAGCCGCCGTATGCTCCTCCGTACGGAGGGAGCGTTCGGTGTTTCCGTTGACCATAATTACTCCTCGAGGGCCTGGCATCTTGATCTTGAGATATGCGTAGTGCGGCACCGCATTGAACTTTGCGAATGCGGTTCGTCCGAGCAGGGCGTGATAACCACTGCGAAACGGGACTATATCGAAGATTAACTCTTCGCTTCGGAAATTGTCCGGGGATCCGAAGACCACGTCAAGTGTTACTAAGCCTGTACAGTTGGCTTCTACACCTGGTATAACGCCTTTAAAGGTCGTTCTTGTGGGCTTAATCCTTGAGGGATCTATGCCCATTTTCCGCACTGTATCCTGATAAAGCAGGTTCAGGCTACTGCCGCCGTCCATGAGGACTCTTGTGAGATGAAATCCGTCGATGATTGGGTCGAGAACCAATGCGGCGAAGCCGCCATGACGAATGCTAGTGGGATGGTCCCTTCGATCAAAAGTGATCGGACAGGAGGACCATGGGTTGAACTTTGGGGTGACTGGCTCCATCGCGTATACGTCCCGTAGCGCACGCTTGCGCTCCTGCTTGGGAATGTGGGTTGCGTATATCATGTTCACCGTCCGTACTTGTGGGGGAAAGCCCTTCTGTCCATTGTTGTTCGGCGGCTTGGGCTCCTCGTTGTCGCTGTGCAGCCCCTTGTCTCTGTTTTCGGCCCTTAACTTGCCTGCCTGCTTGAACACCCAACAATCCCTGTTAGTGTGATTGGCTGGCCTTTCGGGGGTGCCATGTATCTGGCACAAGAGATCGAGTATTCGGTCCAAACTGGACGGGCCCTGAGTATTCTTTTTGAATGCCTTTTTCCGCTGACCGGATTTATAGCCTTTGAATCCGGCATTGACTGCCGTGTCTTCATTGCTGTCGCTGCTAACACGGCATTTTTGCTTATTCCGACGTGTCCTGCCACTTTTGTCCTTGGTATCCGAATTACCAGGGTTCTTTGATAAGTTGTTACTGCGAGCTAGCCAGCTGTCTTCTCCCGCGCAAAAGCGGGTCATGAGTGTCGTGAGGGCTGCCATGGATTTCGGTTTTTCCTGTCCCAGGTGCCGGGTAAGCCACTCGTCGCGGATGTTATGCTTGAAGGCTGCTAGGGCCTCTGTGTCCGGACAGTCGACTATCTGGTTTTTGTTTGTTAGGATCCGTGTCCAGAATTGTCTGGCCGATTCCTCTGGCTGCTGAATTATGTGGCTTAAGTCATCGGCATTCGGTGGTCGCACGTAAGTGCCCTGGAAGTTGTCGAGGAATGCGGCTTCCAGGTCCTCCCAAGAACCGATTGAGTCTGCTGGCAAGCTGTTAAGCCAATGCCGGGCCGGTCCTTTAAGTTTGAGCGGGAGGTATTTGATGGCGTGTAGATCATCGCCGCGTGCCATGTGGATGTGAAGGAGATAATCCTCGGTCCATACCGCCGGATCTGTTGTGCCATCGTATGATTCGATGTTTACAGGTTTGAAACCCTCTAGGATTTTATGATCCATTACTTTATTCGTGAAGCATAGCGGGTGTGCGGCGCCTCTGTACTAGGCTATATCACGACGCAACTCGGAAGAGCTATGTCTGTTGTGTTCGGCCCGACCGGATTTGTTGTATCCGGAGTGAGGATCATTGTCGCATGCCGTAGGGCGCCTGCATGATCCGTAGATCGATCTTGTTTGTCTTGCCTTATCCTCCAGTATGTCTCGCAGGTCGGGCGCATTTTCCCGTGCCTTAGTTGAGCGGCGTTGGGGCATGGCTTGGGTGGAGGGCCGAGAGGCCTCTCTGTCGCGGCCGCGAGGTAGCCGGTCTGCCATGTCATGCGCTGGTGATGTAGGTGCTTCCTCCTCTGATCGGGGTAGCGGCCTGCGCTTCGGGTAACTCTTGGAGGGGCGTTCGAGTTCATACTCTTCAGCCGCAAGGACTTCAGTCCATCTGTCAGCTAGCAAATCTTGGGCAGCTCTAAGCTGTTGCTGCTTTTTCTTGAGGCTGCTTGCCGTGGCTAAAAGCCTGCGTTTAAAACGCTCTTGTTCGGCGGGATATGATGGTATGACGAATTCGTCATCATCGAGGCTTGCCTCGTCTTCGGAGGGAGGCATATAGTTATCATCCTCGACCTCTCGGTCTGCCACTCTCTCATGAGGGCTGGCTTCTCCATCTTCCTGTGCCGAATCTTGCTGAGGTGGGTGTTCTTCGGCGCTATCCGGGGTAGTATTATCTTCCATACCGGAATCACCGTTTTTGCTTTGGCGGGATTTAGAGCGGCGCCGCTGACGCCGACGCTTTGGCTGTTTCTTGGGGGCGTCATCCCCCACTGTTCCATCGCCATCTCCATCTTTTGGAGTATCCACCATATATATGTCATATGACGAGGTGGCCTTCCAGCGCCCTACAGGTGCTGGTTCCTGTTCGTCTCCTACATCGTCGTCCATGCTGTCGATGTCTTCGGAGCCGAAGTCAAGCATGTCGGTTAGATCGTCGACAGTGGCTACAAAGTGGGTGGTGGGTGGGCTTTGAATTTCCTCATCGTCCGTGTCCCACCCTCGCTGACCGTAGTCCGGCCAGGGCTCTCCTGATAAAGAGAGAGACTTAAGAGAATTCAGGATGTCGCCAAAAGGCGAATGCTGAAAGATGTCTGCGGCGGTGAACTCCATTATCGGCGCCCAATCGGATTCGATTGGCAGGGGCGCGGGGGGTTCGGAGTCCGGGGAGGAGTCCGGATGCTCGAAGTCATGGGTCGTGCAGAGTGCGGGGCTAGCGTTCGGCTCGATCGCTTTTGGGATCGCAGCCCCCGAGGTGACGTCCAACCGCTCATCCTCGATTGGCGCAATAGGCTCCGAGTTAGGGGTCGGAACCGATGCGTGTGCGGCCTCCAGGACATTGTCCGGGGGCAGAGCTAGATCATGCCCCTCGAGATAGTGCGGCGCACTTGGCCGTGGCTCGAGCCCGTTGAAGATCAAGTCTCCGCGGATGTCAGCCGTGTAGTTTAAGCTTCCAAACCTGACTTGATGGCCAGGGGCGTAGCTTTCGACCTGCTCCCGGTGGCCGAGCGAATTGGCCCGCAGAGCGAAGCCGCCGAAGACGAAGATCTGTCCGGAAAGAAAAGTCTCACCCTGGACCGCATCGTTGTTGATGATCAAAGGAGCCATCGGGCCTAAAGGCGACGACACAGAGGAAATCTCAATGAAAGCACCAATGTCGGTGTCAAAACCGGCGGATCTCGGGTAGGGGGTCCCGAACTGTGCGTCTAGGCCGGATGGTAACAGGAGGCAGGGAACACGATGTTTTACCCAGGTTCGGGCCCTCTTGATGGAGGTAAAACCCTACGTCCTGCTTGATTAATATTGATGATAAGGGTAGTACAAGAGTAGATCTACCACGAGATCAAGGAGGCCAAACCCTAGAAGCTAGCCTATGGTATGATTGTTGTATATGGAGTTGATTGCCTACGGACTACAACCCTCCGGTTTATATAGACACCGGATAGGGTTAGGGTTACATAGAGTCGGTTACAATGGTAGGAGATCTTGAATATCCGCATCGCCAAGCTTTCCTTCCACGCCAAGAAAAGTCCCATCCGGACATGGGACAAAGTCTTCAATCTTGTATCTTCATAGTCCAGGAGTCCGGCTGAAGGTATAGTCTGGCTACCCGAACACCCCCTAATCCAGGACTCCCTCACTCAGCTTGATTGTGCTGCCAGGCAGATTCAATTGACACATTCGTCTGAGGATGTAATCGTCTTTGCCGCTCGTGATGATACCATCTGACTGTTTTCTTTCAATGAGAAGGGCGAGCTGGATGCCATCTCTCAGATTCCAGTCGTTTGCGAATATCAAGACGTCTTTCCAGAAGAGCTGCCAGGAATGCCTCCTCACCGGCCAGTTGAATTCGTCATCGATCTTGAGCCTGGCACGGAACCTGTTTGCAAACGTCCTTACAAGCTTGGACCTGAAGAGTTGAAGGAGCTGAAGAAGCAACTCAATATTTAAGAGCGTATGGGTCTCATCCGACCAAGTTCTTCTCCTTGGGGTTGTGGTGTTCTTTTTGTCAAGAAGAAGGATGGAACAGACCGACTTTGTGTCAACTACCGTCCATTGAACAAATAAGACCATAAAGAAAAAGTACCCACTTCCCAACATCAATGAGCTTTTCGAACAACTCAAAGGTGCTCAAGTATTCTCCAAGCTTGATCTCCGTATGGGCTATCATCATATTCACATTCGTGAAGAAGATATCCCCAAGACAGCATTCAGAACAAGCTATGGTTCATATGAATACACTTTCATGTCTTTCGGCCTTGTCAATGCTCCTCCAACATTCTCTCGCATGATGAACATCATCTTCAATGCCTACACAAATGACTTCGTCTTGGTCTACCTCGATGACATTTTGGTCTTTTCCAAGAACAAGGAGGATCATGTCAAGCACTTGAGATTGGTGCTGGACAAACTCAGAGAACATCCGTTCTATGCCAAGTTTTCAAAGTGCGAGTTTTGGCTCGATGATATTCTCTACCTTGGGCATATCATCTCTGCCAAGGGCATAACTGTTAATCCTGAGAAGGTGTCTGCAATTGTGAATTGGGAACCACCTCAGAATGTGACGCAACTCCGCAGCTTCCTTGGGCTCGCAAGCTATTGTCAAAGGTTCATCGAGAACTTCTCTAAGATCCTGAAGCCTCTTTCCAACCTTCTCCAGAAGCATGTGAAGTATGTCTGGTCGCCTGAATGTGACATCGCTTTCAACACCCTGAAAGAGAAGTTAGTCACTGCTCCAATTCTGACTCCTCCTGATGAATCCAAACCGTTTAAGGTTTTCTGTGATGCTTCCTATCGGTGTCAAAACCGGCGGATCTTGGGTAGGGGTTCCCGAACTGTGCGTCTAAGGCGGATGGTAACAGGAGGCAGGGAACATGATGTTTTACCCAGGTTCGGGCCCTCTTGATGGAGGTAAAACCCTACGTCCTGCTTGATTAATATTGATGATATGGGTAGTACAAGAGTAGATCTACCACGAGATCAGAGAGGCTAAACCCTAGAAGCTAGCCTATGGTATGATTGTATGTTGTAGTTGTGTCCTACGGACTAAAACCCTCCAGTTTATATAGACACCAGAGAGGGTTAGGGTTACACAAGGTCGGTTACAAAGGAGGAGATATCCATATCCGTACTGCCTAGCTTGCCTTCCACGCTAAGTAGAGTCCCATCCGGACACGAGAGGAAGTCTTAAATCTTGTATCTTCATAGTCCAACAGTCCGGCCAAAGGATATAGTCCGGCTGACTGAAGACCCCCTAATCCAGGACTCCCTCAGTAGCCCCTGAACCAGGCTTTCAATGATGATGAGTCCGACGCGCAGTATTGTCTTCGGCATTGCAAGGCGGGTTCCTCCTCCGAATTCATCATGGAAGAATTTGAATACAAGGATAGTGTCCGACCTTGCAAAATAAGCTCCACATACCACCGTAGAGAGAATAATATTTCCACAGATCTAGTTTGCTGACTTGTTTTGGCAACATGACATTATGTCATGGCCCGGTGATTATTCGAACCGTTTCCTTTAACTAGCCCCGCACATAACGCGAGGCAGTTTTTTGACACGTGTTGTCAAAGCAGAGATCGTGTCCCCTTATCACGGGATTCTCATCAATACGGGCGTGGGTAACCCAACCGCGCCATTGATTACGACACTTGGGGGATAAGCGAGTTTTACCAGGCTAGTGGGGACGCATAGTTTCGTCCGCCCATATAAAGGGATAAGGATTCACATCTTCATCCACGCCTTCTTCCTCCTTTGCTCATCCATTTTCGCGCACTCGAGCTCCAACACCCAAGTCCACATCCTTTCCCTCAACCTTGTCCAAACATGTCCGGAGCGGGAGGCAAATGGATGGCTTCCTCCGTTACGAAGGGACATATCAAGAAGCTAAGGAGAGCTGGATAACTACCCGACAACATCGCGCACCGGCTCCCAGATGAGGGGCAGCTCATTCCCACCCCCAGGCCCTATGAGAGGGTTGTGTTCCTTACCCATTTCCTCCGCGGACTGGGATTCCCTCTCCACCGATTCGTCCGGGGGCTCATGTTCTACTACGGCCTGGATTTCCACGATCTGGCCCCAAACTTCATCCTCAACATCTCGGCGTTTATCGTCGTGTGCGAGGCCTTCCTCCGCATCAAGCCCCACTTTGGCTTATGGCTGAAAACCTTTAATGTCAAACCGAAGGTAGTGAGTGGCCACCAGGCGAAGTGCGGAGGCGCCATAGTGGGCAAGATGCCCAATGTCACATGGCTCGAGGGCCTCGTGGAGACCGTAAAGGGGTGGCAATCGGGGTGGCTCTACATCACCGAGCCGCGTGACCCTAAATGGGCAGCGGCCCCCCGAGTTCCGATCTGGCATCCCCACGCGGCTCACCTCCTGGAAAGAGAAGGTCCTGTCCTGGGGTAGTTCGGTAGAGCTGACCGGACTCCAAACATGTATTCAAAACATGGTGAACAAGAAACTCAAACTCGTCAACGTAGTCCAGGTCATGCTCATCCGCCGGATCCTCCCTTGCCAACAACGGGCTTTCAACTTGTGGGAGTTTGACCTGGCCCAGCACCGAACTCTGAACAAGCTCTTCGACACAACTCACGATGCCTGGAAGGTGCTATTCAAGGGTGCCGAGGTTCCCCCTCCCACTACCGAGGATCGCGGATTCTGTGCGAAGTGCCAAGCCAGCGCGGTAAGATGTTTTTACCTCTCACAGGATACTTGTTTTTATAGTTTGTCTCTATGCGGGATCTAAACTCCCGTACCTTTGACAGGACTGGCAGGAGACGGCCGGACAGATCGACTGTCCGGCTCCTTTGCCCGAAGGCCCAGCGGACGCTCTCCTGACAAAGATGCTGATTCCGGCCCCTTACAAGGTGCCGGAGAAGGCCAAGAAGGCCAAGGGAACCCGAAAGAGTTCCCGACACCAGGCGTCATCAGACTCATCGTCTGATAACTCTACGGCACACTCCTCCCCCGAAGATGAGGAGGAAGAAGAAGATGCTCCCCCTCCAGTTGGGGGAGACAAGAAAAGGAAGGCCGCCCCAACTGGGGAGGCCAAAGGGTCCAAGAAGGGAAGAACTCTCCTTCCGGACAGTTCCACCACCGCCGCCGAAGGCAAAGACGAGTGGCTGCTCAGGGCCAAGCCCCTGGCGAAGTCGTAAGTATTCGGATACCAGAGTAACTCATAGCATTCCTTTGTCGCACTGCTTCCCCTAACGCCGAATATGATTATGCAGGCCACCACGAGCCAGTATCGATGTATCGTCGGACGACTCCCTAGGCCCTGCGGACGATGCCGAGGTATTGTCTCAAGAGGCACCGGGTCGAGGGGGGACAGTCCCGGAGGCGCCTCAAGGCGACCTTCCGGACTCCGGAGCAGAGGGGACAAGGCCCCCGAGGGCTCCGAGTTCAGCCCTCAGCCGAACACCGCGCCGGAACCTCCAGCGGTTCCGGATTCGGGCAGGCGGCCTCCTTCCAAGAGGGGCAAGACGCCTGTGCCGGTGACCTCTGTCCATCCAGAGGCACCGGACAATTTGTTGGGAGCGCTTCGCAGTGCTTCCATCGACGAGGAGCACCGCACTATTATGAGTGCGGTGGTCCAGAAGTTTTAGTCCGCCAAGAACGGATTGACTGAAGCCTATGCCAGCCTTCTAACAAGCTTTGAGGTAAGTGTTCGAAATGTAGGAAAAATATTACCGCATAGACAGTAGCCCCTGATGCTCTGTTCGGTGTTCAGAAAAGAAAAGACGAATAGAGGATCAAATAATACCGCAAGAGTCTAACATAATTATGTCTGTATGCGTATGCAGGCTTCACTGCTGGCCTCAGCCGCACTGACTGCGGAGGTTTCCACACTGAAGCAGGACCTCGAGGGGTCCAAGAAAGAGCTCGGCCTTGCCAAGAGGCAGCTCGAGGAGAACAAGGGTAAGTAATACCCTGTCTATGTATATATAAAAGAAGACGCGATTGCAAAATGACAGGATCATCGTATATTTGCCAGGGGCCACGACCGAGGTGGCGACCCTGAAGCAAGCGCTAACCGAGGCCGAAGACAAAGCGGCCAAGGAGCGGACCGAGCGGGAAAGGCAAGAAGCACGGTGGGCGAGGTGCAGCAAGAGCTCCAAGCTCTCGTGTCAAAGCATGAGGCATTGGAGCGTGACTCGAAGACGCGAGAGTTCGAGCTTGCCGCCACCCGTGAAAGTGCAAAGAGTGCCAAGGCCGAAGCATAGAAGGCCCTCCAGGAGATTGATGCGATGAGGAAGATAGCGGCGGGTAAGGCATTCTATATGCAAAGCAAGCATGTGAAAGTAAATTACCTGTTACTTACCCTAATCCGGAGCTCTCCAAGAGCATTCGCAGATTTGCCCCGTAGCGTGTTAGATGCCGCAACTTTTTACCAGGCCGAGGAGGGAAGCTCAACGGAGAAGTTGTTCTGGGCCCAATATACTGGGACCGAACACCCGATGCCTATGAGCGACCAGCTAAAGCAGCTGGTCGAGCTGCACAAGGCGGCCGAACAGGCCATGAAGGGCTTTATAATCCGGCTGTGGCCTGGCGACGCCCTTCCAAACAGCTACTTCAGCCTGGTGAGGCGGCTTGTGGATGCCTGCCCACGGCTGGAAGTCATCAAGCAGTCCGTCTGCATCGAAGGTGCACGCTGGGCTTTCGCCCGTGTGAAGGTGCAATGGGCCAAGCTAGACGCCGTGAAGCTGATCAAGGAAGGACCGCCGCAGGGCAAGGAGCATCGCACCCCCGAAATTTATTATGAGGGTGTCCTGAAGGGTGCCCGTCTTGTAGCGGACGAATGTTCAAAGGATGTAATATTTGAGTAAACTTGCTCGTGTGATCCTGTATGATGAAAACTTGTTTCATATGCGCTATGCAACGCTTGTTTGAATTTAAAATATTACCTTCTATTTGGCTGTTTATCCAATCTGAGAGATGGCTAGTCCTCATCTTCTGCCCCCATGCCGCGAGTGCTGGGGTGTTCAGGATAAACCTGAGCACTCTTGTTCCCATTTTTGGGTCCTTCGAGGGAGGTGCTCGGCACAGCGAACAAGGCAACCAGACTAATAATGCTTTATCACTCTCACTTAGCCATAGAATTCTATAATTTTAAATTTCGGCGAAGCCCATGGTATTCGAAAGGCCGAATTCGGGGCGCGATACACGCCTTTATGCCGGACAGGAGTGGCTCCTCGCTCTAAGCGGCATAAGTCTTTAGGGACTCGAAACCTCGACGAACAGCGACCAGTCTCTCGCCTTATCATGACAGTCAGTTTTAGCTTTCTCTACTGAGGTGCTTAGCCCAGCAGAACCGGGGCACAATCGCAGTAGTTCTTCTAGCGCTAGCTTAGCCGATAGAACGGAACGTAAGATACCAAAACATAGGAGCCGGGCAAACCCAACATTTGACCAAAGACATGATTCGGTGCTGATGCATATAATGCTATAAGTTCGGGGTGCCGCACTTGTGAAAGTGTTCGGACTTCTCACACCATATTGTGGGGTACTTAAGCCCCTAGTGTGTTGGCCGTACCAAAGTGTACGGTTGCAAGGTGTCATTAATGAGCACATATATATAAAACAAGAATGCAATAATAGTCGTAATGTTATGCGTTGTTTATTCAAAGAGGTGCGTTAAAGCGGAATGATACAGATAGTGCGATAAGCAAAAAGTAGGATTATGTCCCTTCCAAGGGAAAGCTGAGGAATAGTATTAAAAAAATATTTCACTCGTTATCGTAAACCACCTGGGAGTTCCATGGTGTGACGTAGCTTTCTGCCTCTCTTGGTTGCTGCATCATGTGTTCGGCAATCATGCTGCCGGACAAGGTTTCCAGAGATTAAAGTCCTGAAAGAGAAAAATAACAAAGTGGGAAGCCCCTAGTGCGGTTTAGGCCGCATGTTGGAGGCGCCGTAGTTGTGCCCCCCTCCCCACCTGTGCCCATGGTATTTTTAATGCGTAATTCTGTACACGTGGCACGGATTTCGCCGTTTGGCTGGGACTCGGGTGGGGGCCGCATTGCTACGTGAGCTTAGATCGTGCCAGGCGGTCTAGTTGCCGATTACTCCGAGCACGCTTGAAGGTGTCTGGGTCTTGAAACGCCGAACTGGTGGATTGCCTTGAGAGGCTGCTTTGCGCTTCTGCTGCGAGGGCCGCGGTGTGCTCCTCCGTTTGGAGAGAGCACTCTGTGTTTCCATTAACTATAATAACCCCACGAGGTCTTGTCATCTTGAGCTTGAGGTATGCATAATGCGGTACAGCATTGAATCTCGCAAATGCGGTTCGCCCGAGCAGTGCATGATAACCACTGCGGAACGGGACTATATCGAAGATTAATTCTTCGCTTCGGAAGTTATCCGGGGATCCGGAGACCACTTCCAGTGTAATTGAGCCTGTGCAATTGGCCTCTACACCTGGAATGACGCCTTTAAAGGTCGTTTTTGTGGGTTTGATCCTTGAGGGGTCTATACCCATTTTGCGCACTGTGTCCAAATAAAGCAGGTTTAGGCTGCTGCCGCCATCCATAAAGACTTGAGTGAGGTGAAATCCATCAATGATTGGGTCTAGGACCAGTGCGGCGAATCCTCCATGACAGATACCAGTGGGGTGGTCCCTGCGATCGAAGGTGATCGGACATGAGGACCATGGGTTGAACTTTGGGTCGACTGGCTCCAACGCATATACGTCCCTGAGTGCACGCTTCCGCTCCCTCTTGGGGATGTGGGTTGCGTATATCATGTTCACCGTCCGCACTTGTGGGGGGAACCTCTTCTGTCCTCTGGTGTTCGGCTGCCGGGGCTCTTCCTCGTCATCGCTATGTGGCCCCTTATCCTTGTCTTCGGCAATTAACTTGCAGGCCTGCTTGAACACCCAACAATCCCTGTTGGTGTGGTTGGCTGGCTTGTCGCGGGTGCCGTGTATTTGACACGAGCGATCGAGTATACGGTCCAAACTAGACGGGCCCGGAGTGCTTCTTTTGAATGGCTTTTTCCGCTGACCGGGTTTAGAGCCTTTGAATCCGGCATTGACTGCCATATCTTCAGTATTATCGCTGTTAATGCGGTGCTTATGTTTGTTGCGACGTGACCTGCTATTCCGTCCTTGGTATCCAAAGTACCATGGTTCTTTGACATATTGTTACTGCGAGCCAGCCGGCTGTCTTCTCCCACACAAAAGCGGGTCATGAGTGTCGTGAGGGCTGCCATAGATTTCGGCTTTTCCTGACCAAGGTGCCGGGCTAGCCACTCGTCGCGAATGTTGTGTTTTAAAGCTGCTAAGGCCTCTGCATCCGGACAATCAACGATTTGATTTTTCTTTGTTAGGAACCGAGTCCAGAATTGCCTGGCCGATTCTTCTGGCTGCTGAATTATGTGGCTCAAGTCATCGGCATCTGGTGGTCGCACATAAGTGCCCTGAAAGTTGTCGAGGAATGCGGCTTCCAGATCTTCCCAACAACTAATGGACTCTGCTGGCAGGCTGTTAAGCCAATGCCGCGCTGGTCCTTTGAGCTTTAGTGGGAGGTATTTGATGGCGTGTAAGTCATCACCGTGGGCCATGTGGATGTGGAGGAGGTAATCCTCGATCCATACCGCAGGATCTGTTGTGCCGTCGTATGATTCAATATTTACAGGTTTGAAACCTTCTGGGATTTGATGATCCATTACTTCGTCTGTGAAGCATAAGGGGTGTGCAGTGCCTCTGTATTGGGCTATATCGCGACGCAGCTCGAATAGGTCTTGCCCGCTATGTTCGGCCCAGCCGGATTTACTTTTACCGTATCCGGCACACCCTCGTGATCCGTAGATCGATCTTGCATGTTTTTCTTTGTTCTCCAATACGCCTCGCAGGTCTGGTGTGTTTCCTCATGCTTTTTTATTTGAATGGCGTCAGGGTGCGGGCTGAGTTTTTGGCTGGAATGCCCCTCTATCACGGCCACGAGGTGGCCGATCAGCCGCTTCATACACTTCTTCCTCCAGTCGAGGTAGCAACCTGCATTTTCGGTAACTCTTGGAGGGGCGCTCGAGTTTATATTCCTCGGCCGTGAGGACTTCAGTCCATCTGTCGGCTAGCAGATCTTCATCAGCTTGAAGCTGCTGCTGCTTTTTCTTAAGGCTATTTGCAGTGGCCATAAGCCGATGCTTGAAGCGCTCTTGTTCGACGGGATCCTCTCGCACGGCGAATTTGTCATCGCCAAGGCTTGCCTCGTCTTCGGAGGGGGGCATGTAATTATCATCCTCCGCTTCTCCATATGTCGCTCTCTTAGGAGGGTTGGCTCTTCCATCCTCCTCCTCTAACTCTTGCTGGAGGGGGTTATTGTTGTCTTCGGCACTATCCGGAGTGTTATTACCTCCTGTGCCGGTATCACCGCTTTTGCTTTGGCAGGACTTAGAGCGGCGCCGCTAACGTCGGCGTTTGGGTTGCTTCTTGGAGGGGTCATCCTCTGCTGTCTCGTCGCCATTGCCTTCTTTGGGTGTATCCACCATGTATATATCGTATGATGAGGTGGCTGTCCAGTGCCCTGTGGGCAGTGGTTCCTCTTCGTCTCCCGCATCGTCGTCCATACCATCGATGTCTTTGGAGTCGAAGTCGAGCATGTCGGTTAAGTCATCGACAGTGGCTACTAAGTGGGTGGTGGGTGGGCCGCAAATTTCTTCGTCGTCCGCATCCCAGTCCTGCTGGACATAGTTCGGCCCGGATCCTCCTGACAAGGAGAGAGACCTTAATGAGTTCAGTATGTCGCCGAGGGGCGAGTGCTGAAAGATATCTGCGGAGGTAAACTCCATGATCGGCGCCCAATCAGATTCGATAGGAACGGGCGCAGGCGGTTCGGAGTCCGTGGCCGGGGAAAGATCTGGCAGTTTAACAATACGGCTCTCGTGCAAGGTAAGGTCGATGTTCGGCTCGATCGCCGCTGAGGGTAAGGCCTCCGTGGCGGGGTCCATCCACCCATCCATGGACGGTGCAACTGGCTCCGAATTGAGGGTCGGAGCGGCTGCCGGTGCGATCTCCTTGACACTGTCTGATGGTAGAGCTAAATCGTACTCATCGTGACCGTGTGACGCACAAGGCAGAGGCTCGAATCCGTTGAAGATCAAGTCTCCGCGGATGTCGACCGTGTAATTTAAGCTTCCAAACCTGACCTGGTGGCCAGGGGCATAGCTTTTAATCTGCTCCAGATGGCCAAGCGAATTGGCCCGCAGTGCAAAGCCGCCGAACACAAAGATCTGTCCGGGGAGGAAAGTCTCACCCTGGACTGCATCGCTATCGATGATAGTAGGAGCAATCAAGCCTAACGGCGACGACACAGAGGAACTCTCAATGAAAGCACCAATATCGGTGTCAAAACCGGCGGATCTCGGGTAGGGGGTCCCAAACTGTGCGTCTAAGGCGGATGGTAACATGAGGCAGGGAACACGATGTTTTACCCAGGTTCAGGCCCTCTTGATGGAGGTAAAGCCCTATGTCCTGCTTGATTAATATTGATGATATGGGTAGTACAAGAGTAGATCTACCACGAGATCAGAGAGGCTAAACCCTAGAAGCTAGACTATGGTATGATTTTATGTTGTAGTTGTGTCCTACGGACTAAAACCCTCCAGTTTATATAGACACCGGAGAGGGTTAGGGTTACACAAGGTCGGTTACAAAGGAGGAGATATCCATATCCGTACTGCCTAGCTTGCCTTCCACGCCAAGTAGAGCCCCATCCGGACACGAGACGAAGTCTTCAATCTTGTATCTTCATAGTCCAACAGTCCGACCAAAGGATATAGTCCGACTGTCCGGAGACCCCCTAGTCCAGGACTCCCTCACTTCCCTTCAAGGTCTCGGTGCAGTGTTGATGCAAGAGAAGACAGTTGTGGCCTATACCTCTCGTCAGTTGAAGCCCAACGAAAAGAACTACCCCACTTATGACCTCGAGTTGGCGGCAGTTGTCCATGCTCTTTTAACTTGGAGACATCTCTTGTTGGGAAGAAAAGTGGACATCTTCACTGATCACAAGAGTCTCAAGTACATCTTCACTCAGCCAAACCTCAACCTCAGGCAGACTCGTTGGGTCGAAATTATTCAAGAGTATAGTCCGAGTATCAAATATACTCCAGGCAAGGCCAATGTAATTGTTGACGCATTGAGCAGGAAGGCTTACTGCAACAGTTTGATTCTCAAGCCCTACCAACCAGAGCTTTGTGAAGCTTTCAGCAAACTCAATCTCCAAGTTGTTCCTCAAGGATTCCTTGCCAACATCCAAGTCTCTCCTACTTTGGAAGATCAGATTCGCGAGGCTCAACTTCTTGATGCTATGGTGAAGAAGGTGAAGATTGGGATTGCCAAGAGTCAACCCAAGTACAAGTGCTATCATCTTGATGACAAGGATACTCTATTCTTCGAGGATCGCATTGTTGTGCCTAAAGGTGACCTTCGTAAAGTCATTATGAACGAAGCTCACAATTCACTCCTTTCTATTCACCCTGGAAGTACAAAGATGTACCATGACCTCAAGTAGTCGTATTGGTGGACTCGAATGAAGCGCGAGATTGCTCAGTTCGTGAATGAATGTGATGTCTACAGAAGAGTGAAAGTAGAGCACCCATGACCAGCTGGTCTCCTCCAACCTCTTGCCATTCTAGAATGGAAGTTTGACCATATTGAGATGGACTTCGTGACTGGATTTCCAAAGTCCAAGCGTGGCAATGATGCTATCTTCGTTGTCATCGACAAACTCACTAAAGTGGCTCATTTTCTTCCTATCAAAGAATCTATCACAATAGCTCAGTTGGCAGAGCTATATACCTCCAGGATTGTCTCTCTGCATGGCATTCCGCAGTTGATATCTTCAGATCGTGGCAGCATCTTCATCTCTAAGTTCTGGGATTCTTTTTAGAAGGCCATGGGCACCAACATTCACTTCAACACAGCCTTTCATCCTCAAAACAAGTGGCCAAGTCGAGCGAGTCAATCATATTCTTGAAGATATGCTCAGGGCATGTGTCATCTCTTTCGGTATGAAGTGGGAAGATTGTCTTCCATATGCCGAGTTCTCCTACAACAACAGCTTCCAAGCGAGTTCGGGCAAGGCCCCATTCGGGATTCTCTATGGCAGGAAGTGCCGTACTCCACTTAACTGGCCAGAGACTGGTGAATGCCAACTCCTTGGCAATGACTTGATCACAGAGGCTGAATATATGTGCAAAGTCATTGGTGAAAATCTCAAAGCCGCGCAATCGCGCCAGAAGAGTTACTATGATAGCAAGCATCGTGACTTGGCTTTCAAGATCGGAGACCATGTCTACCTCCGCGTCTCTCCAATGAAAGGTACTCGTCGCTTTGGTATCAAAGGGAAGCTTGCCCCTAGATACGTGGGTCCTTTCAAGATCATTGGCAAAAGAGGCGATCTCGCCTATCAACTTGAGCTTCCATCCAACTTTGCAAATGTGCACGACGTGTTTCATGTCTCTCAACTCTGCAAGTGTTTCAAGACTCCTGACCGCACTATCAACTTTGAAGAGATTGATCTCCAAGAAGACCTGTCTTATCGCGAGCACCTCGTTGCTATTCCTAAAGAAACTGAGCGCAAGACTCGCCACAAGTCTATCAAATTGCTGAAAGTCAAGTGGTCACATCATTCCGACCATGAAGCCACCTGGGAACACGAGGACCACCTCCGTTCTGAGTACCCAGAGTTTTTCCAGTCCTAGATCTCGGGACGAGATCTTAAGTAGTGGTGGAGTGTTGTAACACCCCGTATGTAACTTGCCATATTTGTATTCCAACTCTTGCCATTTCCGGCACTAAGTTATGATATTTCCTCATTGTCGGGTTTTTGTCTTCGTGTGCTTTTGTCTTTGTCATGCATCTCATATCATGTCATCATGTGCATTGCATTTGCATACGTGTTCGCCTCATGCATCCGAGCATTTTCCCCGTTGTTCGTTTTGCATTCCGGCGCTCTTATGTCCTCCGGTGTCCCTTTCTACCTCTTTTCGTGTGCGGGTGTTAAACGTTCTCGGATTGGACTGAGACTTGCCAAGCGGCCTTGGTATACTACCGGTAGACCGCCTGTCAAGTTTTGTGCCATTTGGACTTCGTTTGATACTCCAACGGTTAACCGAGGAACCGAAAAGTCCTCGTGTGTGTTGCAGCCCAACACCCCTCCAAAGTGGCCCAAAACCCACCTAAACCTCCTCCATCATTTAGGTCATTCGATCACGATCGCGTGGCCGAAAACCGTGCTCAATTTGGAGCCTCCTAGCTCCTCCTACCTATAAAAAGGCCTCTCCCCAAAAATTCCGGATCCCTACCTACCCTAACCCTAGCCCCGCGCCCCTCGCGGCCTCGGGTCCCGCTCCGATCGGCCGGACTCTTTGTCAGGACCCCGACTCAATGCCACATCGATCTAGCAGGTAACACCTCATATCACTTTGCGGCCTCACGCACGGTATCCCCACGGGTGTCGCCTTACCTTTGCCCGGGACCGTTTGCGCCTTTTGGCACACGTATATGACAGTGTCGCTAGCATCCATATGATAAGGAGCCCGGGCTGACATGGCTAGTCGTAAACCCAAAGTGGCACTAACTTACAGGGACAGGCATCCATGACCCAACATCGAACGTGTCGGTCATCAGCGAGTGAATCCAGGCTGTAGCACTGGGCTAACAGGACTCTGGTGAACCGGGCTGTAGCGGGCTAACAGGACTCCGGTAGACACCGCGTGACATTTCCCCGAAGGGACAGACACAGGAACGAAGAAGGACACATGCCGGCCAGCCTAAGTGTTCCGGAGCAGTAGCAAGCTACCAGGGCTCAGAGGAAACACTAGGAGACATTTCCCGGTAAGAGAGACTACTAAGGATAAACAACTAGATAGTCAGATCCCACACATAGCAATACACATTACACGTACGCATAACATGCAAGTATGTGCTGTACAACATGGCATCACAGCATAACTCAACAACTCATATAGATAAGGCTCAAAGAGCCATCATAGCATTATTACAAACAGGGGTCACATGACCCAACATTTAGAGCAATCAAGCAACAAACGGAAGCATTACATGTCTGAGTACAGACATCTATAAATGAAAAAGGCTGAAAGCCTGACTATCTACAACGTCCGATCAAGATCGTAGCTGAGGTACAAGCTACTTGTCGAAGTCCATGAGAACACTAGTAAGACCGAAGTCTCCGCTGCAAAAACATAAATAAAGCAACATGAGTACAAAGGTACTCAGCAAGACTTACATCAGATCCTATCATACATGCATGTGTATCAAGAGGGTAATGTGGGGTTTAGTTGCAGCAAGCCAGCTTTGACTCTGTGGCTAACCTGTTCTACGACTACCAGAACTTCTTGAGGTGATATGGCGCACACGAGTCCACTAATCACCACACAATACACTACTATGGATTCATCCCCGTCTCCCTACGAGAAGGCCATCCATAGCACTCACACTTGTCTTGAGCATTTTATAGTATCCACTTCAAGTTGTCTATGTACCATGTAAGCATCCAAGAAGTCCATAACCGCGGACCCGGCTATTCGAATAGATCATGTTAACCCTGCAGGGGTGTACTTCTTCACACACGCTCTCGCCACTTACCGCCACGTACACGTCATGTATCTCGGCAACCTTCAAGCGGAAGCCTGGCGAGGGTGTCGGCCACGACCTGACTAACCACACAAGACTCTAGTCCAGGTTTATCGCCTATTCGGGTTCCATCCGCAAGGAGATCCGGCCGGGGTGTTGTTCACGGCCCCAAACGATGTGTGCAGGGTTCCCGAGCCCACCATCCGGGTGCCACTCGGTACACCAGGCCACGTGTGCCTAGTCTGTCCCAAGCCCACCCTGCCGGGTGCCACTTGGTAGAAAAATAGCACTACCTACAAACACCAGAAACTAGTTGCGACTCCTGGACAGAGACCAAGTTGGTTAATAAGTCGAGAGGGGTCGAGTTACCGGAACCCAATGTGTGGTAGTATCGAGTCATTGGACAACATACATAGAACTCAGTGCTTAAGGACGGTTCCAGTGAGACAACCCACCATGTACTCCTACATGGCCTCTCACCACTACCTTTACCAAATCGTGTTCACACACTTCACTCTCAGCATCAGAACATATCGTAACACTCCAATTCATTCCCAATGAACCAGACCTGACACAACTCTAAGCAATAGCAGGCATAGCATGGTAGGAACACAACATGGCTCAATCAACTCCTACACATGCTAGTGGGTTTCAACTATTTACTGTGGCAATGACAGGTCATGCAGAGGAATGGGTTCAACTACCGCAGCACAAAGTAGCAGATGAATCGTTGTTGTCCTAATGCAATAACTGAGAGTAGGAGCGAGAGAGTAGGGTTTTATCGAAATGAACAAGGGGGTTTGCTTGCCTGGTAGATCAACAGAGGAGGCACTGCTTCACAGACAGGTACTCTGGAACGGTCTCCGGAGCAAGACCTATCGAGAAGGAACGGTGCCAACAATCAATACACAAGCATATGCAACAATATGATGCATGAACATGGCATGTAGATGTGATGCTGTTTGAGCTAATGCAACTAGTAATCATTTGGTTTGAAGTCCATTTGAACCAAAAGCTCAAATGCAACTCTAAAATAAGTCTCTTAATATGCCATAATGTGTTTTCTCATATTCAGCATGTATAAGTTGGTTTGTCATGCATGAAACTAGTACAGATGGATAGATTACATTTTTCTGATAATTTTTCATATATAAATTATTTTACTCAGAGCTACGGTTGAATTTCTATGAATTTTTGAAGTATAAATCATTTTCTGGAATTTCCTGATTTATTTTAATTCCAGAAAATAAATAATTGCGTCAGCATGACATCAGCATGACGTCAGCAGTCAACTGCGGCTGACTGGGGTCAAACCTGACGTGTGGGGTCCACACGTCAGTGATAGGGGGTTAAACAGGGTTAGTTTAATCCTAATTAAAAAGGTTAGTGGCGCTGGGGCCCACTGTCAGTGTCAGGGGGGTTTAGTTAATGGTGATTAGCACTAAGCTAATCACCTGGCCGACGGGGCCCACCTGTCAGGCCGGCGAGGTCGTCGTCGGCGACCTCTGGACGCGGCGGCGTCCGCGATACCGGCCACGGGGACGGCGTCGGAGAGCACCGGGGCGTAGCCCGGGCTCTCGCGCATCTGGAGGGGCAGGTGGGAGGAGCTGGGGAGGCCGGAGCTCGCCGGAGCAAAGCTCGTGGCGGCGGCCGGAGCTCGGCTTCGATGGCGGGGCTAGCTACAGAGCACGGGGAGGCAAGGGGGAAGGGCGAACCGAAGCGGGGGCTCACGGCGGGCTCGAGGATGTCGCCGGAGAGCTCGGGGACGTCGGACGGCGACGTGCGGGCGGTGGAGATCTACGGCGGCCGGTGATGAAGAAGACGACGGTGTCGGCGATGGAGCGCGTCCCTGGTCACTCGGCTTGTCGAGGACGATGCGAACGACGAGGCGGAGCTTCTAGGCTCGGGCGGAGGGCGACGGGAGGCCGGTGGCCGCGACAACGGCGA
>NC_041382.1:125406315-125414854 GCF_002162155.2 Triticum dicoccoides
GGGGGGAGAGTGAGAGGGGTCAGGGCGGCGCGTGGCGTCTCCAGAGGCGTCCAGACGAGGAGGGGAGAGGGCAGGCAGGCAGGGAGGCTGGTGGCGTGGCGCGGCGGAGCGCGCGCGCGTCGGGCACGCGCCCATCCCCCTGTCGAGGACGAAGACGACAGAGGAGGGGCCAGTGGGCTGGGCTGGCGCTGGCTGCTGCTGGGCTGCACAAGGAGGAGGCCCAGGTAAGTATCCTTTTTTTATAACTGTTTTCTTTTCTATTTCTCTGACATATGTTTTGATTTAGTAATAATACTAAATCAATTTATTTCCTTATCCCCACTTTTGTAGGAACTAGTGGCATTATTCCAGAGTTCCCCAACATGTGGCATAATTTTTGGACATATATTAATATATATAACTAATATATTTCCAATGCAAATATTTATGCATTAATTCCAAATGCCCAAAATAAATACTTATGAGCTCTTAAAAATATTGGTTTGATTTTTATCTCTGTCCAATATTTTCAGAGAGCAAGATGAGCATTTTCTTGGACCCTTTTTGGAACAATTTTTATTTGGGTCATTTTCAGAGATGATTCTGAGGGTTTCACAAATCCTCATTTCAAAATTAAATGGAATTTAAACATGATGCACAAATGACTAGCTAGTCTAGGTCATACCAGACTAGGGATGTGACAACTCGCCCCCACTTGAAAGAATCTCGTCCCGAGATTCTGGGGTCGACGGAAAGAAAGCGGGGTACTCCAATCGAAGACGATCTTCTCGCTCCCAAGTAGCTTCTCTCTTGGAATGATGAGACCACTGAACCTTGAGAAACTTGATGTTATGACGTCGAGTGACACGCTCTGCTTGATCAAGAATGTGAACCGGGTACTCTCGGTATGTGAGGTTATCTTGGAGATCAAGCGTTTCGTGGTCCACTCCGCGGATGGGATCCGAGAAGCAATGCCTGAGTTGAGAGACGTGGAAGACATCATGAACTCGAGAAAGATGTGGGGGTAGTTCCAACTGGTAGGCAACCTCTCCTCGTTTAGCGATAATGCGAAAGGGACCAATGTAACGAGGAGCCAACTTGCCCTTGATACCGAAACGATGGGTACCCTTCAAGGGAGTAACCCGAAGGTAAGCCTTTTCGCCAACTTCATAAGTCATATCCTTATGATGACGATCATACTGACTCTTTTGACGAGACTGGGCTGTTTTCAAGTTCTCACGAATGATGCGAACTTGCTCTTCTGCCTCCTGGATCATGTCCGGTCCAAAGAATTGTCTTTCACCGGTTTCTGACCAGTTCAAAGGTGTTCGACATCTTCGTCCATAGAGAACCTCAAAAGGAGCTTTCTTGAGGCTGGATTGATAGCTATTGTTATAAGCAAACTCGGCAAAAGGAAGACATTTCTCCCAATCCATACCGAATGAGATAACGCAAGCTCTAAGCATGTCTTCGAGAATTTGATTGACCCGTTCCACCTGACCACTTGACTGAGGGTGGAAAGCGGTACTGAAGGAAAGATGGGTGCCCATGGAAGTTTGGAAACTCTCCCAGAAATGAGTAGTGAAAAGACTGCCACGGTCTGAATTGATCTCTAGTGGAACACCATGAAGTGATACTATTCGAGAAATATATAAGTCAGCAAGCTGACTAGCAGTGATACTCTCTCGAACAGGTAGGAAGTGCGCCACTTTGGAGAGATGATCAATGACTACGAAGATAGCATTATTCCCTCTCTTGGTCCTAGGAAAGCCGGTGATGAAGTCCATACCAACTTTATCCCATTTCCATTCAGGAATAGCTAAAGGCTGAAGGGTGCCAGCAGGTCTTTGATGCTCTGCCTTAACGCGACGACAAACGTCACATTTAGCAATGAACTCAGCGATTTCTCTCTTCATCCTAGTCCACCAGAACCTCTGGCGTAGGTCCTGATACATCTTAGTACTACCGGGATGAATCGTGAGAGGAGATTCATGCGCCTCCTTAAGAATCAACTGCTGAAGATGTTGCTTCTTGGGGACCACCAGGCGGTTCCCAAAGAAAACAACACCTCGATCATCAACAGAGAAACTACCAGCAACACCTTTGGCAATGTTTCTCTTGATCCGGGTAATCCCCGTATCATGCTTCTGGGCTTCTATGATATGATCCACAAGAGTAGGTTTCGCCACCAAGGTAGAAAGGAATCCGTGAGGAGCAATGTGAAGATTAAGCTTACAGAATTCCTCATGGAGAAGTGGTTGGCCTTGCTGCAACATGAGACTGTTGCAATAGGATTTACGGCTTAGCGCATCAGCCATGACATTGGCTTTGCCTGGGGTGTAGGTAATCCCTAGATCATAATCTGTGATTAACTCCAACCAACGTCTTTGCCTAAGGTTCAGATCCGGTTGGGTGAAGATATACTTGAGACTCTGGTGATCGGTGTAGATCTCGCAACGTTTACCAAGAAGGTAATGTCGCCATGTCTTGAGTGCATAGACTACGGCTGCAAGCTCTAGATCATGTGTAGGATAATTATCCTCATGTGGATGCAACTGTCGAGATGCATAGGCAATCACATGACGATCCTGCATAAGAATGCAACCTAGTCCCTGTCGTGAGGCGTCGCAGTAGATAACAAAGTCCTTCGTGAAATCCGGTGGCACAAGTATGGGAGCAGAAGTCAGGCGTCTTTTCAGTTCCTGAAAACTGTACTCACACTGTGGGGACCACTCGAACTTTTTATCTTTCTTGAGAAGTTCCGTGAGGGGTTTGGCTACTTTGGAGAAATTTTCAACAACGCGGCGACAATAGCTGGCTAGACCAAGGAAACTTCTAACTTGTTTAACGGTCTCAGGTGGAGTCCAATCGAGAACGGCCTTGACTCTCTCGGGATTGACAGCAATGCCCTTACCAGAAATTACGTGGCCTAGGTAGGTCACTTCTGGCAACCAAAATTCACACTTGGAGAACTTGGCATAAAGGCGGTGCTCTCTGAGTTTTTCTAACACAAGTCTAAGATGTTTGGCATGCTCTTCCTCGTTCTTCGAGTAAATAAGAATATCATCGAGGTAAACCACGACGAACTTATCTAAGTACTCCATGAAGATCGAGTTCATCAAGCGGGAGAATGTGGCTGGGGCGTTGGTTAGGCCAAAGGACATGACGGTGTACTCGTACTGGCCATAACGAGTGACAAAAGCTGTCTTGGGAATGTCCTCGTTTTTGATCTTGATTTGGTGGTAGCCTAACCTCAAATCCATCTTGGAGAAGACTGAGGATCCAGCGAGCTGATCATACAGGTCGTTGATCCTGGGGAGCGGATACTTGTTCTTTATCGTGACCAAATTAACGGGACGATAGTCTACAACCATCCGGTCCGTACCATCCTTCTTCTTGACGAAGAGGACGGGGCAAGCCCAAGGAGAAGAACTAGTACGGATGAAACCTTTTTGCAAGGACTCATCAAGTTGTTTCTTAATCTCGGCTAGTTCTAAGGGTGCCATCTTGTAAGGTCTCCTAGAGATTGGAGCAGTTCCTGGGATAAGATCTATGACGAACTCTACATCTCTGTCAGGCGGAACACCTGGCAGTTCCTCTGGAAAAACATCCAGAAAGTCACGAACTACCGGGATATCTTCAAGGTCTGGAAGAGGGCTGGCATTAAGAGAATAGAGCTGACGCTTTGCAACTCTAGTGGAGATGGTGACTATCTTGCCAGATGGGTGTGTAAGCTGAACAGATTTGGTGTAACAATCAATCTTGGCATGATGAGCTGTCATCCAGTCCATACCCAAGATGATGTTAATATCTAAGGACTTGAGGGCTACAAGTGATGCAAGGAATACAAGTCTGTCAACAAGGATTTCATTACCATGGCTGATTCTGGTGGTCTGCCATCTAGACCCTGGGGTTTGGATTTCAAGTGGAGTTGGCATATCACAAAATGACATGTCGTGCAAACGAGCATAGCCTTCAGAAATGAAGGAGCGAGATGCTCCAGTATCGAATAGAACTGATGCTGGGTGACAATTAACAAGGAGTGTACCAAGAACGACATCCGGATCATCATGAGCATCTTTAGCTGAGACGTGATGCACACGTCCACGTTCAGTGGGGGCTGACTTGACACTGATCATCTTGCGTGATGGCTTAACACAGCCAACAGTCTTCTCGGGCTGGGGTGGAGCATAACTAGTCTGAGAGCAGTCACGTGCATAGTGTCCTGGCTTCCTGCATGTGAAGCAAGTCCCTGAGGTTGGACGGGGACCCGCACTGACAAGCGGTCTACCAGTAGGCCTGGGTGGAACATATGGCTGAGCTGGGGGAGGCACCACATGGGATGGCCTCGGTGCATATCCGGAAGGAAGAGCGGAGTTTGGAACCCAAATCCGGCGCTTCTGGGAACTAGAGCCAGAGGAGGATCCCAAATCATGGGTGTGCTTACGAGACTCCTCGTAAGTGAGCTGAGCTGTCTCTGCATTGATGGCCTTGTTCACAAGAGCTTGGAATGTATCACAATGATGCAGGTGGAGATCACGACGTAACTTGGGGTTGAGACCCTTCCGGAACCTAGCCTGCTTCTTGGCGTCCGTGGACACTTCTTCTGTGGCATAGCGGGCAAGGTTCTCGAACTCTCTGCTGTAAGCATCAACAGCCATCTTATTCTGGGTGAAACTACAGAACTCTTCTCTCTTGCGATCAAGGAGGGCCTGGGGAATGTGATGCTCGTGAAAAGCCTCAGTGAAATCCCTCCAGGTAGGAATCTGGCCAGCTGGAAGCATAGCCTCATAGTTCTGCCACCAAAGACTAGCAGGACCTTCCAGGTGGTATGTGGCATAGGTGACCTTGTCATCTTCAGCTACGCTTGTGGAACGCAGCTTATGAGTGATGCTACGGAGCCAGTCATCTGCATCGAGTGGCTCGATGGAATGATGAAAGGTAGGTGGGTGCAAGCAAATGAAGTCATGAATGGTCGCAGACTTATTGGACCGATGTGCGGTGTTCTCCTCGATACGTGCCAACAAACGGTTAGACTCACGCTTGTTCCTCTCCATTTCTAACATGAACTCTGTCAACGAAGGCGGGTCGGGAGGATCCTCATCCCTACCATCTTCATGGTTCTGGCTACGAATAATAGAACTTGATGACATCCTGAGAAACGAAACTAGGGACGGAGTCAGCATCAACTATAGACTGTAGAATGTAGGACAAGGAATTAGTATCTCTCGAACTCCTAGGAAAATTCCGGCAGCATAACGGCAGTAAAATGCTCAGAATGATACATCCTACTAAAAATGGGGTGGTAACATACTCATCAGCATTACTCAAGGTTCTGAGATCATACTAAACAGACTACACCGGAAATACTCAAAACTGGGGTATGACTCTGATCAACCAATCCTATGGGACTACAGAGTAGTAACACGTGATCCTGATAGACGGGAGAGAATGCCTAGTTCCTTAACCCCGTAGAAAAGATAGGATGACTCAGATCAGAAGGCCATGAGGTATAAGGAGTAAAAAGAGCCTTACGTTCCTTCCCACAATCAATTCCCTTACATAACTAAAGAATTTCTAGACTCAACTTCGACCAGTTTGGCTTAGTAATCCTACAGGCAGTCAGGCTCTGATACCAAGAGCTGTCAGGACCCCGACTCAATGCCACATCGATCTAGCAGGTAACACCTCATATCACTTTGCGGCCTCACGCACGGTATCCCCACGGGTGTCGCCTTACCTTTGCCCGGGACCGTTTGCGCCTTTTGGCACACGTATATGACAGTGTCGCTAGAATCCATATGATAAGGAGCCCGGGCTGACAGGGCTAGTCGTAAACCCAAAGTGGCACTAACTTACAGGGACAGGCATCCATGACCCAGCATCGAACGTGTCGGTCATCAGCGAGTGAATCCAGGCTGTAGCACTGGGCTAACAGGACTCCGGTGAACCGGGCTGTAGCGGGCTAACAGGACTCCGGTAGACACCGCGTGACATTTCCCCGAAGGGACAGACACAGGAACGAAGAAGGACACATACCGGCCAGCCTAAGTGTTCCGGAGCAGTAGCAAGCTACCAGGGCTCAGAGGAAACACTAGGAGACATTTCCCGGTAAGAGAGACTACTAAGGATAAACAACTAGATAGTCAGATCCCACACATAGCAATACACATTACACGTACGCATAACATGCAAGTATGTGCTGTACAACATGGCATCACAGCATAACTCAACAACTCATATAGATAAGGCTCAAAGAGCCATCATAGCATTATTACAAACAGGGGTCACATGACCCAACATTCAGAGCAATCAAGCAACAAACGGAAGCATTACATGTCTGAGTACAGACATCTATAAATGAAAAAGGCTGAAAGCCTGACTATCTACAACGTCCGATCAAGATCGTAGCTGAGGTACAAGCTACTTGTCGAAGTCCATGAGAACACTAGTAAGACCGAAGTCTCCGCTGCAAAAACATAAATAAAGCAACATGAGTACAAAGGTACTCAACAAGACTTACATCAGATCCTATCATACATGCATGTGTATCAAGAGGGTAATGTGGGGTTTAGTTGCAGCAAGCCAGCTTTGACTCTGTGGCTAACCTGTTCTACGACTACCAGAACTTCTTGAGGTGATATGGCGCACACGAGTCCACTAATCACCACACAATACACTACTATGGATTCATCCCCGTCTCCCTACGAGAAGGCCATCCATAGCACTCACACTTGTCTTGAGCATTTTATAGTATCCACTTCAAGTTGTCTATGTACCATGTAAGCATCCAAGAAGTCCATAACCGCAGACCCGGCTATTCGAATAGATCATGTTAACCCTGCAGGGGTGTACTTCTTCACACACGCTCTCGCCACTTACCACCAGGTACACGTCATGTATCTCGGCAACCTTCAAGCGGAAGCCTGGCGAGGGTGTCGGCCACGACCTGACTAACCACACAAGACTCTAGTCCAGGTTTATCGCCTATTCGGGTTCCATCCGCAAGGAGATCCGGCCGGGGTGTCGTTCACGGCCCCAAACGATGTGTGCAGGGTTCCCGAGCCCACCATCCGGGTGCCACTCGGTACACCAGGCCACGTGTGCCTAGTCTGTCCCAAGCCCACCCTGCCGGGTGCCACTTGGTAGAAAAATAGCACTACCTACAAACACCAGAAACTAGTTGCGACTCCTGGACAGAGACCAAGTTGGTTAATAAGTCGAGAGGGGTCGAGTTACCGGAACCCAATGTGTGGTAGTATCGAGTCATTGGACAACATACATAGAACTCAGTGCTTAAGGACGGTTCCAGTGAGACAACCCACCATGTACTCCTACATGGCCTCTCACCACTACCTTTACCAAATCGTGTTCACACACTTCACTCTCAGCATCAGAACATATCGTAACACTCCAATTCATTCCCAATGAACCAGACCTGACACAACTCTAAGCAATAGCAGGCATAGCATGGTAGGAACACAACATGGCTCAATCAACTCCTACACATGCTAGTGGGTTTCAACTATTTACTGTGGCAATGACAGGTCATGCAGAGGAATGGGTTCAACTACCGCAGCACAAAGTAGCAGATGAATCGTTGTTGTCCTAATGCAATAACTGAGAGCAGGAGCGAGAGAGTAGGGTTTTATCGAAATGAACAAGGGGGTTTGCTTGCCTGGTAGATCAACAGAGGAGGCACTGCTTCACAGACAGGTACTCTGGAACGGTCTCCGGAGCAAGACCTATCGAGAAGGAACGGTGCCAACAATCAATACACAAGCATATGCAACAATATGATGCATGAACATGGCATGTAGATGTGATGCTGTTTGAGCTAATGCAACTAGTAATCATTTGGTTTGAAGTCCATTTGAACCAAAAGCTCAAATGCAACTCTAAAATAAGTCTCTTAATATGCCATAATGTGTTTTCTCATATTCAGCATGTATAAGTTGGTTTGTCATGCATGAAACTAGTACAGATGGATAGATTACATTTTTCTGATAATTTTTCATATATAAATTATTTTAATCTGAGCTACGGTTGAATTTCTATGAATTTTTGAAGTTTAAATCATTTTCTGGAATTTCCTGATTTATTTTAATTCCAGAAAATAAATAATTGCGTCAACATGACGTCAGCATGACGTTAGCAGTCAACTGCGGCTGACTGGGGTCAAACCTGACGTGTGGGGTCCACACGTCAGTGACAGGGGGTTAAACAGGGTTAGTTTAATCCTAATTAAAAAGGTTAGTGGCGCTGGGGCCCACTGTCAGTGTCAGGGGGGGTTAGTTAACGGTGATTAGCACTAAGCTAATCACCTGGCCGACGGGCCCACCCGTCAGGCCGGCGAGGTCGTCGGCGGCGACCTCTGGACGCGGCGGCGTCCGCGATACCGGCCACGGGGACGGCGTCGGAGAGCACCGGGGCATAGCCCGGGCTCTCGCGCATCTGGAGGGGCAGGTGGGAGGAGCTGTGGAGGCCGGAGCTCGCCGGAGCAAAGCTCGCGGCGGCGGCCGGAGCTCGGCTTCGATGGCGGGGCTAGCTATAGAGCACG
>NC_041382.1:125415425-125510798 GCF_002162155.2 Triticum dicoccoides
GGCGAGCGGCGGCGGTGATGGCGCTCGAGTGTGCGAGGGAGAGAGCAGGGGGAGAGGAGGAGCACGGGGGGAGGGGGGGGGAAGAGTGAGAGGGGTCGGGGCGGCGCGTGGCGTCTCCAGAGGCGTCCAGACAAGGAGGGGAGAGGGCAGGCAGGCAGGGAGGCTGGTGGCGTGGCGCGGCGGAGCGCGCGCGCGTCGGGCACGCGCCCATCCCCCTGTCGAGGACGAAGACGACAGAGGAGGGGCCAGTGGGCTCGGCCGGCGCTGGCTGCTGCTGGGCTGCACAAGGAGGAGGCCCAGGTAAGTATCCTTTTTTATAACTGTTTTCTTTTCTATTTCTCTGACATATGTTTTGATTTAGTAATAATACTAAATCAATTTATTTCCTTATGCCCATTTTTGTAGGAACTAGTGGCATTATTCCAGAGTTCCCCAACAGGTGGCATAATTTTTGGACATATATTAATATATATAACTAATATATTTCCAATGCAAATATTTATGCATTAATTCCAAATGCCCAAAATAAATACTTATGAGCTCTTAAAAATATTGGTTTGATTTTTATCTCTGTCCAATATTTTCAGAGAGCAAGATGAGCATTTTCTTGGACCCTTTTTGGAACAATTTTTATTTGGGTCATTTTCAGAGATGATTCTGAGGGTTTCACAAATCCTCATTTCAAAATTAAATGGAATTTAAACATGATGCACAAATGACTAGCTAGTCTAGGTCATACCAGACTAGGGATGTGACACTCTTCCTCCCCGGCGACGCCCCACGAAGCTCCGGCCATCTACAGTGTTCTCCGGCGATCCTCGAATCCCGTGCACGAACCCTAGATCCGATCTGAGACGGTTGACTTTTTCCCTCTCTCACAGTATTTTTTTGCATATTTTCATCGCATCATAACTTTGCACCCGTGGCTCTGTTTTGGGCGTGTAGCATATCAAATTGTTTGTCTCGACGAGTACTTCATTTCATTCCATTGCACCATGTTCATTTGAACTCATCTTGATGCCCTAAATGTTGTTGCAAGAGTGCTAGTTTATATTAGTTTCAGATTCTTATCAGTAATTGGACATTTGTCATTTTTGCCATGATTGTTGTGTGCCTCCTATGAACTTGAGCCCTACATGAGTTTTGAAGTATGCCATGCCATCTTTACAGGGGTGTATGCCATGTATTTTTGTGATCTTTGTGGTGACTAGCACAAGCATGCAAAGTAGCTCTCGTAATGTTGCTGATTTCAGGGACTTGTAAATATTCTAAGTGTTTGCCCTGATTATATTTATATGCCATGTATTCATGTTGCTATAGAGTGATCCATGCCTCTTTTGAGCATGATCAGTAAGGATGTTTCGTAGATATTGTTGTGCTCTATCCATACATGTCTTTGCTTGCAATTATGGAGCATGATCAGTAAGGATGTTTCTTGCCATGTTTAGCTTCTATGCCATGTCTACTTGCTGGGTGTATGCTTAGTTTGTCATGCAATGCCTTGTGGTGAGTGCATCGAGTTCGTAAACATGCCTACCTAATATCTGTTTTGCCATGTTCTAGTTTTCTTCTAAGTCTGAATCTGTTAACGATAATTGCTATGTTCACATGGTTGCTATTGTATCTTCTGATCCATTTTGGCTTATGGTCAGTAAGGGACTTTTGTTGTATGCTTTTAGTAGTTTCATGCCATGCCTTGCTTTGCCATGATATGTTCCTGTAGCATGTTGTTACCTTGCTCTAAACATTGCTTCCTGATGTTAAATTCCTGACTTGTTATTTTCACTAAGTCTGTAACCTGATATCTTTTGCACTTTTGCCATGCTTGTTTGAACCTGCTATTGAGTGAATTAGCCGTATCTCAGTGTTCATCTTTTCTCAAGCATCTTGATTGGATCCCTGCCATGTATTTTGTTGCTATGTTAGAGTGCTGTAGCATGTTGTTCTTGATGCATTTAGATGGCCTCGTGCTGTTAATCGCAGTTTGTGCCATTATTGTTTTGCTTGCCATTTGCAAACCGTGCATCCGATTCTGGTGATCTTTATATCGATTTCGACCAAAATCAACTCCTCTTTCCAGTGGCACTCTTGGTTTTCCAAGTTGAGTCCAGGTTCAATCTTTCCTTTCCGAAACATGCATATGCATCGCATATCACATCCCGCATATCATGCCATATTTTTGCATCATGTTGCTTGTGCTTTGCACGTGGTTGATTGTGTCTCCCTTTTGCTTGTGTTCTTGCTTTGGGTAGAGCCGGGGGACGAGTACGTGATCGAGGAACCAGTTGAGTATGCTTAAGAGGATCAAGCTAACGTCAACTTGGAGAACTTTGCAGGCAAGGTGACCATACCCTTGAAATCACTTCTATCTTTGCTTGCTAGATGCTCGCTCTTTTGCTATGCCAATTCTACGATACCTACCACTTTCTTATCATGCCTCCCATATTTCCATGTCAAACCTCTAACCCACCTTGTCCTAGCAAACCGTTGTTTGGCTATGTTACCGCTTTGCTCAACCCCTCTTATAGCGTTGCTAGTTGCAGGTGAAGATTGGAGTTTGTTCCCTGTTGGAACATGTTTATTGTTGGGATATCATTATTATATCTTGTCTATTTTTTAATGCATCTATAGACTTGGTAAAGGGTGGAAGGCTCAGCCTTATGCCTGATGTTTTGTTCCACTCTTGCCGCCCTAGTTTCCATCATACCGGTGTTATGTTCCTTGATTTTGCGTTCCTTACACGGTTGGGTTATAATGGGAACCCCTTGACAGTTCGCCTTGAATAAAACTCCTCCAGCAATGCCCAACCTTGGTTTTACCTTTTTCCACCTAGCCTCTTTTTCCCTTGGGTTTCCGGAGCCTGAGGGTCATCTTTATTTTAACCCCCCCGGGCCAGTGCTCCTCTGAGTGTTGGTCCAAACTGGGCGATGTCCGGTGCCACCAGGGGCAACTCTGGGCTGGCCTACCCGACGTCTGGCTCATCCAAGTGTGCCCTGAGAATGAGATATGTGTAGCTCCTATCGGGATTTGTTGGCACATTCGGGCGGCTTTGCTGGTTTAGTTTTACCATTATCGAGATGTCTTGTAACCAGGATTCCGAGTTTGATCGGATTGTCTTGGGAGAAGGAATATCCTTCGTTGACCGTGAGAGCTTGTGATGGGCTAAGTTGGGACACCCCTGCAGGGATTTGATCTTTTGAAAGCCGTGCCCGCGGTTATGGGCAGATGGGAATTTGTTAATGTCCGGTTGTAGATAACCTAAAACTTAACTTGATTAAAATGAATCAACAGAGTGTGTGGCCGTGATGGTCTCTTTTCGGCGGAGTCCGGGAAGAGAACACGGTCCCGTGTTATGCTTGAACGTAGGTTGATCTAGGATCACTTCTTGATCATAGTTTATCGACCGTGCCTTTGCCTTCTCTTCTCGCTCTCTTTTGAGTATGTTACCACCATATATGCTAGTGCTTGCTGCAGCTCCACCTCATACCTTTTACCCTTCCTATAAGCTTAAATAGTGTTGATCGCGAGGGTGTGAGATTGCTGAGTCCCCGTGACTCACAGATTACTTCCAAAACCAGATGCAGGGACCGATGTTACCGCTCCAGGAGATTCGACTGAGCTCAAGTGGGAGTTCAATGAGGACCCAGGATGATACTACGTTTCCTTTCCAGACGATCAGTAGTGGTGCCCAGTTGGGGCGATCGGGGACTTTGTCGCATTTGGGGTTGTTCTTTATTTTGGTTCCGTAGTCGGACCTTGATTGTATCTGGATGAATGTAATGATATTTATGCTATTGTGTGACGTGGCGAGTGTAAGCCAACTATGTATCTCTTTTCCTTATGCATTACATGGGTTGTGTGAAGATTACCTCACTTGCAACATTGCTTACAATGCGGTTATGCCTCTAAGTCGTGCTTCGACACGTGGGAGATATAGCCGCATCATGGGCGTTACAAGTTGGTAATCAGAGCCTTCCCCGACTTAGGAGCCCCCTGCTTGATCGAATCGCTGGCGTTGTTGAGTCTAGAAAATTGTTTTGAGTCATTTAGGATTATATATATCAGAGAGTAGGATTCTTTTTACTCCTCAGTCCCTTCATCGCTCTGGTGAGGCATCCTGACGTAGAGTTTTGACTCTTCTCTTCTCAAATTTCACTAATTTTTTTTAGGATCACGCGGGTATCTTGGAATTGTTCCAATGGATTTGTGACGAGAACATTGTTCTTGGTGCCTCCTGACATTTAGGGGCTGTGGCAGTGTCCCGGGGAGTTGAGCTCCGAGGTGTTGTCGTCACAATTTTATCGTTGCAATTCTGGAATACCTGAGTTTCGCCGACATCGAAAATCTCTTTTATGCAGTTGTTGGTGAGATAACCTCGACGCCACCTAGTACTGGGGCGGGAGTTCGGGAGTATCGCCATAACTCGTATAACAGATGCGTTTCGAAGGTTGAGGTAAATGATTTCCGAAGGTTTCTTGGTTATGTGTTGAAGGATGGATACAACTGGATGTAGGATTTGCTAGCTTTGGGTGAGATATTATGCTTCCCCTGTATCCCCAACACCTGATTGCATAAACGGGAAAATTTCAGGAGTTTCATAGGTGGGAATTCTTGTAGCTCTAGTATTTCTTCCGCAGATATTTGGTTTGTGATTGGGTAATCCTCACCAAGTATTTGTTATTGTCCGTACCTTGTTATCTTATTCTTCTACCTCTATCTAAGTGGCTTCTCAATTTATGGAAGTGTGACCATTTCAATTGGAATGCATTCGTTCATTTTGTTCGAATGTTAAGATTATATGTTGCAATTTCGATCCATTTGATTCAGCTTGAATATATGTCTGTCATGATGCTAATGGATCTCACCCTCTTCAGGATGGCTCCTCCAACGCGTCAGAATCCTGAACCGCCACCACCACCTCCTCCTCCAGAGGCATGGCAAGCTGTGATGGCCACTACCAATGCAAACACACAGCCGATCATGCATCTCTTGCAAGAGCGCAACCAAGGAAATCATGGCCATGGCAACAATCAGAATTAGTTTGCTACACTCAATCAGTTCCTCGCAAACCAGCCAAAGACCTTCAGTAACTGTGTCAAGGCAACAGACGCTGATGATTGGCTCGTGGATATCTGCAAGCATTTCGAGTGCAGCAACGTCAGGCCTGAGGACTTTGTCAAGTTTGCCTCGTTCCAACTCAAAGACCAAGCTGCAGAATGGTATCAACAATACAAAGATTCCAGAGGAGGTTGTGTGATTACCTAGGATGAATTCCGTCAAGACTTCAAAGCTCACCACATTCCTCAGAGTGTTGTTGAGAGGAAGCTTGAGGAGTTCCGCAATCTGAAGCAAGGCAGCTTGTCTGTTTACCAGTATAACATCATGTTCCAGAAGATCGCTCATTTTGCTAAGCAAGACGTCCCTGACAAGAAGAGCATGATTTATCAGTTCAGAGGTGGCCTTAGAGAAGATCGCCAACTAGCTCTTGTGCTTTTTGAGCCGTATAAGTACGATGAGTTTTACAACATGGCACTGAAACAAGAGACTGCTCAGCTCAAGTGCAATGCTTCCAAGAAACGAGTCAGGGATGCAACTCCTTCTTCCTCAACTCAAGTGGCAACTAAGCAGCAAAAGTATTGGTTGCATCCTCCTCCTTTGTTCCATCGGCCTTATCAACAGAAGAGCAAAGGTGGCAATGGATCTTCCCACCCACCCAACCCAGGCTTTCAGAACAAGACTTCGTCTCATGCTCCAAGATCAAGTGCTCCGTATCACCGTCCGCTCTCGGAGGTCACGCACAACAAGTGTCAGCAGAAGGGTCACTATGCCAACAAATGCTTCAATCAGAGGTGTCTTCCTCCTCCTCCTCCCGTGAGATCTGCCAGTACCGCAGTGGTCAAGCATAATCCCAAGTCTGCAAAGGTCAACTTGATGAACGCAGCTCAGGCAGAGGACTCGTCAGATGTGATAATGGGTAACCTTCGTGTTAACGATATTCCTGCAAAAGTCCTTTTTGATACTGGTGCATCACATTGTTTCATTTCAAGACCATTTGCATCTAAGCACGAGTTGCCTTTCCAAGACTTGCCTAGATAGTTATCAGTTGTTTCTCTGGGTAAATTCATGAACGCAAGCTCTATGGTCTCGGATGTTACTATCACGTTGGGCGACTATAAGTTTCTGTCCTCTCCAGTGGTTCTTGGTAACTCGGATATTGATCTTATTCTCGGAATGGATTGGCTTTCTAAGCACAAGGCTCAGCTTGATTGTGCTGCCAGGCAGATTCAATTGACACATTCGTCTGAGGATGTAATCATCTTTGCCGCTCGTGATGATACCATCCGACTATTTTCTCTCAATGAGAAGGGTGAGCTGGATGCCATCTCTCAGATTCCAGTCGTTTGCGAATATCAAGACGTCTTCCCAGAAGAGCTGCCAGGAATGCCTCCTCACCGGCCAGTTGAATTCGTCATCTATCTTGAGCCTGGCACGGAACCTGTTTGCAAACATCCTTATAAGCTTGGACCTGAAGAGTTGAAGGAGCTGAAGAAGCAACTCAATATTCAAGAGCGTATGGGTCTCATCCGACCAAGTTCTTCTCCTTGGGGTTGTGGTGTTCTTTTTGTCAAGAAGAAGGATGGAACAGACCGACTTTGTGTCGACTATCGTCCATTGAACAAATAAGGCCATAAAGAACAAGTACCCACTTCCCAACAACAATGAGCTTTTCAAACAACTCAAAGGTGCTCAAGTATTCTCCAAGCTTGATCTCCGTATGGGCTATCATCAGATTCGCATTCGTGAAGAAGATATCCCCAAGACAGCATTCAGAACAAGCTATGGTTCATATGAATACACTGTCATGTCTTTCGGCCTTGTCAATGCTCCTCCAACATTCTATCACATGATGAACTTCATCTTCAATGCCTACACAAATGACTTCGTCTTGGTCTACCTCGATGACATTTTGGTATTTTCCAAGAACAAGGAGGATCATGTCAAGCACTTGAGATTGGTGCTGGACAAACTCAAAGAACATCTGTTCTATGCCAAGTTTTCAAAGTGCGAGTTTTGGCTCGATAAGGTTCTCTACCTTGGGCATATCATCTCTGCCAAGGGCATAACTGTTAATCCTGAGAAGGTGTCTGCAATTGTGAATTGGGAACCACCTCAGAATGTGAAGCAACTCTGCAGCTTCCTTGGGCTCGCAAGCTATTGTCAAAGGTTCATCGAGAACTTCTCTAAGATCGTGAAGCCTCTTTCCAACCTTCTCCAGAAGCATGTGAAGTATGTCTGGTCGCCTGAATGTGACATCGCTTTCAACACCCTGAAAGAGAAGTTAGTCACTGCTCCAGTTCTGACTCCCCCTGATGAATCCAAACCGTTTAAGGTTTTCTGTGATGCTTCCTGTCGGTGTCAAAACCGGCGGATCTCGGGTAGGGGGTCCCGAACTGTGCGTCTAAGGCGGATGGTAACAGGAGGCAGGGAACACGATGTTTTACGCAGGTTCGGGCTCTCTTGATGGAGGTAAAACCCTACGTCCTGCTTGATTAATATTTATGATATGGGTAGTACAAGAGTAGATCTACCACGAGATCAAAGAGGCTAAACCCTAGAAGCTAGCCTATGGTATGATTGTATGTTGTAGTTGTGTCCTACGGACTAAAACCCTCCAGTTTGTATAGACACAGGAGAGGGTTAGGGTTACACAAGGTCGGTTACAAAGGAGGATATCCATATCCGTACTGCCTAGCTTGCCTTCCACGCCAAGTAGAGTCCCATCCGGACACGAGACGAAGTCTTCAATCTTGTATCTTCATAGTCCAACAGTCCGGCCAAAGGATATAGTCCGGCTGACCGGAGACCCCCTAATCCAGGACTCCCTCAGTAGCCCCTGAACCAGGCTTTCAATGACGATGAGTCCGACGCGCAGTATTGTCTTCGGCATTGCAAGGCGGGTTCCTCCTCTGAATTCATCACAGAAGAATTTGAATACAAGGATAGTGTCCGACCTTGCAAAATAAGCTCCACATACCACCGTAGAGAGAATAATATTTCCACAGATCTAATTTGCTGACTTGTTTTGGCAACACGACATTATGTCATGGCCCGGTGATTATTCGAACCATTTCCTTTAACTAGCCCCGCACATAACGCGAGGCAGTTTTTTGACACGTGTTGTCAAAGCAGAGATCGTGTCCCCTTATCACGGGATTCTCATCAATACAGGCGTGGGTAACCCAACCGCGCCATTGATTATGACGCTTGGGGGATAAGCGAGTTTTACCAGGCTAGTGGGGACGCATAGTTTCGTCTGCCCATATAAAGGGATAAGGATTCACCTCTTCATCCACGCCTTCTTCCTCCTTTGCTCATCCATTTTCGCGCACTCGAGCTCCAACACCCAAGTCCACATCCTTTCCCTCAACCTTGTCCAAACATGTCCGGAGCAGGAGGCAAATGGATGGCTTCCTCCGTTACGGAGGGACATATCAAGAAGCTAAGGAGAGCTGGATAACTACCCGACAACATAGCGCACCGGCTCCCAGATGAGGGGCAGCTCATTCCCACCCCCATGCCCTATGAGAGGGTTGTGTTCCTTACCCATTTCCTCCGCGGACTGGGATTCCCTCTGCACCGATTCGTCCGGGGGCTCATGTTCTACTACGGCCTGGATTTCCACGATCTGGCCCCAACCTTCATCCTCAACATCTCTGCGTTTATCGTTGTGTGCAAGGCCTTACTCCGCATCAAGACCCACTTTGGCTTATGGCAGAAAACCTTCAATGTCAAGCCGAAGGTAGTGAGTGGTCGCCAGGCGGAATGCGGAGGCGCCATAGTGGGCAAGATGCCCAATGTCACATGGCTCGAGGGCTCCCTCGTGGAGACCATAAAGGGGTGGCAATTGGGGTGGTTCTACATCACCGAGCCACGTGACCCTAAATGGGCAGCGGCCCCCCGAGTTCTGATCTGGCATCCCCACGCGGCTCACCTCCTGGAAAGAGAAGGTCCTGTCCTGGGGTAGTTCGGTAGAGCTGACCGGACTCCAAACATGTATTCAAAACATGGTGAACAAGAAACTCAAACTCGTCAACGTAGTCCAGGTCATGCTCATCCGCCGGATCCTCCCTTGCCAACAACGGGCTTTCAACTTGTGGGAGTTCGACCCAGCCCAGCACCGAACTCTGAACAGGCTCTTCGACACAACTCACGATGCCTGGAAGGTGCTATTCAAGGGTGCCGAGGTTCCCCCTCCCACTACCGAGGATCACGGATTCTGCACGAAGCGCCAAGCCAGCGTGGTAAGCTGTTTTTACCTCTCACAGGATACTTGTTTTTATAGTTTGACTCTATGCGGGATCTAAACTCCCGTACCTTTGACAGGACTGGCAGGAGACGGCCGGACAGATCGACTTTCCGGCTCCTTTGCCCGAAGGCCCAGCGGACGCTCTCCTGACAAAGATGCTGATTCCGGCCCCTTACAAGGTGCCGAAGAAGACCAAGAAGGCCAAGGGAACCCGAAAGAGTTCCCGACACCAGGCGTCATCGGACTCATCGTCTGATAACTCTACGGCACACTCCTCCCCCGAAGATGAGGAGGAAGAAGAAGATGCTCCCCCTCCAGTTGGGGGAGACAAGAAAAGGAAGGCCGCCCCAACTGGGGAGGCCAAAGGGTCCAAGAAGGGAAGGACTCTCCTTCCGGATAGTTCCACCACCGCCGCCGAAGGCGAAGACGAGTGGCTGCTCAGGGCCAAGCCCCTGGCGAAGTCGTAAGTATTCGGATACCAGAGTAACTCATAGCATTCCTTTGTCGCACTGCTTCCCCTAACGCCGAATATGATTATGCAGGCCACCACGAGCCAGTATCGATGTATCATCGGACGGCTCCCTAGGCCCTATGGATGACGCCGAGGTATTGTCTCAAGAGGCACCGGGTCGAGGGGAGACAGTCCCGGAGGTGCCTCAAGAAGACCTTCCGGACTCCGGAGCAGAGGGGACAAGGCTCCCGAGGGCTCCGAGTTCAGCCCTCAGCGGAACACCGCGCCAGAACCTCCAGTGGTTCCAGATTCGGGCAGGCGGCCTCCTTCCAAGAGGGGCAAGACGCCTGTGCCGGTGACCTCTGTCCATCCAGAGGCACCAGACAATATGTTGGGAGCGCTTTGCAGTGCTTCCATCGACGAGGAGCACCGCACTATTATGAGTGCGGTGGTCCAGAAGGTTCAGTCCGCCAAGAATGGATTGACTGAAGCCTGTGCCAGCCTTCTAACAGGCTTTGAGGTAAGTGTTCGAAATATAGGAAAAATATTACCGTATAGACAGTAGCCCCTGATGCTCTGTTCGGTGTTCAGAAAAGAAAAGACGAATAGAGGATCAAATAATACCGCAGGAGTCTAACATAATTATGTCTGTCTGCGTATGCAGGCTTCACTGCTGGCCTCAGCCGCACTGACTGCGGAGGTTCCCACACTGAAGCAGGACCTCGCTGGTCCAAGAAAGAGCTCGGCCTTGCCAAGAGGCAGCTCGAGGAGAACAAGGGTAAGTAATACCCTGTCTATGTATATATAAAAGAAGACGCGATTGCAAAATGACAGGATCATCGTATATTTGCCAGGGGCCACGACCGAGGTGGCGACCCTGAAGCAAGCGCTAACCGAGGCTAAAGATAAAGCAGCCAAGGAGCAGACCGAGCGGGAAAGGCAAGAAGCACGGGTGGGCGAGGTGCAGCAAGAGCTCCAAGCTCTCGTGTCGAAGCATGAGGGGTTGGAGCGTGACTTGAAGACGTGAGAGTCCGAGCTTGCCGCCACCCGTGAAAGTGCAAAGAGTGCCAAGGCCGAAGCATAGAAGGCCCTCCAGGAGATTGATGTGATGACGAAGATAGCGGTGGGTAAGGCATTCTATATGCAAAGCAAGCATGTGAAAGCAAATTACCTGTTACTTACCCGAATCCGGAGCTCTCCAAGAGCATTCGTAGATTTGCCCCGTAGCATGTCAGATGCCGCAACTTTTTACCAGGCCGAGGAGGGAAGCTCAACGGAGAAGTTGTTCTGGGCCCAATATACTGGGACCGAACACCCAGTGCCTATGAGCGACCAGCTAAAGCAGCTGGTCGAGCTGCACAAGGCAGCCGAACAGGCCATGAAGGGCTTTATAATCTGGCTGTGGCCTGGCGACGCCCTTCCGAACAGCTACTTCAGCCTGGTGAGGCGGCTTGTGGATGCCTGCCCACGGCTGGAAGTCGTCAAGCGGTCCGTCTGCATCGAAGGTGCACGCCGGGCTTTTGCCCGTGTGAAGGTGCAATGGGCCAAGCTAGACGCACCCCCGAAATTTATTATGAGGGTGTCCTGAAGGGTGCCCGTCTTGTAGCGGACAAATGTTCAAAGGATGTAATATTTGAGTAAACTTGCTCGTGTGATCCTGTATGATGAAAACTTGTTTTATATGCGCTATGCAATGCTTGTTTGAATTTAAAATATTACCTTCTGTTTGGCTGTTTATCCAATCTGAGAGATGGCTAGTCCTCGGCTTCTTCCTCCATGCCGCGAGTGCTGGGGTGTTCAGGATAAACCTGAGCACTCTTGTTCCCATTTTTGGGTCCTTCGAGGGAGGTGCTCAGCACAGCGAACAAGGCAACCAGACTAATAATGCTTTATCACTCTCACTTAGCCATAGAATTCTATAATTTTAAATTTCGGCGAAGCCCCTGGTATTCGAAAGGCCGAATTCGGGGCGCGATACATGCCTTTAAGCCGGACAGGAGCGGCTCCTCGCTCTAAGCGGCATAAGTCTTTAGGGACTCGAAACCTCGCCGAACAGCGACCAGTCTCTCGCCTTATCATGACAGTCAGTTTTAGCTTTCTCTACTGAGGTGCTTAGCCCAGCAGAACCGGGGCACAATCGCAGTAGTTCTCCCAGCGCTACCTTAGCCGATAGAACGGAACGTAAGGTACCAAAACATAGGAGCCGGGCAAACCCAACATTTGACCAAAGACATGATTCGGAGCTGATGCATATAATGCTATAAGTTCGGGGTGCCGCACTTGTGAAAGTGTTTGGACTTCTCACACCATATTGTGGGGTACTTAAGCCCCTAGTGTGTTGGCCGTACCAAAGTGTACGGTTGCAAGGCGTCATTAATGAGCACATATATATAAAACAAGAATGCAATAATAGTCGTGATGTTATGCGTTGTTTATTCAAAGAGGTGCATTAAAGCAGAATGATACAGATAGTGCGATAAGCAAAAAGTAGGATTATGTCCCTTCCAAGGGAAAGCTGAGGAATAGTATTAAAACAAATATTTCACTCATTTTCGTAAACCACCTGGGAGTTCTGTGGTGTGACGTAGCTTTCTGCCTCTCTTGGTTGCTGCATCATGTGTTCGGCAATCATGCTGCCGGACAAGGTTTCCAGAGATTAAAGTCCTGAAAGAGAAAAATAACAAAGCGGGAAGCCCCTAGTGCGGTTTAGGCCTCATGTTGGAGCGCGCCGTAGTTGTGCCCCCTCCCCACCTGTGCCCATGGTATTTTTAATGCGTAATTCTGTACGCGTGGCATGGATTTCGCCGTTTGGCTGGGACTGGGGTGGGGGCCGCATTGCTATGTGAGCTCAGATCGTGCCAGGTGGTCTAGTTGCCGATTACTCCGAGCACGCTTGAAGGTGTCTGGGTCTTGAAATGCCGAACTGGTGGATTGCCTTGAGAGGCTGCTTTACGCTTCTGCTGCGAGGGCCGCGGTGTGCTCTTCCGTTCGGAGAGAGCGCTCTGTGTTTCCATTAACTATAATAACCCCACGAGGTCCTGTCATCTTGAGCTTGAGGTATGCATAATGCGGTACCGCATTGAATCTCGGAAATGCGGTTCGCCCGAGCAGTGCATGATAACCACTGCGGAACGGGACTATATCGAAGATTAATTCTTCGCTTCGGAAGTTATCCGGGGATCCGAAGACCACTTCCAGTGTAATTGAGCCTGTGCAATTGGCCTCTACACCTGGAATGACACCTTTAAAGGTCATTTTTGTGGGTTTGATCCTTGAGGGGTCTATACCCATTTCGCGCACTGTGTCCTAATAAAGCAGGTTCAGGCTGCTGCCGCCATCCATAAGGAGATGAGTGAGGTGAAATCTGTCAATGATTGGGTCTAGGACCAGTGCGACGAATCCTCCATGACGGATACTAGTGGGGTGGTCCCTGCGATCGAAGGTGATCGGACAGGAGGACCATGGGTTGATCTTTGGGGCGACTGGCTCCAACGCATATACGTCCCTGAGCGCACGCTTCCGCTCCCTCTTGGGGATGTGGGTTGCATATATCATGTTCACCGTCCGCACTTGTGGGGGGAACCTCTTCTGTCCTCTAGTGTTCGGCTACCGGGGCTCTTCCTCGTCATCGCTATGTGGCGCCTTATCCTTGTCTTCGGCAATTAACTTGCCGGCCTGCTTGAACACCCAACAATCCCTGTTGGTGTGGTTGGTTGGCTTGTCGGGGGTGCCGTGTATTTGACACGAGCGATCGAGTATACGGTCCAAACTGGACGGGCCCGGAGTGCTTCTTTTGAATGGCTTTTTCTGCTGACCGGGTTTAGAGCCTTTTAATCCGGCATTGACTGCCATATCTTCAGTATTATCGCTGTTAATGCGGTGCTTATGTTTGTTGCGACGTGACCTGCTATTCCGTCCTTGGTATCCGAAGTACCATGGTTCTTTGACATATTGTTACTGCGAGCCAGCCGCCTGTCTTCTCCCACACAAAAGCGGGTCATGAGTGTCGTGAGGGCTGCCATAGATTTCGGCTTTTCCTGACCAAGGTGCCGGGCTAGCCACTCGTCGCGAATGTTGTGTTTTTAAGCTGCTAAGGCCTCTGCATCTGGACAATCGACGATTTGATTTTTCTTTGTTAGGAACCGAGTCCAGAATTGCCTGGCCGATTCTTCTGGCTGCTGAATTATGTGGCTCAAGTCATCGGCATCTGGTGATCACACATAAGTGCCCTGAAAGTTGTCGAGGAATGCGGCTTCCAGATCTTCCCAACAACTAATGGACTCTGCTGGCAGGCTGTTAAGCCAATGCCGCGCTGGTCCTTTGAGCTTTATTGGGAGGTATTTGATGGTGTGTAAGTCATCACCGCGAGCCATGTGGATGTGGAGGAGGTAATCCTCGATCCATACCGCAGGATCTGTTGTGCCATCGTATGATTCAATATTTACAGGTTTGAAACCTTTTGGGATTTGATGATCCATTACTTCGTCTGTGAAGTATAAGGGGTGTGCGGCGCCTCTGTATTGGGCTATATCGCGACGCAGCTCGAATGGGTCTTGCCCACTGTGTTTGGCCCGGCCGGATTTACTTTTACTGTATCCGGCGCGCCCTCGTGATCCGTAGATCGATCTTGCATGTTTTGCTTTGTTCTCCAATACGTCTCGCAGTCTGGTGTGTTTCCCCATGCTTTTTTATTTGAATGGCGTCGGGGTGCGGGCTGAGTTTTTGGCTGGAATGCCGCTCTATCACGGCCACGAGGTGGCCGATCAGCCGCGTCATACGCTTCTTCGTCCAGTCGAGGTAGCAACCTGCATTTTGGGTAACTCTTGGAGGGGCGCTCGAGTTTATCTTCCTCGGCCGCGAGGACTTCAGTCCATCTGTCGGCTAGCAGATCTTGATCAGCTTGAAGCTGCTGCTGCTTTTTCTTAAGGCTATTTGCGGTGGCCATAAGCCGACGCTTGAAGCGCTCTTGTTCGACGGGATCCTCTGGCACGACGAATTTGTCATCGCCGAGGCTTGCCTCGTCTTCGGAGGGGGGCATGTAATTATCATCCTCCGCTTCTCCATCTGCCGCTCTCTTAGGAGGGTTGGCTCTTCCATCCTCCTCCTCTAACTCTTGCTGGAGGGGGTTATTGTTGTCTTCGGCACTATCTGGAGTGTTATTACCTCCTGTGCCGGTATCACCACTTTTGCTTTGGCGGGACTTAGAGCGGCGCCGCTGACGTCGGCGTTTGGGTTGCTTCTTGGAGGGGTCATCCTCTGCTGTCTCGTCGCCATTGCCTTCTTTGGGTGTATCCACCATGTATATATCGTATTATGAGGTGGCTGTCCAGTGCCCTGTGGGTAGTGGTTCCTCTTCGTCTCCCGCATCGTTGTCCATACCGTCGATGTCTTCGGAGTCGAAGTCGAGCATGTCGGTTAAGTCATTGACAGTGGCTACTAAGTGGGTGGTGGGTGGGCTGCGAATTTCTTCGTCATCTGCATCCCAGTCCTGCCGTACATAGTTCGGCCTAGATCCTCCTGACAAGGAGAGAGACCTTAATGAGTTCAGTATGTCGCCGAAGGGCGAGTGCTAAAAGATATCCGCGGAGGTAAACTCCATGATCGGCGCCCAATCAGATTCGATAGGAACGGGCGGAGGCGGTTCGGAGTCCGTGGCTGGAGAAAGATCCGGCAGTTTAACAATACGGCTCTCGTGCAAGGTAAGGTCGATGTTCGGCTCGATCGCTGCTGAGGGTAAGGCCTCCGTGGCAGGGTCCATCCACCCATCCATGGACGGCGCAACTGGCTCCGAATTGAGGGTCGGAGCGGCTGCGGGTGCGATCTCCTTAACACTATCTGATGGTAGAGCTAAATCGTACTCATCGTGACCGTGTGACGCACAAGGCAGAGGCTCGAATCCGTTGAAGATCAAGTCTCCGCGGATGTTGACCGTGTAGTTTAAGCTTCCAAACCTGACCTGGTGGCCAGGGGCGTAGCTTTAAATCTGCTCCAGATGGCCAAGCGAATTGGCCCGCAGTGCAAAGCCGCCGAACACAAAGATCTGTCCGGGGAGGAAATTCTCACCCTGGACTGCATCACTATCGATGATAGTAGGAGCAATCAAGCCTAACGGCGACAACACAGAGGAACTCTCAATGAAAGCACCAATGTCAGTGTCAAAACCGGCGGATCTCGGGTAGGGGGTCCCAAACTGTGCGTCTAAGGCGGATGGTAACAGGAGGCAGGGAACACGATGTTTTACCCAGGTTCGGGCCCTCTTGATGGAGGTAAAGCCCTATGTCCTGCTTGATTAATATTGATGATATGGGTAGTACAAGAGTAGATCTACCACAAGATCAGAGAGGCTAAACCCTAGAAGCTAGCCTATGGTATGATTGTATGTTGTAGTTGTGTCCTACGGACTAAAACCCTCCAGTTTATATAGACACCGGAGAGGGTTAGGGTTACACAAGGTCGGTTACAAAGGAGGAGATATCCATATCCGTACTTCCTAGCTTGCCTTCCACACCAAGTAGAGTCCCATCCGGACACGAGACGAAGTCTTCAATCTTGTATCTTCATAGTCCAATAGTCCGGCCAAAGGATATAGTCCGACTGTCCGGAGACCCCCTAATCCAGGACTCCCTCACTTCCCTTCAAGGTCTCGGTGCAGTGTTGATGCAAGAGAAGACATTTGTGGCCTATACCTCTCGTCAGTTGAAGCCCAACGAAAAGAACTACCCCACTCATGACCTCGAGTTGGCGGCAGTTGTCCATGCTCTTTTAACTTGGAGACATCTCTTGTTGGGAAGAAAAGTGGACATCTTCACTGATCACAAGAGTCTCAAGTACATCTTCACTCAGCCAAACCTCAACCTCAGGCAGACTCGTTGGGTCGAAATTATTCAAGAGTATAATCCGAGTATCGAATATACTCTAGGCAAGGCCAATGTAATTGTTGACGCATTGAGCAGGAAGGCTTACTGCAACAGTTTGATTCTCAAGCCCTACCAACCAGAGCTTTGTGAAGCTTTCAGCAAACTCAATCTCCAAGTTGTTCCTCAAGGATTCCTTGCCAACATCCAAGTCTCTCCTACTTTGGAAGATCAGATTCGTGAGGCTCAACTTCTTGATGCTATGGTGAAGAAGGTGAAGATTGGGATTGCCAAGAGTCAACCCAAGTACAAGTTCTATCGTCTTGATGACAAGGATACTCTATTCTTCGAGGATCGCATTGTTGTGCCTAAAGGTGACCTTCATAAAGTCATTATGAACGAAGCTCACAATTCACTCCTCTCTATTCACCCTGGAAGTACAAAGATGTACCATGACCTCAAGCAGTCGTATTGGTGGACTCGAATGAAGCGCGAGATTGCTCAGTTCGTGAATGAATGTAATGTCTGCAGAAGAGTGAAAGCAGAACACCCACGACCAGCTGGTCTCCTCCAACCTCTTGCCATTCTAGAATGGAAGCTTGACCATATTGAGATGGACTTCATGACTGGATTTCCAAAGTCCAAGCGTGGCAATGATGCTATCTTCTTTGTCATCGACAAACTCACTAAAGTGGCTCATTTTCTTCCTATCAAAGAATCTATCACAATAGCTCAGTTGGCAGAGCTATATACCTCCAGGATTGTCTCTCTGCATGGCATTCCGCAGTTCATATCTTCAGATCGTGGCAGCATCTTCATCTCTAAGTTCTGGGATTCTTTTCAGAAGGCCATGGGCACCAACATTCGCTTCAGCACAACCTTTCATCCTCAAAACAAGTGGCCAAGTCGAGCGAGTCAATCAGATTCTTGAAGATATGCTCAGGGCATGTGTCATCTCTTTCGGTATGAAGTGGGAAGATTGTCTTCCATATGCCGAGTTCTCCTACAACAACAGCTTCCAAGCGAGTTCGGGCAAGGCCCCATTTGAGATTCTCTATGGCAGGAAATGCCGTACTCCACTTAACTGGCCAGAGACTGGTGAACGCCAACTCCTTGGCAATGACTTGATCACAGAGGCTGAAGATATGTGCAAAGTCATTGGTGAAAATCTCAAAGCCGCGCAATCGTGCCAGAAGAGTTACTATGATAGCAAGCATCGTGACTTGGCTTTCGAGATCGGAGACCATGTCTACCTCTGCGTCTCTCCAATGAAAGGTACTCGTCGCTTCGGTATCAAAGGGAAGCTTGCCCCTAGATACGTGGGTCCTTTCAAGATCATTGGCAAAAGAGGCGATCTCGCCTATCAACTTGAGCTTCCATCCAACTTTGCAAATGTGCACGATGTGTTTCATGTCTCTCAACTCTGCAAGTGTTTCAAGACTCCTGACCGCACCGTCAACTTTGAAGAGATTGATCTCCAAGAAGACCTGTCTTATCGCGAGCACCCCGTTGCTATTCTTGAAGAAACTGAGCGCAAGACTCGCCACAAGTCTATCAAATTGCTGAAAGTCAAGTGGTCACATCATTCCGACCGTGAAGCCACCTGGGAACGCGAGGACCACCTCCGTTCTGAGTACCTGGAGTTTTTCGAGTCCTGGATCTCGGGACGAGGTCCTTAAGTAGTGGTGGAGTGTTGTAACACCCCGTATGTAACTTGCCATATTTGTATTCCAACTCTTGCCATTTCCGGCACTAAGTTATGATATTTCCTCGTTGTTGGGTTTTTGTCTTCGTGTGCTTTTGTCTTTGTCATGCATCTCATATCATGTCATCATGTGCATTGCATTTGCATATGTGTTCGTCTCATGCATCCGAGCATTTTCCCCGTTGTCCGTTTTGCATTCCGGCGCTCCTATGTCCTCCGGTGTCCCTTTCTACCTCTTTTCGTGTGCGGGTGTTAAACGTTCTCGGATTGGACTGAGACTTGCCAAGCGGCCTTGGTATACTACCGGTAGACCGCCTGTCAAGTTTTGTGCCATTTGGACTTCGTTTGATACTCCAACGGTTAACCGAGGAACCGAAAAGTCCTCGTGTGTGTTGCAGCCCAACACCCCTCCAAAGTGGCCCAAAACCCACCTAAACCTCCTCCATCATTTAGGTCGTTCGATCACGATTGCGTGGCCAAAAACCGTGCTCAATTTGGAGCCTCCTAGCTCCTCCTACCTGTAAAAAGGCCTCTCCCCAAAAATTCCGGATCCCTACCTACCCTAACCCTAGCCCCGCGCCCCTCGCGCCCTCGGGTCCCGCTCCGACCGGCCAGACTCTTCCTCCCCGGTGACGCCCCGCGAAGCTCCGGCCATCTACAGTGTTCTCCGGCGATCCTCGAATCCCGTGCACGAACCCTAGATCCGATCTGAGACGGTTGACTTTTTTCCTCTCACAGTATTTTTTTTTGCATATTTTCATCGCATCATAACTTTGCACCCGTGGCTCCATTTTGGGCGTGTAGCATATCAAATTGTTCATCTCGACGAGTACTTCATTTCATTCCATTGCATCATGTTCATTTGAGCTCATCTTGATGCCCTAAATGTTGTTGCAAGAGTGCTAGTTTATATTAGTTTCAGATTCTTATCTGTAATTGGACATTTGTCATTTTTGCCATGATTGTTGTGTGCCTCCTATGAACTTGAGCCCTATATGAGTTTTGAAGTATGCCATGCCATCTTTACAGGTGTGTATGCCATATATTTTTGTGATATTTGTGGTGACTAGAACAAGCATGCAAAGTAGCTCTCATAATGTTGCTGATTTCAGGGACTTGGAAATATTCTAAGTCTTTGCCCTGATTATATTTTTATGCCATGTATTCATGTTGCTACAGAGTGATCCATGCCTCTTTTGAGCATGATCAGTAAGGATGTTTTGTAGATATTGTTGTGCTCTATCCATACATGTCTTTGCTTGCAATTATGGAGCATGATCAGTAAGGATGTTTCTTGCCATGTTTAGCTTCTATGCCATGTCTACTTGCTGGGTGTATGCTTAGTTTGTCATGCAATGCCTTGTGGTGAGTGCATCGAGTTCGTAAACATGCCTACTTAATATCTGTTTTGCCATGTTCCAGTTTTCTTCTAAGTCTGAATCTGTTAACGATAATTGCTATGTTCACATGGTTGCTATTGTATTTTCTGATCCCTTTTGGCTTATGGTCAGTATGGGACTTTTGTTGTATGCTTTTAGTAGCTTCATGCCATGCCTTGCTTTGCCATGATATGTTCCTATAGCATGTTGTTACCTTGCTCTAAACATTGCTTCCTGATGTTAAATTCCTGACTTGTTATTTTCACTAAGTCTGTAACCTGATATCTTTTGCACTTTTGCCATGCTTGTTTGAACCTGCTATTGAGTGAATTAGCCGTATCTCAATGTTCATCTTTTGTCATGCATCTTGATTGGATCCCTGCCATGTATTTTGTTGCTATGTTAGAGTGATGTAGCATGTTGTTCTTGATGCATTTAGATGGCCTCATGCTGTTAATCGCAGCTTTGTGCCATTATTGTTTTGCTTTCCATTTGCAAACCGTGCATCCGATTCCGGTGATCTTTATATCGATTTCGACCAAAATCAACTCCTCTTTCCAGTGGCTCTCTTGGTTTTACAAGTTGAGGCCAGGTTCAACCTTTCCTTTCCCAAACATGCATATGCATCGCATATCACATCCCGCATATCATGCCATATTTTTGCATCATGTTGCTTGTGCTTTGCACGTGGTTGATTGTGTCTCCCTTTTGCTTGTGTTCTTGCTTTGGGTAGAGCCGGGGGATGAGTACGTGATTGAGGAACCAGTTGAGTACGCTTACGAGGATCAAGCCAACATCAACTCGGAGAACTTTGCAGGCAAGATGACCATACCCTTGAAATCACTTCTATCTTTGCTTGCTAGATGCTCGCTCTTTTCCTATGCCAATGCTACGATACCTACCACTTGCTTATCATGCCTCCCATATTTCCATGTCAAACCTTTAACCCACCTTGTCCTAGCAAACCGTTGTTTGGCTATGTTACCGCTTTGCTCAGCCCCTCTTATAGCGTTGCTAGTTGCAGGTGAAGATTGGAGTTTGTTCCTTGTTGGTACATGTTTATTGTTGGGATATCATTATTATATCTTGTCTATTTTTTAATGCATCTATACACTTGGTAAAGGGTGGAAGGCTCGGCCTTATGCCTGGTGTTTTGTTCCACTCTTCCCGCCCTAGTTTCCGTCATACCGGTGTTATGTTCCTTGATTTTGCGTTCCTTACACGGTTGGGTTATAACGGGAACCCCTTGACAGTTCGCCTTGAATAAAACTCCTCCAGCAACGCCAAACCTTGGTTTTACCTTTTTCCACCTAGCCTCTTTTTCCCTTGGGTTTCCGGAGCCCGAGGGTCATCTTTATTTTAACCCCCCCGGGCCAGTGCTCCTTTGAGTGTTGGTCCAAACTGGGCGATGTTCGGTGCCACCAGGGGCAACTCTGGGCTGGCCTACCTGACGTCTGGCTCATCCGAGTGTGCCCTGAGAACAAGATATGTGTAGCTCCTATCGGGATTTGTCGGCACATTCGGGCGGCTTTGCTGGTTTAGTTTTACCATTGTCGAGATGTCTTGTAACCAGGATTCCGAGTCTGATCGGATTGTGTTGGGAGAAGGAATATCCTTCGTTGACCGTGAGAGCTTGTGATGGGCTAAGTTGGGACACCCCTGCAGGGATTTGATCTTTTGAAAGCCATGCCCGCGGTTATGGGCATATGGGAATTTGTTAATGTCCAGTTGTAGATAACCTAAATCTTAACTTAATTAAAATGAATCAACAGTGTGTGGCCATGATGGTCTCTTTTCGGCGGAGTCCGGGAAGAGAACATGGTCCCGTGTTATGCTTGAACGTAGGTTGATCTAGGATCACTTCTTGATCATAGTTTATCGACCGTGCCTTTGCCTTCTCTTCTCGCTCTCTTTTGAGTATGTTAGCCACCATATATGCTAGTGCTTGCTGCAGCTCCACCTCATACCTTTTAGCCTTCCTATAAGCTTAAATAGTCTTGATCGCGAGGGTGTGAGATTGCTGAGTCCCCGTGACTCACAGATTACTTCCAAAACCAAATGCAGGGACCAATGTTACCGCTCTAGGAGATTCGACTGAGCTCAAGTGGGAGTTTGATGAGGACCCAGGACGATACTATGTTTCCTTTCCAGACGATCAGTAGTGGTGCCCAGTTGGGGCGACCGTGGACTTTGTCGCATTTGGGGTTGTTCTTTATTTTGGTTCCGTAGTCGGACCTTGATTGTATCTGGATGAATGTAATGATATTTATGCTATTGTGTGACGTGGCGAGTGTAAGCCAACTATGTATCTCTTTTCCTTATGCATTAAATGGGTTGTGTGAAGATTACCTCACTTGCGACATTGCTTACAATGCGGTTATGCCTCTAAGTCGTGCTTCAACACGTGGGAGATATAGCCGCATCATGGGCGTTACAAGTTGGTAATCAGAGCCTTCCCCGACTTAGGAGCCCCCTGCTTGATCGAATCACTGGCGTTGTTGAGTCTAGAAAATTGTTTTGAGTCATTTAGGATTATATATATCAGAGAGTAGGATTCTTTTTACTCCTTAGTCCCTTCATCGCTCTGGTGAGGCATCCTGACGTAGAGTTTTGACTCTTCTCTTCTCAAATTTCACTAAATTTTTTTTAGGATCACGCGGGTATCTTGGAATTGTTTCGATGGATTTGTGACGAGAACATTGTTCTTGGTGCCTCCTGACATTTAGGGGTTGTGGCAGTGTCCCGGGGAGTTGATCTCCGAGGTGTTGTCGTCACAATTTTATCGTTGCAATTCTGGAATACCTGAGTTTCGCCGACATCGAAAATCTCTTTTATGCAGTTGTTAGTGAAAAAACCTCGACGCCACCCAGTACTGGGGCGGGAGTTAGGGAGTATCGCCATAACTCGTATAACAGATGCTTTTCGAAGGTTGAGGTAAATGATTTCCGAAGGTTTCTTGGTTATGTGTTGAAGGATGGATACAACTGGATGTAGGATTTGCTAGCTTTGGGTGAGATATTATGCTTCCCCTGTATCCCCAACACCTGATTGCATAACCGGGAAAATTTCAGGAGTTTCATAGGTGGGAATTCTTGTAGCTCTAGTATTTCTTCCGCAGATATTTGGTTTGTGATTGGGTAATCCTCACCAAGTATTTGTTCTTGTCCGTACCTTGTTATCTTATTCTTCTACCTCTATCTAAGTGGCTTCTCAATTTATGGAAGTGTGACCATTTCAATTGGAATGCATTCGTTCATTTTGTTCAGATGTTAAGACTATATGTTGCAATTTCGATCCATTTGATTCAGCTTGAATATATGTCTGTCATGATGCTAATGGATGTCACCCTCTTCAGGATGGCTCCTCCAACACGTCAGAATGCTGAACCGCCACCACCACCTCCTCCTCCGGAGGCATGGCAAGCTGTGATGGCCGCTACCAATGCAAACACGTAGCTGATCATGCAACTCTTGCAAGAGCGCAACCAAGGAAATCAAGGCCATGGCAACAATCAGAATCAATTTGCTACACTCAATTAGTTCCTTGCAAACCAGCCAAAGACCTTCAGTAACTATGTCGAGGCAACAGACGCTGATGATTGGCTCGTGGATATCTGCAAGCATTTCGAGTGCAGCAACGTCAGGCCTAAGGACTTTGTCAAGTTTGCCTCGTTCCAACTCAAAGACCAAGCTGCAGAATGGTATCAACAATACAAAGATTCCAGAGGAGGTTGTGTGATTACCTAGGATGAATTCCGTCAAGACTTCAAAGCTCACCACATTCCTCAGAGTGTTGTTGAGAGCAAGCGTGAGGATTTCCGCAATCTGAAGTAAGGCAGCTTGTCTGTTTACCAGTATAACATCATGTTCCAGAAGATCGCTCATTTTGCTAAGCAAGACGTCCCTAATGAGAAGAGCATGATTTATCAGTTCAGAGGTGGCCTTAGAGAAGATCTCCAACTAGCTCTTGTGCTTTTTGAGCCGCAGAAGTACGATGAGTTTTACAACATGGCACTGAAACAAGAGACTGCTCAGCTCAAGTGTGATGCTCCCAAGAAACGAGTCAGGGATGCAACTCCTTCTTCCTCAACTAAAGTGGCAACTAAGCCATGGCGCCGGGATTCATCTTCCACCACCCCGTTCTCCTCCGACCATCACGCCCATGTCTGACGCTCGTCGGGCCCGCGCCGAGCGCCGGGCCGCGCTCGCTTCCCGCGTCGCCCAGACGGCCCCTGTCGGCGGGCGTCCTCGCCGTTCCCCGTCACCTGCCATCAATGCCGCCACCGGCCCGGCGGGGGACGCGCAGCAACCATCGTCCCAGCATCCGTCCGTGCGGCAAGATGGCCGCACCGCAACTCCCTCGCTCACCCTAGCTGGTTCTTCGTCCCGCGCGCTCCGCGCGCCCATGGAGGCTCGGGCTGCACTCATCGCGGCGAACGAGCTCCTGTGCAACCATCCCGTCGACGACGTCTACGAAGAATGGCTCGACCGCGTCGCCGAGCTCGTCCGCACCGCAGGGGGCTCTCCTGCGTCGTCCGTTCCGCTGCATCGCACCCCGCCCCGCGCGGGCAATGAAGCTCCGGCGGCGCCCCGGCCGCCTCCTCCTCAGGAAGGTGCCATGGCTCCAAGGCGCGTGGCCCCTGGGCGGAACCCGCTCCGTGAGGCGCCAGCACAGCAAGAGCAGAGCTGTCAAGAAGTCCCTTGCCCGCAAGAAGCTGTCCGGGCGCTCCCTGCTCCAGCACGTCGCGACCATGCTCCTACTCCCGCGTGTCAAGACCCCGCGCTGCTCCCAGCTGCAGCGCGTGGGGACATGCAAGACCAAGCTCCCCATCATCCAAGGCCTCCCGTGGCCACAGCAAGCTGCCGCGCCTTCACCGCCGAGCTACGCAGCGTCGCGTGGCCCGGCAAGTTCAAGCCAGACTTGCCTCCTCGCTACGACGGCACGGCTGACCCTACGGAGTTCCTCCAGCTCTACGAGCTGGGCATCAAAGCTTCCAACGGAGATGAGAAGGTCATGGCGAACTGGTTCCCCATGGCACTCAAGGATGGGGCCCGCACCTGGCTCCTGAACCTGGCTCCAGGCACAATCTCCTCCTGGGACGAGATGCGCACCCGCTTCATCACCAACTTCCAAGGCACTCGCGACCGGCCACCCGCCGTGAGTGACATGCGCCGCATCAAGCAACAGCCCGGGGAGACCCTGCAGAAGTACATCCAGCGCTTCAACAACGCGCGCCTCAAGATTCCCAAGGTGACCGAGGAGGCCATCATCTCGGCCTTCTCCGACGGCGTGCGCGATGTCAAGATGAAGGAGGAGCTGGCGATGCATGAAGACCTGTGCACTTCCTTGGAACTGTTCAACCTGGCAACCAAGTGCACCAGGGCCGAGGAAGGGCGTCTCTCCCTCTTCGAGCTGCCTACCGCAGACCCAGAAGAGAAGAAGCCCAAGGCCAAGGATGTGAAGCACAAGGGGGCTGCCGTGCTCGCGGCAGAACCAGACACCAAGCGGGGCAGAGATCATCCCGAACCTTCCAAGGGCAGCCGGTGCTGTGTGTACCACGACCTCCACACCCACAACACCAACAAATGTCAAGAGCTCTGAGCCGTGCGAGAAGGAAGGATCGGCCGTTGCCCTGACCGCAGTGACCGGGGCTATGGCCGAGGAGGAGGAAGGAATGCAGGACATTGGGAAGACCGTGGCCTGCGCCAAGGGTGGCGCGATCAACCTCGCGAGGATCGCTGGCAAGACCCGCCTCGCGAGGGAGGCTGGAGGGATCAACCTCGTGAGGGAGACTAGAGGGATCAGCCTCGCGAGGATCGCCCGCAAGGCAACGCAGGCCTCCCACCGCTGCCGCTGCAGCCAAGGAGAAACGAGGACCGTCACCAGGACGAGGGGGCTGGGGGCTTCCAGGAGCCGCGCGCGATCGCCTGCATCCCGGGCGGGGCACAAGCCCCAGCCTCTCAGCGCATCTTCAAGCAGTTCGCCCGCGAAGTGAACGCAGTCCTCCCCAGGCTCGAAGCCACGCGCCCTCTCAGGTGGTCGGCATGCGCCATCACGTTCAGCTCAGCAGATCAGCTCAAGTGTGCGGCTACAGCCGGAGTTCTCCCGATGCTTTGCTCCCCGATCATCAGCAATGTGGTGGTCACCAAGACCCTCATCGATGGCGGGGCAGGGCTCAACATCCTATCCGTGGAGACATTCAACAACCTCCAAGTGCCCTACAGCCAGCTTCAGCCAACCAAGCCTTTCTCCGGTATCACCGACGGCTCCACGGTCCCGATTGGGCAGGTCCGCCTCCCTGTCACCTTTGGGGCATGCGACAACTACCGCACCGAGCTCATCGACTTCGACGTCGCTCACATTTGCCTGCCGTACAACGCCATCCTTGGGTACCCAGCGCTGGCCAAGTTCATGGCCGTAACTCACCACGGCTACAACGTCCTCAAGATGCCAGGAAGCGGCGGAGTCATCACGGTGCCATGTGAAGAGAAGGACGCGGTGTGTTCCCTGGAACGAGCCTTTCAGGCCGCGTCACTGGAAGACCCGGATCGTGGAAGCAGGAGGCCTCCCGAGACCGCCCCTAAGAAGAAGAAGACATCGTCCGGCCTAACCACTCAGGAGGCAGGCCCCTCTGGGCCCGCGCCTGCCCAGGGGGAACCTCCTTCCATCGCATAGGAAAGCGCGCCCGGCGCCCTCCTCAGGCAGGCTCGGGGGCTCTCCCTTGGAGGGCCACGGACCTAGCTAGGGTCACGAGGGAGGCGCTTGGGCACCACATGGAGGCGTGTTTTGAAGCACGTTTCCCTCGAGAAGGAGCAAGGCAAGGATACCCAGACCCTCAGGAGTTCGTCAGCAAGGCCATTCAGGAGCTACAGGAGTCAAGAGTCATGAAAGGCGGCCGCCGCCTACCAGCAGTGGCTCCCCTCCAGGCGAGGATGGTGGGCTGCGCGTCTGCATCGACATACCAGGGCTCAACCGAGTCGCCTCTCTGGAGCGCCTCTGGCCCTCGCAAGTGGGGCGCTGCGGAGGCCCACCCCACAGCTACGTTTGCATGCCTTACGGCTTGCTGAACGCGGCTGACACGTACCAGCGCCTCATGAGGGGCATCACGGGGGCACGAGAGGCCAGACGTTCCGCAGCCCTGGCAGGGATGGAGATGGCCCGTGAGGAGCCGCCAGCGCCTCCGGAGCCTCCCGAGGCCCCTGGGCCTGGGGGCTCGTGAGGATTGGCTCCCGCAGCCCACCGAGCCTGCTACATCAACGTTCCTTCGTCCTCAACATCATCAGGTGACATCTTTCGAGTTTTATTTCCAGCTGGGAGCGCCCCCAGGGCTGCATTATTCCCAGGCCGCGTGGGTCCGTCCCAGCGGCGTGTATCCCTTTTTTATTCCATGTTGTTAGCTTACCTTGTTAGGGGCGCCCCTCGGGCTGCATGACCCCCCAAGTCGCTCGGGCCTGACCCAGTGATGTCCGCATTCCCAGCATCTATTTGAACGAATCCACTCCTTCGCGGCTAATGTGTTTTACCTAGTTGCCTGCTCAGCTGACGCCAACTAACGGAGCTGCTCCCAAATGGCACGACGCTTGCGCATGGGTCCGTCCCTGCAACACCGACAAACCTGGATGGCTGAGTTCTGGCCGCGGCAGCCCCGCATAGCGTCACCTCGTCAAGGCTTCAGTGCCTCACTACCCTTCGGAAGCAACCAACGGCTGACTGTCAATTGTCATGGCAACCCCTTGTTTTTTTCTATGATGGACTTGTAGGACCTCCTAAAGGAGCTGCGTCAGGCGAGGCCCTTGCGGTGTCACCTGCGCTCTCGTCCACGCGAACCACTTGCACGTTAAAGGGGGGGGGGGTGCCTGAGCATCGTGACTCAGGGCTCCTACTAGCTCTCCATCCCTCACCCTCTGGCCTTGACCACGGCATCGCGACCTGGCATACCAGCGACGGTTGAGACTCGCTCGAGGGCTGGGACCCGAGGACGTAGAGCAGAAAGGGGAGAAAAGGCGAGAGGGGAGAGACACACGAGGACCTCGCCGAGCAACCTCGCACCTGCCGATGCACAGACCCGATGACACACCAGAGAGCGGCCCCTGATCCTCGAGATAAGTCATCACCCGGAAGCGCCAGCTGCCGTGGCACCATCCCCGCACCTAATGCTATCCCGTGTTAGCGACGCCGCTCTCCTTTCTCACCAAACGACGGCTGCTTGGGCGCCAAAGGGGACCTCCTGAGCATCGCGACTCAGGGGCTCTTACCGGACTCCGGGTCGCTCACCTCCTGGCCTTGACCACGGCATCGCGACCTGGCATACCAGCGACGGCTGAAGCCGCCTTGGGACTGGGACCTGTCGGCGCAGAGCACCAAGCCCTCGCGAGGTTCGAAAGGGAGGACTGAGCTAAGACGGAATGAGCAACTCGCGCAATTCTACGACAAGGGTTATATTAATACAACAGGATCACATGCACCTTACAAGCCCCCACGGGACGCGTTTTTGATTCCTCGCAGGGAACAGATCCTAAAGGGACACAAACTACGCGCGACCCTGCAAAAGACGCCATCATCAATAGTGGGCCGTCAAGCACCGACGCCAACCCCATCCAGATCAGAGTTGGCGGCGGCCTGACGAGCCCGCCATGCTCGAGGATCGGCGCCGGCTCGGCGGCTCGTAGCTGTCGTCGCTCGTCTCCGGAGTCGCGAAGAGCTCGCCGGAGTCGCTAGAACCTCCGATGCCTCCACCGCCTGAGGAGCCGCCAAGGGAGCGGTTGGCGGGCCCAGTCCTCGTCGCGGCAGGGTCCTGGCCACCTTCCCCGGGGCAGCACTCCAGCCGGCGCCCGCTCGCATCGAAGACCTTGAAGAGCATCACCGAAGCACCATCGTAATCCAAGTGGACCGCGAAGACGCCCCTTACCCTCCAAACCCAGGCGATCTCTCTCCAGCCCCGAGTCATGAAGACCTCGCCCGAGGCAACGACCGCGACCTCTGCCTCGGTCGCGAGGGTGCCGCAGCCGGCGTGCTGCAGCCAGAGCTCTAGGGGCTCCCCCTGCAGGATGATGGAGGCGAAGAAGGGAGGAAGGCGGATCCAAGACTGAAGAGGAATGGCGACGTGGAGCACGAACTCTTGGGAGGAGCCCTCGGTGTGGACCCCAGGGGGGACGACCCACACCTTCGTGACCCGTCGGTGCCGACGGTGGCGCCGCCCGTGGCGATCAGCATCAGCTCCTTCGGGGCCCTCGACGTGGGCGTACAATGGAAGCGGGAACCCCGGCGGCGCCCGCTCGCACCAAGGCCTCGACACCACCTGAAAGGCCCCTTCGTCTGGGCCACGGGGGACGAGCCGTTTCTTTAGCAGGAGTGGGTCTGGTTCCTCTCGGGGAGCTTTTCCCTTCTCTGCCGTCGAGAACCGGCGGATCGGAGCCATCGTAGCAAGACGGAGCAAGGATCGGGAAGAAGGAGAAGCAAGGGGGGATGGACTAGAAGGGCGCGCGCTGTTCCGTACTTATGGCCGGCGAAGGCCAACCGCTGACCTCCACGATTGCAGGTAATCATGACCCACTTTGCATGCAGGGACTTGTCCAGTCCGTGTGGTTGCCGAGGTGCCACGGGGAAGTGGAGGCGCGCACGTCCAATCAACCGCCATGCGGCGCCCAAGGCCGCAGGCTATTAGGGCCTGCGGCGCTTCGCTCTTGCCCTTCCGCCTCCCTGCACGGCCAAGTCCAGGCGCGCCTTGGTCCCGGGGGTTACTGTCAGTGTTCTGGGAACGGGGGTCCCCAGACTTGCCTGCCTGCAGCTTGCGGCGTGTCTCAAAGGGGGGCCCAGCGCGGCCCATCTTCACCAACACAAACCCAAGACCCTCGCGAGGGGCCAAGCCTCACGGGGCGGACGACGCGGAGCTTCCTCAGGCGCGGCCTCGTCAGGCTGGCTCATGAGGAGGCGGAGAGATCAAGGCGGGGTACCTCACGAGGTGCCCATGACGCAAGCCATGACGACCGGGGGCGCCAGGCGGGTGCCAGCCCGCGCAGTGTCCTCCCTTCCACTTTGGTGCAAAGGGGGCAAGCGCAGCCGCGGAGTATTGAGGCATCAGGCAAAGGTTGCCATTTCGGTGCAACGAGACCAAGACCAGGAGGACTACGAGATGGAGGTCATCGTGGAGCCCAAGACGGCGTCATCACCAGAGCTTTGCGCAGGCGAAGACTACTTTTTTCAGGATAGCTGATACTAGCTGTCCCCCTTCAAATTAGCCCGTCATTGTTGGCTCCCTTCTCGCTCGATATTTGGGAAGAGGACCAGGGCCTCTATAAATAGGACCAGCCACCCACAAAGCAAAGGGAGGTTGGAAGGAAAGAGAGGGATCAAAGGATAGAGAAGATCAGGTAGAGAGAGAAGGGTGACTGAGCTCCTCCCAGCAGTTCATCACCCCAGCCAAGAACAGACCCTCGCGAGGCTGTTCTTCCTTGTATTGTTTATCATCATTAGCCCAAGAGGCAATCCACCACACCACACACTAGAGTAGCGTATTACACCACAACGGTGGCCCGAACCAGTATAAACCCTGCGTCTCTCGTGTTGTTCTTTCCATAGTTTAGATCTTAGCGAGGTGGAGGGGTGCAGGTGGGTAGGTGGCGAAATCTCCGCGCGCACCCTAGTGTTTGAACCTTAAGGGTCTGCCGGAACCCAAAATCCGACAAGATGTAATTGTCTTTGCCGCTCGTGATGATACCATCCGACTGTTTTCTCTCAATGAGAAGGGCGAGCTGGATGCCATCTCTCAGATTCCAGTCATTTGCGAATATCAAGACGTCTTTCCAGAAGAGCTGCCAGGAATGTCTCCTCACCGGCCAGTTGAATTTGTCATCGATCTTGAGCCTGGCACGGAACCTGTTTGCAAACGTCCTTACAAGCTTGGACCTGAAGAGTTGAAGGAGCTGAAGAAGCAACTCGATATTCAAGAGCGTATGGGTCTCATCTGACCAAGTTGAGTACGCTTACAAGGATCAAGCTAACGTCAACTCGGAGAACTTTGCAGGCAAGATGACTATACCCTTGAAATCACTTCTATCTTTGCTTGCTAGATGCTCACTCTTTTGCTATGCCTATGCTACGATACCTACCACTTGCTTAGCATGCCTCCCGTATTGCCATGTCAAACCTCTAACCCACCTTGTCCTAGCAAACCGTTGTTTGGCTATGTTACTGCTTTGCTCAGCCCCTCTTATAGCGTTGCTAGTTGCAGGTGAAGATTGGAGTTTGTTCCTTGTTGGAACATGTTTATTGTTGGGATATCATTATTATATCTTATTTAATTAATGCATCTATATACTTGGTTAAGGGTGGAAGGCTCGGCCTTATGCCTGGTGTTTTGTTCCACTCTTTCCGCCCTAGTTTCCGTCATACCGGTGTTATGTTCCTTGATTTTGCATTCCTTACACGGTTGGGTTATAATGGGAACCCCTTGACAGTTCGCCTTGAATAAAACTCCTCCAGCAACGCCCAACCTTGGTTTTACATTTTGCCACCTAGCCTCTTTTTCCCTTGGGTTTCCGGAGCCCGAGGGTCATCTTTATTTTCCCCCCCCCCCCCCGGGCCAGTGCTCCTCTGAGTGTTGGTCCAAACTGGATGATGTCCGGTGCCACCAGGGGCAACTCTGGGCTGGCCTACCCGATGTCTGGCTCATCCGAGTGTGCCCTAAGAATGAGATATGTGCAGCTCCTATTGGTATTTGTCGGCACATTCGGGCGGCTTTGCTGGTTTAGTTTTACCATTGTTGAGATGTCTTGTAACCAGGATTCCGAGTCTGATCGGATTGTCTTGTTAGAAGGAATATCCTTCATTGACCGTGAGAGCTTGTGATGGGCTAAGTTGGGACACCCCTGCAGGGATTTGATCTTTCAAAAGCCGTGCCCACGGTTATGGGCAGATGGGAATTTGTTAATGTCCGGTTGTAGATAACCTAAAGCTTAACTTAATTAAAATGAATCAACAGAGTGTGTGGCCGTGATGGTCTCTTTTCGGCGGAGTCTGGGAAGAGAACGTGGTCTCGTGTTATGCTTGAACGTAGGTTGATCTAGGATCACTTCTTGATCATAGTTTATGGACCGTGCCTTTTCCTTCTCTTCTCACTCTCTTTTGAGTATGTTAGCCACCATATATGCTAGTGCTTGTTGCAGCTCCACCCCATACCTTTTACCCTTCCTATAAGCTTAAATAGTCTTGATCGCGAGGGTGTGAGATTGCTGAGTCCCCGTGACTCACAGATTACTTCCAAAACCAGATGCAGGGACCGATGTTACCGCTCCAGGAGATTCGACTGAGCTCAAGTGGGAGTTCGATGAGGACTCAGGACGATACTACGTTTCCTTTCCAGACGATCAGTAGTGGTGCGCAGTTGGGGCGATCGGGGACTTTGTCGCATTTGGGGTTGTTCTTTATTTTGGTTCCGTAGTCGGACCTTGATTGTATCTGGATGAATGTAATGATATTTATGCTATTGTGTGACGTGGCGAGTGTAAGCCAACTATGTATCTCTTTTCTTTATGCATTACATGGGTTGTGTGAAGATTACCTCACTTGCGACATTGCTTACAATGCGGTTATGCCTCTAAGTCGTGCTTCGACACATGGGAGATATAGCAAATTGTGGGCATTACAGCCTCCCCGGAGCCGGACTAGGCAGGGAGGGCGGGGCACCCTCGTTGATGACGAGGGCACCGCTGCGGGTGCGGCGCCCGAGCTCCGTCTCCTCCGGCTCGGGCTTGACGGGTCGGAGCGGCGCGGCCGTGAGCCAGAGCCCGATGACGAGGACGACCTCGTCTCCATCCGCCACGGTGTCCAAAAGCTACCATGGCGGCGAGAGAAGGTCGGCCGCTGCGGGTACTCGAGGCGCGGCACGTTGCTGGTCTTGATGTGGTCGAGGACGGCCTCGAGGATGTGGCCTGGCATGTTGGAGATATGCCCTAGAGGCAATCATGTATGATGATATTTCCTATGTGTTTATGAATAAAGATAGTCCTTGGACATTATCAATGATGTGTATCAGCAAGTACGCGACTTGTTTGTGGGACTATGCATTGTATGATGACTGTCCTAAAAGGTCCCTAGTCGAAAGGGCTGTGTGGACGCGCAGCCAACTAGACTAGCATATGACATGGTCGATGGCTTGGTCTCACTAGCCATGGAGCATTGGATGCTAACCGGATAATATGGACTTGGAAGGATCTGGTCGGATTCAACGTAGTCAGATCCGAGTCGAGATAAGGTCCGAGTCGGACAGACCCAACTATGAGACGCAGCGACATGTCATCTGTGAGTCTCTAGTACAACATATGTTCTACGTCCTAAGACCTGAGCTGACGCATGTACTCGGGATGGTGACATACTTGCTTTGGGGCGACCAAACGCTACTCCGTGACTGGGTAGTTACAAAGGTAGGTTTCAGGCTTGTCCAGACCCATGCTGTGAGACATGGTCGAGCAAGATGGGATTTGCACCTCCGACCAGGAGAGATATACTCTGGGCCCCTCGTGTGATCCGACCAAGATAAGCATGGCCATGCGACAAGGATTATGAGATAATCCGGTTTGTGGTCGGCATCACTAGAACGAGAAAGAGGTCGGGCTAGCACAAGGATGATAGACTCGCCTTGAGCTCGACAACATATATTGTGTGGCAAAAGGAATGGAAGTGTGATGTACAGGTTCGCTAACCAGCTTCATAGTCTGCTTGGTGTTCGGCATGCCTTGCTAGAGGCCGCTACCAACCGTGCAGTTCGGAGGTGATCCGAACTGCGACCAAGCCGACTTGAACCTAAGGGGTCGCGCGCTTAAGGGAAGGAACCTACGAGGTCGGATCCGAGGACACTGGTCGGATGTGATCCGAACTGTATTCGGTTTGTGGCTGAGTAGACTTATGGGCTTTAGGGTCCGTGCGAGGCCCAAGTGTTGAGCCCGTGATGGATGCCTATATATATAGTGGAGGTGCCACACACTCATGGGGCTGATCGCTTTGGCGCTATCACTAGGGTTTGCATGTGTTACCCCTCGTGTGATCCGACCAGGATAAGCATGGCCATGCGACAAGGATTATGAGATAATCCGGTTTGTGGTCGGCATCACTGGAACGAGAAAGAGGTCAGGCTAGCACAAGGATGTCAGACTCGCCTTGAGCTCGACAACATATATCGTGTGGCAAAAGGAATGGAAGTGTGATGTACAGGTTCACTAACCAGCTTCATAGTCTGCTTGGTGTTCGGCATGCCTTGCTAGAGGCCGCTACCAACCGTGTAGTTCGGAGGTGATCCGAACTACGACCAAGCCGACTTGAACCTAAGGGGTCGCATGCTTAAGGGAAGGAACCTATGAGGTCGGATCCGAGGACACTGGTCGGATGTGATCCGAACTGTATTCGGATTGTGGCCGAGTAGACTTATGGGCTTTAGGGTCCGTGCGAGGCCCAAGTGTTGAGCCCGTGACGGATGCCTATATATATAGTGGAGGTGCCGCACACTCATGGGGCTGATCGCTTCGGCGCTGTCATTAGGGTTTGCATGTGTTGCGAATAGACACCTCCACTCGCCGCCGGTTGTGTGATCGGACCTAGCAGTCTGCCGCACGACGTTCCTCCTGCACGCGCGGATACCGTTAGAGGCGGTGCACTTGTGCCGCTCCGGCGAACCTGTACGTGGGAACCGACCACCGTTCATACGAGGGAGATCGGACGAGGAGGAGACGATCCACGCAGACGCGCTGCCCCAACTCTTCTTCTGCTGCACGACACTGCGCGTCTAGTGGTAGCGAACTGTGATCCATCTCCCGTGGCATGTTCTTGGTTGTTCTGCGCGTAGGAAATTTTAATTTGCAGTTGATGCACCCTACCGTAGATCCCAACAGTAGTATCAGAGCCTCTGCTATAGGATTTGGTTTCAGATCGTATGCATATTAGATATGTGGAGGCAATAGATGGGATCTGTTGTCATTAACAAGATTGGCTGTGTGCACGGTTGATGAGATCAACTGCACATGGGGATCGATGTGGCTATGTTTTCTGTTGATTGGGATCGATGAGGTCGTGACACGATCTACCCCTACCGGTCGGTTATCCGCCATCGGGGTTAACAGTGAAACATAAATCCGAATCGTATTCGCGATGATCGATGAGATCGCTCAGATCAGAGAATTCGGCGTGATCGGAGTTCAGATGTGATCTGTAATTTCCGAAAATGTCGGGTGCTGCCCGCACCCGCGAGGGGCGCTGCCCCTTCGAACCCTCCCGCTAACCGGCTAGTGGGATCGCAGTGTGCGTAGCGCCTTGTATTTCGTACACGATCACTCAAACCAGTAGAATGCGATTCTATGCATAACTTTATTTTGCAGGGTTTGATGTGAATAGTATGGCTCATGTGTATGTGATGCATGTATGTAAATTATACATGACCTGCGTGTTTGTCAGCCGGCAGGAGCCAAAGTGCTGTCATTATATTGTATAACGACCTGCGTGTCAACTTGTGACTCTATGTAAAATTCATTACTAGATGTAGTAGTTGGATAATAGAGATCAAATTGGTGGCTTGGCGTCCCGGCGTGACAAACAAGATGGAGTTCCTAGATGGTCATCGGAGTCGGAGCCAACCTGGAAGAACATCCATGAAGGAGCCATACTATTTCACAATATGTGTTTACTTGTGATTGTTATGCTTCCTTGTTTTTTATGCATGTTAGAATGGTAGAAAGATCCCTCATGAATATCAAGCAAATTGCCATCCCCGATGTTGCACCTTTGCACGTCAAGTACGTCTAGTAGTGGGCTCATAAAATTGGGGTGCTGCTAGGTGTCCTTGAACTGAAGGGTTCGTGTCGGACACGGGCATGCAGTGCATTAGGTTGACTTGACAAGGCTATCAAAACGGTTTTGGGCCTTGTGGCAAAAGAGGTCGGGAGCCGGGGTATGAGATACCTACCCGACCGACAGGAGTCATATAGAGATACGATTAGCAAGGAGTTGCTTACCGGATAGGCATGTTGTCTAGCAGTGATGCTAAATCTCACTAGTCGCATGTGCTAGTCGGATCTTGAATCACTGAGAGTTGCGGAGGGATGCTGACTTCAGTGGGAGTATTTCTGTTTAAGGCTAGAATTACTCTACATAAACACATTGCTTAGTGATTGCATATTTTTCTGTTGTAGAACAATGGCACCACCTGCTCAACCCAACTTTGCATTGAAATCAATTCTATAAAAAGATAAACTGAATGGAACAAACTTTACTACCTGGTATAGAAATTTGAGAATTGTTCTCAAGCATGATAAAAAGGAACATGTTCTAGAGGATCCGCTTCCAGAGGAACCTGCCGATAATGCTAGTACCACAACCAAGAATGCCTACCAGAAACTCGTTGATGAATCAAACGAGATCAGCTGCCTCATGCTGGCTTGTATGGAGCCCGATTTGCAGCAGCATTTCGAAGACATTGGGGCTTTCGATATGATCGAGAGTCTCAAGAGCATGTTTCAGGTGCAGGCTAGGACCGAAAGGTTCAACGTCTGGCGATCCTTGATGGATTGTAAGCTGAAGGAAGGTGATCCACTGAGCCCACATGTGATCAAGATGATCGGATATGTGCAAGCTTTGGATCGGTTGGGCTTCCCGCTCTTGGATGAGCTGGCTACTGATGCAGTTCTGGGTTCTCTTCTGCCCAGCTCTGGGACGTTCATCTCGAACTATCATATGCATGGCATGGATAAGAAGCTCACTAAATTGCATGGGATGCTCAAAGTGGCAGAGTAGGATATTAAGAAAGGCACGCATCAAGTGTTGATGGTGCAGAAATTGGCTAGGTTCAAAAGGAGTTGGTCTAAAAAGAAGGCTAAGCCAAAGGGCACGGAGATGGTAACCTCCGCCGCTGCGCCGAAGTCTGCACCGGACTCAAAGACCATTTGCTATCATTGCAAGGAAACTGGTCACTGGAAGAGGAACTGTAGCAAGTGGCTTGCAGAGCATGGCAAGAAGGCCGGGAATGCTGCTTCAGGCAAAGGTACACTTGTTGCATATGTTATAGATGTTTACCTTGCTGACATACCTAGTAGCTCTTGGGTATTTGATACCAGATCGGTTGTTCATATTTGCAACTCGATGGAGGGGCTGGTAAGAACTAGGCATGTGGCACAAGGGGAGATTGACATCAGGGTCGGCAACAAAGCAAGAATTGTTGCGTTGGAGGTCGGCACAATGCAGCTCCAGGTTCCTTCTGGATTTATTTTGGAATTGAATAATTGTTATTACATTCCTGCACTTAGTCGGAACATTATTTCTACCTCATGCTTGATGAGTTAGGGTTATGAATTCAATTTAAAGGACAATGGTTGTCCGATTTATTTGAATGGTATGTTCCACGGCTATGCACCCATTGTTGATGGGTTATTTGTATTGAATCTAGAACAGGAACCGGTCTATAACGTGAATGTCAAGAGGCATAAGCCCAACGAGATAAATCCAACATACTTCTGGCATTGCCAGCTTGGACACATTAGTCTGAAACGCATGAAGAAGCTCCATGATGATGGACTCCTAACTTTGACCGACTTTGGGTTGTTCAAGACATGTGAATTATGCTTGCTCTGCAATATGACTAAGTCTCCTTTCGCAAAGAGTTGTGAGAGGGCATCCGTGCTGTTGGAACTGATACACAGTGATGTGTGTGGACCAATGAGCACAACTGCCAGAGGTGGCTATCAGTACTTTGTGACTTTTACCGATGACTTGAGTAGATACGGATATATCTATTTGATGAGGCACAAGTCAGAGACTTTTGAAAAGTTCAAAGAGATTCAAAACGAGGTGGAGAATCAGCTCGACAAGACTAAAACTTCTACGATCTGATCGTGGAGGTGAGTACATGAGCCAGGAGTTTGATGATCATCTGAAAAGCAGAGGTATAGTACCTCAACTCACACCTCCGGGTACGCCACAGAGAAATGGTGTATCAGAATGGAGGAATCGCACCATGTTGGACATGGTTCGATCTATGATGAGCAAGTCAGATTTACCCTTGTCATTCTGGGGATACACTCAAGAAACTGCAGCTTTCAGACTTAACAGGGTACCATCAAAATCCATAGACAAGACACCACATGAGATGTGGACCAGGAAGAGTCCCAGTTTGTCTTTTCTAAAGATTTGGGGTTGTGAAGCATTTGTCAAGAAACTTATGTCAGACATGCTTACACCCAAGTCGGATAAATGCATATTCGTGGGATATCCGAGGGAAACCTTGGGATATAACTTCTACAACCGGGAAGAGAACAAAGTGTTTGTTGCTCGGAATGGGGTTTTCCTTGAGAAAGAGTTTCTCAGTTGGGAGGCCAGTGGGAGGACGGTCCGACTCGAAGAAATTCGAGGACCACTCGGGGACAGCTCGGCTGGTGATGAGATCATACTAGAGTCAGTCAGGGAACCCATAGTGGAAGCGGCACCGGAACCACGGAGGTCGGAAAGATTGCATAGAGTGCGCAATGTATTGTTGTTAGAAAGCGACGAGCCGGCCACATATGCAGAAGCGATGGTGACCCCAGATTCCGAGGCATGGCTGGAGGCCATGAGATCCGAGTTAGAGTCCATGGATGAGAATCAAGTTTGGGACTTGGTTGATCCGCCTCCTGGCGTAACGTCCATTGGTTGCAAATGGGTCTTTAAGAAGAAAACCGATGTGGATGGAAATGTTCAGATCCACAAAGCTCGGCTTGTCGCTAAGGGTTATGGACAAGTTCAAGGAATTGACTACGACGAGACTTACTCGCTGGTAGCGATGCTGAAGTCGGTGAGGATCGTACTAGCTATAGCTGCATATTTTGATTACGAGATATGGCAGATGGATGTCAAGATGGCTTTCCTTCACGGAAATTTAACCGAGGACGTGTATATGATACAGCCCGAGGGTTTTGTCAATCCGACTAGCACTCGTAAGGTATGCAAGCTCAAGAGATCCATTTGTGGGTTGATGCAAGCATCTCGGAGCTGGAACATTCGTTTTGATGAGGTCGTCACTGGTTTCGGCTTCATCAAAAGCAAAGAGGACTCTTGTTTATACAAGAAGTTAAGTGGGAGCTCGATAGTGTTTTTGATCTTGTATGTGGATGACATACTACTGATCGGAAATGATATTTCGATGCTGAACTCGGTCAAGGAGTCATTGAATGGCAAGTTTTCGATGAAGGACCTTGGTGAGGCAATGTACAATTTAGGCATTAAGATCTATAGAGATAGATCAAGGAGGCTGCTCGGCTTAAGCTAGAGCACGTACCTAGATAAAGTGTTGAAGCGGTTCAACATGAGTGGGGCAAAGAAAGGGTTCTTGCCATTCTCACATGGTATAAGGCTAAGCGAGACTCAGAGTCCTTCGACATCTGATGAGCGAAGCAAGATGAGTAGGATTCCATATGCCTCGGCAATCGGATCCATCATGTATGCCATGATATGTACGCGGCCCGATGTTGCTTTTGCAATAAGCCTAACAAGTAGATACCAGGCCAACCCAGGTGAGAGTCACTGGGCAGCGGTAAACACTATTTTAAAGTACCTGAAAAGGACTAAAGAGATGTTCCTAGTTTATGGAGGTGAGGAAGAGCTCGTCGTAAGGGGTTACGCCGATGCTAGTTTCCAAACCGACAGAGATGATTGTCGATCACAGTCCGGATTCGTGTACGTCATGAACGGAGGAGCAGTGAGCTGGATGAGTTCCAAGCAAGATACGATGGCCGATTCTACTACAGAAGCTGAATACATTGCAGCTTGTGAAGCTACCAGGGAAGGTGTTTGGATCCGGAACTTTCTAGATGATCTTGGTATTTTCCCAGCCTCGGTAAAACCGTTGGACCTTTATTGTGATAATTCTGGTGCCATCGCATAAGCCAAGGAGCCAAGGAATCACCACAAGGTCAGACACATAGATCGGAAATATCACCTGATACGAACGATCGTAAAGAGTGGTGATGTAGAGTTATGTAAAATTCACACGGATGCAAATGTTGCGGATCCGTTGACTAAGCCGCTTCCACAACCCAAGCATGAGGGGCACGTTAGAGCTATGGGCATTCGATGTCTATTTGATTGACTCTAGTGTAAGTGGGAGACTGTTGGAGATATGCCCTAAAGGCAATCATGTATGATGATATTTCCTATGTGTTTATGAATAAAGATAGTCCTTGGACATAATCAATGATGTGTATCGGCAAGTATGTGACTTGTTTATGGGACTATGCATTGTATGATGACTGTCCTAAAAGGTCCCTAGTCGAAAGGGCTGTGTGGACGCGCAGCCAACTAGACTAGCATATGACACGGTCGATGGCTTGGTCTCACAAGCCATGGAGCATTGGATGCTAACCGGATAATATGGACTAGGAAGGATCTGGTCGGATTCGACGTAGTCGGATCCGAGTCGAGATAAGGTCCGAGTCGGACAGACCCAACTATGAGACATAGCGATATGTCATCTGTGAGTCTCTAGTACAACATATGTTCTATGTCCTAAGACCTGAGCTGACGCATGTACTCGGGATGGTGACAGACTTGTTTTGGGCCAACCAAACGCTACTCCGGTTTATCAGTCCATGGGAGGCGTAGGATGAAGATGGTCTCTCTTAAAAAACCCTACAACCAAATAACAAAGAGTCTCTTGTGTCCCCATCACACCCAATAGAAAGGTATATTTTATAGGTGCACTAGTTCGGTGAAGAGATGGTGATACAAGTGTAATATGGATGGTAGATTGTCAGGACCCTGATTCCAAGTCACATCGATCTAGCCGGTAACACCTCATATCACTTTGCGGCCTCACGCACGGTATTCCCATGGTGTCGCCTTACCATGGCCCGTGACCGTTTGTGCCTTTTGGCTCACGTATATGATAGTGTCGCTAGCATCCATATGACAGAGAACCCGGGCCGACATGGCTAGTCGTGGACCCAAAGCGGCACAGACCTATGAGGACAGACATACATGAATCACATCGAGCATGTCGGTCAACAACATGTCAATCCGGGCTGTAGCACTAGGCTAACAGGACTCCGGGGAACCCGGGGTGTAGCAGCCTAGGCAGGACTCCGGATGTCACCGCGTGACATTTCCCTGAAGGGATAGACATAGGAACGAAGTGAAACACATGCCGGCCAGTCAAGTGTGCTGAGCAGTAGTGCTGGGCTAGCAGGACTTCGGTGAACCGGGCTGTAGCGGACTACTATGGCTCATGGAAGCACTAGACTACATTTCCCCATAAGATAGGCTGCCAAGGATAAACAACTAGATTGTCGGATCGCACACATACCAAGCATTTCAATCATACACACAAGATGCTCGATATGTGTAAATACAACATGGCATCACAACATAACTCTACGACTCAAGTACTTATTCATTAGGCTCCGAGGAGCGAGATATTACAAACATGGGTCTCATGACCCAACAATCATAGCATATAAATCAAGCACATGCGGAAGCTTAACATGTCTGAGTACAGACATCTACAAATGAAAAACGCCGAGAAGCCTGACTATCTACCAGATCCTGCCGAGGGCACAAGATCGTAGCTGAGGTATCAAGCTAAACGTCGAAGTCCACGCGATACTACTAGCGAGACTGAAGCCTCTCTACAAAGCATAAATTAAGCAAACGTGAGTACAAAAGTACTCAACAAGACTTACATCAGAACTAGCTACATATGCATCAGTATCAACAAAGTGGGGGGGGGGACTTTAACTGTAGCAAGCCAGCTTTGACTCGGTGGCTATCTTAAACTACGACTGCAAGTAACTCTTTTGAGGTGGCGCACACGAGTCCTCATATTCACCATATCAATACACCACTATGGATCCGCTCCCATCTCCCTACGAGAACGCCATCCATAGCACTCACGCTTATCTTGCGCATTTTAGAGTATCCACTTTCACTTGTCTATGAACTGTTATAGGAAACCCAGAAGTCCTTTACCGCGGACACGGCTATTCGAATAGATCATTTATAACCCTGCAGGGGTGTACTTCGTCACACATGTTTCCACCACTTAGCGTCTGCACACGACATGTGCTCGGCAGACTTCAAGCGAAAGCCGACGTGGGTGTAGACCATGACCTGACTATCCGAACAAGTCTCTAGTCCAGGTTTATCGCCTATTCGGGTTCCATCTGCGAGGAGATCCGGCCGGAGTTTCGCTCACAGCCCCAAACGATGTGTGCAGGGTTCCCGAGACACCAAATGGGCGCCCGGTACACTGTGCCATGCTGTATCTACCACATCATAGCCCACCCCTAGGGTCAGTGCTATGCACGGCCACCAACACATATCCTATAAACACCAGAAACTAGTTGCAACTCCTGGACAGAGGACGAGAGGGGTCAGTAAGTCGAGCGGGATCATATTTCAGGGCCCAATGTGTGGTAGTAGCTGTTTCATGGATCACAAACACAGAACTCAGCTCCTAAGGACGGCTTCAATGAAACAACCCACCATGTACTCCTACATGGCCTCTCATCGATACCTTTACCAAATCATGTTCACACACTTAGCTCTCAACAGTAGGACATGTTCACACACTTCCAATTCATTCCCGGTGAATCAGACCTGACTCAACTCTAAGCAGTAGCAGGCATGACAAACAAGCATGAATGAGTAGGCACATCAGGGCTCAAACAACTCCTACTCATGCTAGGGGGTTTCATCTATTTACTGTGGCAATGACAGGTCATGCAGAGGAAAAGGGGTTCAGCTACCGCAGCATGTAACAGTTCAATCGTTGTTGTCCTAATGTAGTAAAAGAGAGCAGGGGCGAGAGAGTGGGATTGTAACGGAATGAACAAGGGGGTTTTGCTTGCCTGGCACTTCTGAAGATAATATAGCTCTTCATCGGTGTCATCGAACTCATCGTCGGAACCACGTCTATCGAGAGGGGACAATTACCGGCAAACAAAGAGGAACACAATCAATGCAATGCAACAATTATGATGCATGATAATGTCATGGCAATATGCTGTTGATTGAGCTAATGCAACTAGCAACCATATTAAATGAAGTTGGTTTGAACCAAGGGTTCAAATTCAAACTCCATATGTGCTTATTTAAATGTCAATTATGCAAATTGCCCTCTACAGCAACCTTAGGTTGTTCAAACATGCATGCAAATGTCATAAACAGATTCCTTGAATTTTTCTGATAATTTTTCATATATAAATTATTTCATTTGGGGTTACGGTTGATTTTCTATGATTTTTTGAAGTTTAGGCAATTTTCTGGATTTTCTAATTATCTAGAATTAAACTAATTCCAGAAAATGAATTACTGCGTCAGCACTGCATCAGCATGACATAAGCGAGTCAACGGGGCGGCCCAGGTCAAACTGACCAGTGGGGCCCGCGTGTCAGTGTTTAACTAAACTAACCAAGTTTAATTAGCACTAACCTAGGTCAAACTAATTAAGTATAAACCTAAACTAGATTAATTAGTCGGGCGGGGCCCGCATGTCATATACCCAGGGGAGGTCAAATCCCCAGGTCAACCGGGGCTAAACCACCGGCGGTCAGAGCGGTCAACCCGCCGGCGTTTAGCCGCCGGCGAGGCCGAACGCGGCGGAGGCATCGGGAATCGCCCACAGGCGACCATTTGCGCGGCGGAGAGGCTCTACGTGACGAGGAGACTCGTCCGCGTCCAGTGGTGGTGGTGTTTGGGCTCGGGGTGGTCGGAAAAGATGCCGGCGACGACATTGGCGGCTGCCGGAGCTCGGACGAGTTTAGGGTCTTCGCTAGGAGGCACGGCAGGAGATGCAGAGCGGTGCTGCGGGCTCCTGGGGACGTGATGAGTACGGTGACGCGCTCTGTTTCGAGCTTACGCGTCTGTGGCCACGATGGTGACATGGCCGGCAGAGCCGAGCTCTCGGCCGTGATGGCCAACGGGGTTAGGGGGCAGCTCGAGCGACGTGGCTAGGGGGAGAAGAAAGAGGATCTCACGGCGAGTGCAGCTGTGGCCTCAGAGAGCTCGGGGAGGCAGCGAGTCGAGCGCGGGGTCGCCGGCGATCTCGGAGCCCGAAGGTTGAAGAAGAGGTTGAGGAAGCCGCTGTGGGGCGCATCCGGTCACGTGGATTGGCGGAGATGGCGTAGAGGTCGACGGCGGATCTTTCTGCCATTGTGGGAAGGCTAGGCGAGCTCGGTGGGTATGGTGGTAGCAAGCGGCGGCGATGGCAACGCTCGATTGCGCGCGGGAGAGAGGGTTAGAGGAGGGGGCGAGAGCAGAGAGTAACGGGGAGAGGTAGAGAGGGGTCCAGGGCGGCGACGAGGGAAGGATCGGGGCTCCGAGGTGGAAGCAGGAGGTGGCCAAAGCCGCACGCACGCGCGCCACGCCTCTCCTCTGCCTACTGGCTGAAGGAAGAAGACAAGCGTGCCCCTGTGGGCTGGGCCCACAGTGTTGGGCCTGGTGGGCTGAGCCAGGTGAGCACACTCTCTCTCTCTCTCTGTGTTTTCTATTTGTTTCCTCTTTTCTAATTTTTGCAGTTTGTTTTTGATTTAGTTTTAACACCAAATCAATTTTAAACTTCATGAAAATAATTGTGTGAACAAAAAGGACTTTTCCAAAGCCACGCAACAATTTTTCAGAATTATTGAACATATATTTATTATATATTAAATATAGATCCAATTCAAATATTTATTGGATTAATTCAAATGGCCAAAATAAATGTTTCCGAGCTCCTAAAAATATTGGTTTGAATTTTACCTCTTGCCAATATTTTTATAGAATACCAGGGACATTTTCTTGGACTCATTTGAGAAGATTTTAAAGTTGGTTATTTTGAACTGATTTTTGAGGGTTTCAACAAACCTCAATTCAACTTTCAGAAATTTTAGACATGATGCATGAGTACAGATGCAACTATTTCACTCAGGTATTCTAGGGCTATGACAACTCACCCCTACTAAACAAGAATCTCGTCCCGAGATTCAAGAGGTGAGGTAAGAAGACAGAGGGGGCACAAGACCAACACAATTTTCACGATCCAGGTTGCACTTCATAAGAATGTTGACACGATCACCATCTTTGTCTCGATGTCTTGCTCTGAGAACTCCATCCAACACGATAACAGGAAGAAAGGAAACTCTCGAAGAATCGATCTTCTCGAAGATCGAGCAACCGACGATCAACTCACAGAACGAGACATAGCGACATCTGTCGAGATGAGACACGATACACACATCAAGAATGATGGAAATGAGCATATGAAAAGGTTTAAGTAAGTAGTGGAATTCCCACACCTAGGAGGGTGGTGAACGGTGTCAACGTAGCGAGGAGTTGGGTTGCCATGATACCACAACAAGACACCTTAAGGAAGGTGACTCCCAGAAATAATCCCTTAAGTGGCAAAAAGAATTACTTTTGATTAAGAGATCATTGACACTCTTTAGACCAGCCTAAGGCAAATCACAACAATCGTTTGGCAGAGTTTGGGAGAACGACACACTCAGGCTAGAATGGATGATGTGGACTACCTTGTTGAAGACAACGCAAGGGATGATTTTGCTTGCGCGTGCTCTCAAGAACTTGAGCATTACCATACTCATCAAGGTCTTACCAACATCCGTGTCGGGGATCCTGGCAACACATCATACTACCATGATGAATAGTGATGGACAATGCAGATGTAAAGGAAGAAAAAACTTTCTCAGGTTTCACCTTAGCGAGGCCAAGGAAACGAAATCCAGATGATCGACCGAGAGACATTTAGCACTCCGCTTCTAATGTTCTCCTTGATGTGTTAGCGTAACCCATTTATGGATATGGTTTAGTATCTAGGACACCAAGTAAAAGGTCGGACTTCGGGAGCGCAAGAATCCATAAGGAATAACTATGGAAGTAAATCCTACGGAATCCTTATGGGGAGGTGGCCAACTTTCTCAATCAAGATACTACGATAATAGGTCTTCCGGCTGGGTGTGTTGGCCACGACATCCACTTTACCGGGTTACAGAGACCAATATTATAGTTCTTGGGAAACATTCCAACCATCATATCTGCCTGAGATTCAGATTTGGTTGGTAACATAACAGTTCAGACAACATGTCTGAAAAGGAAAGGTTGCAACACAAACCAACGAGATGACGTTGCGAGATTCTCGGGGAGTGAACTACGATAGCAAGCTCCAAAACATGAGCTGGTTCTGCTACATACATGTGAACACATTATCCCAGACAAGCATGACCACGTAGTAGTCTTATAATAAACACTACCGAGTTCAGGTGGGGAACCATCATCGAGGATATCGAAGTCCTTGTATAAGTCTTGCTCTTAAGAAGGAACTTCTTTTCCTTGAACAAATCAATCAATGGCTTGGTGTGCTAGGTAATACATATGGGCTGAAGGTTGCAAGTCTTCAAACCATAGAATACTTCGCACATATGCATGACTGACTTGGGATGGTTCCGAAGGAAGCAAAAACAAGCTTTCTCGAATTCACGGCGGCATCTTTCATCAATTGCACGTGAATTAGGGGAAGTCACTCCTTTCATCCAAACGTATACCTCATGAGTGGAACATGAAGGCAATGCTTACAAAGTTTCCAATACTAGTGTAATGTTCAACATGAATCATGGGGGAGACAAAATGCTGCTATTGGGCTCAACAGCAACTCATCGGAATTTCCATATCACCGGACTTCCACCATCATGTGAACACGGTGATAGCATTGGTAAGACCAAAGGATCTATTGGTTGCTCGAGGGATCAACCACGAGTAAGACAACAATACGAACATCGTTGGTTCTGATTTGACTTGACGATAGCCCATACTCAAGTCAAAGTTTTGACAAGGCAATAGATCCAACAACTGATCACGAGGACCAATCGATGGAGATATCATCTTTCTTCAACACACACACACACACAAAGATATCCCTTAACATGAACTAAGTCAGACAAGCTTTTATCTTCCAACTCTCCACGTTGTTGTCTAGCTCAACCAACTAGCTCAGGGATATCCAACACAGATTCTTGGAGAAGGGGTGATTTATAAGAAAACCAACTTGATCACGAACTCAACATAGCGGTCAGGTGACAACCAGGTAATACTTCCGAGAAGATCTTCGGAAAATCACGAACCACCGATATGCTATTAAGCTCGAGAACAATCTTTCTTTTCAGAGCAAGACGATATGATCAAGAGAGCGAGGGACTGACACAATCCTAACTCATTGATCGAAGAGTGCACCCGAAAAAAATGGACTAGGTAGCACGATCAATCTTAGCATGATGATTCAATAACCAACACACTAAGAATGAAATTATTGTCCATTAGCTACCTAGCAACTAGTTGCTAGGAGTATTGATTTCACACATCACGGTTCACTTGTCGGTATTCTGGTTGCAACAACATGGAACCAAGGAGCGAATGATGATGGCGAGAAGTATCACTGCCTCAAGAATTCATAAGAGTTGGTGCAATTCTCATGACATTCTTGACATAAAGATGGTAACACTCCAAGGTAGAACAGAGAAAAAGCTGGATTGGCATTTTGATCTGTGGAATACAACTACTTTGAACCAATCCTAGAAATGGATGAGGTACTGGAGTTTGTTTCTCCTAGTCATTCCGGAATAGAATGGCTTGACAGACCACAAAAATAATAGGCATCGATGAACACGAATGCATAATTACTCCTGACTATCAATTGATAGACGAAGGTCGGAATACAACTGAAAAGGGACAACTCAAAGGAACATATCACTTTCTGAGTTGTTGATGCATAGATTAGTATGTCGAATCGAGTTCAACATATTTCTTTTGGATAACCCATGCAGAAAGGTAGAACTGGCAGAGTCACAATTACGAATGCAGAACTTCTCAAGAGTACTCTGATTGTGATCTTTCGGTTCAATGAGGAACTTCTGCCATAAGTAGTTCATGGTATTTGGAATAAGGATATACCACGAACCTCAAAGACTATCACAAAGATTACTAATATCCTAAAGGAACGAGCAAACACTATCAATAGGAGGTAAGTAGGGTGAATCTCGGGTTCAAGAACCCAGGAATAGAGTACTTACTACTGAATGGCATCACGAGATGCTGTCGAGAATGGTGGCCAGAATCATCACACCGGGAACACAAAACATAGCTAGATTACTAGGTGACTCCCTAAAACACCTAGGGTCATAATAATAGCTCCAACATATATGTCGAGGCAATAGAGTACCTCAACTCATCGATTAGTGTGGTTAAACTGGCCCAAAGGAACGTCTGTAACGGGAGGAAGGAATTTGCAAATGCATCAGACTAGTTAGAAACCTGGGATGACTTGGACAGCATAACGGCTGTAAATGCTCAAAAGATTTGAGACATCCTGCAAAAAAATGGTGGCATAACCACTCAACAACACGATATCAAGGTTCCGAGATCAACTATCAACATACAGAAGTAGTAGGAATGGAACTGAGGCTTGAAACTATCAATTCTATAAGTCTATGGATTAGTAGCACGCCATCTTGATAGATAGATGAGAAGGCCTAATTCTTAATCCCCGTAGAAAAGAAGAGGTTGACTCAGATCAGAAGGGCACAGGGTACAGGAGTAAAAAGAGTCTTACGTTCCCTTCCACAATCAATTCCCTTACACAACTAAAGCATTTCTAGACTCGACTTCGACCAGTTTGGCTTGGTAATCCTACAGGCAGTCAGGCTCTAATACCAAAGCTGTCAGGACCCCGATTCCAAGTCACATCGATCTAGCCGGTAACACCTCATATCACTTTGCGGCCTCACGCACGGTATTCCCATGGTGTCGCCTTACCATGGCCCGGGACCGTTTGCGCCTTTTGGCTCACGTATATGATAGTGTTGCTAGCATCCATATGACAGAGAACCCGGGCCGACATGGCTAGTCATGGACCCAAAGCGGCTCAGACCTATGAGGACAGGCATACATGAATCACATCGAGCATGTCGGTCAACAGCGTGTGAATCCGAGCTGTAGCACTAGGCTAACAGGACTCCGGGGAACCTGGGCTGTAGCAGGCTAGGCAGGACTCCGGATGTCACCGCGTGACATTTCCCCGAAGAGACAGACATAGGAACAAAGTGAAACACATGCCCGCCAATCAAGTGTCCTGAGCAGTAGTGCTGGGCTAGCAGGACAATGGTGAACCGAGCTGTAGCGGACTACTATGGCTCATAGAAGCACTAGACTACATTTCCCCATAAGAGAGGCTGCCAAGGATAAACAACTAGATTGTCGGATCGCACACATACCAAGCATTTCAATCATGCACACAATATGCTCGATATGTGTAAATACAACATGGCATCACAACATAACTCTACGACTCAAGTATTTATTCATTAGGCTCCAAGGAGCGAGATATTACAAACATGGGTCTCATGACCCAACAATCATAGAATACAAATCAAGCACATGCGGAAGCTTAACATGTCTGAGTACAGACGTCTACAAATGAAAAAGGCTGAGAAGCCTGACTATCTACCAGATCCTGCCGAGGGCACAAGATCGTAGCTGAGGTATCAAGCTAAATGTCGAAGTCCATGCGGTACTACTAGTGAGACTGAAGTCTCTCTGCAAAGCATAAATTAAGCAAACATGAGTACAAAAGTACTCAGCAAGACTTACATCAAAACTAGCTACATATGCATCGGTATCAACAAAGGGGGGTGGTGGAGTTTAACTGCAGCAAGCCAGCTTTGACTCGGTGGCTATCTTAAACTACGACTGCAAGTAACTCTTTTGAGGTGGCGCACACGAGTCCACATATTCACCATATCAGTACACCACTATGGATCCGCTCCCGTCTCCCTACGAGAACGCCATCCATAGCACTCACGCTTATCTTGCGCATTTTAGAGTATCCACTTTCACTTGTCTATGAACTGTTATAGGCAACCCAGAAGTCCTTTACCGCGGACACGGCTATTCGAATAGATCATTTATAACCCTGCAGGGGTGTACTTCGTCACACATGTTTCCACCACTTAGCGTCTGCACACGACATGTGCTCGGCAGACTTCAAGCGAAAGCCGACGTGGGTGTAGACCATGACCTGACTAATCGCACAAGTCTCTAGTCCAGGTTTATCGCCTATTCGGGTTCCATCCGCGAGGAGATACGGCCGGAGTTTCACTCGCAGCCCCAAACGATGTGTGCAGGGTTCCCGAGACACCAAACGAGCGCCCGGTACACCGTGCCACGGTGTATCTACCACATCATAGCTCACCCCTAGGGTCAGCGCTACGCACGACCGCCAACACATATCCTATAAACACCAGAAACTAGTTGCAACTCCTGGACAGAGGACGAGAGGGGTCAGTAAGTCAAGCGGGATCATATTTCAGGGCCCAATGTGTGGTAGTATCTGTTTCATGGATCACAAACACAAAACTCAGCTCCTAAGGATGGCTTCAATGAAACAACCCACCATGTACTCCTGCATGGCCTCTCATCGATACCTTTACCAAATCATGTTCACACACTTAGATCTCAACAGTAGGACATGTTCATACACTTCCAATTCATTCCCGGTGAATCAGACCTGACTCAACTCTAAGCAGTAGCAGGCATGACAAACAAGCATGAACGAGTAGGCACATCCGGGCTCAAACAACTCCTACTCATGCTAGGGGGTTTCATCTATTTACTGTGGCAATGACAGGTCATGCAGAGGAAAAGGGGTTCAGCTACCGCAACATGTAACAGTTCAATCATTGTTGTCCTAATGCAGTAAAAGAGAGCAGGGGCGAGAGAGTGGGATTGTATCGGAATGAACAAGGGGGTGTTGCTTGCCTGGCACTTCTGAAGATAATATAGCTCTTCATCGGTGTCATCGAACTCATCGTCGGAACCACGTCTATCGAGAGGGGACAATTACCGGCAAACAAAGAGGAACACAATCAATGCAATGCAACAATTATGATGCATGATAATGTCATGGCAATATGCTATTGATTGAGCTAATGCAACTAGCAACCATATTAAATGAAGTTGGTTTGAACCAAGGGTTCAAATTCAAACTCCATATGTGCTTATTTAAATGTCAATTATGCAAATTGCCCTCTACAGCAACCTTAGGTTGTTCGAACATGCATGCAAATGTCATAAACAGATTCCTTGAATTTTTCTGATAATTTTTCATATATAAATTATTTCATTTGGGGTTACGGTTGATTTTCTATGATTTTTAGAAGTTTAGGCAGTTTTTTGGATTTTCTAATTATCTAGAATTAAACTAATTCCAGAAAATGAATTACTGTGTCAGCACTGCATCAGCATGACATAAGCGAGTCAACGGGGCGGCCCAGGTCAAACTGACCAGTGGGGCCCGCGTGTCAGTGTCTAACTAAACTAACCTAGTTTAATTAGCACTAACCTAGGTCAAACTAATTAAGTATAAACCTAAATTAGATTAATTAGTCGGGCGGGGCCCGCATGTGATATACCCAGGGGAGGTCAAATCCCCAGGTCAACCGGGGCTAAACCACCGGCGGTCAAAGCGGTCAACCCGCCGGTGTTTAGCCGCCGGCGAGGCCGAACGCGGCGGAGGCATCGGGAATCGCCCACAGGCGACCATTTGCGCGGCGGAGAGGCTCTACGTGACGAGGAGACTCGTCCGCGTCCAGTGGTGGTGGTGATTGGGCTCGGGGTGGTCGGAAAAGACGCCGGTGACGACGTTGGCGGCTGCCGGAGCTCGGACGAGTTTAGGGTCTTCGCTAGGAGGCACGGCAGGAGATGCAGAGCGGTGCTGCGGGCTCCTGGGGACGTCATGAGTGCGGTGACGCGCTCTGTTTCGAGCTTACGCATCTGTGGCCACGACGGTGACATGGCCGGCAGAGCCGAGCTCTCAGCCGTGATGGCCAACGGGGTTAGGGGTAGCTAGAGCGACGTGGCTAGGGGGAGAAGAAAGAGGAGCTCACGGCGAGTGCAGCTGTGGCCTCAGAGAGCTCGGGGAGGCAGCGAATCGAGCGCGGGGTCGCCGGCGATCTCGGAGCCCGAAGGTTGAAGAAGATGTTGAGGAAGCCGCTGTGGGGCGCATCCGGTCGCTTGGATTGGCGGAGATGGCGTAGAGGTCGACGGCGGATCTTTCTGCCATTGTGGGAAGGCTAGGCGAGATCGGTGGGCATGGTGGCAGCAAGAGGCGGCGATGGCAACGCTCGATTGCGCGCGGGAGAGAGGGTTAGAGGAGGGGGCGAGAGCAGAGAGTAACGGGGAGAGGTAGAGAGGGGTCCAGGGCAGTGACGAGGGAAGGATCGGGGCTCCGAGGTGGAAGCAGGAGGTGGCCGAAGCCGCACGCACGCGCGCCACGCCTCTCCTCTGCCTACTGGCTGAAGGAAGAAAACGGGCGTGCCCCTGTGGGCTGGGCCCACAGTGTTGGGCCTGGTGGGCTGAGCCACGTGAGCACTCTCTCTCTCTCTCTCTCTGTGTGTGTTTTCTATTTGTTTCCTCTTTTCTAATTTTTGCAGTTTGTTTTTGATTTAGTTTTAACACCAAATCAATTTTAAACTTCATGAAAATAATTGTGTGAACTAAAAGGACTTATCCAAAGCCACGCAACAATTTTTCAGAATTATTGAACATATATTTATTATATATTAAATATAGATCCAATTCAAATATTTATTGGATTAATTCAAATGGCCAAAATAAATGTTTATGAGCTCCTAAAAATATTGGTTTGAATTTTACCTCTTGCCAATATTTTTATAGAATACCAGGGACATTTTCTTGGAATAATTTGAGAAGATTTTAAAGTTGGTTATTTTTGAACTGATTTCTGAGGGTTTCAACAAACCTCAATTCAACTTTCAGAAAATTTAGACATGATGCATCAGTGCAGATGCAACTATTTCACTCAGGTATTCTAGGGCTGTGACATATATATAGGTTTTTGTAATCTGAAAATATAAAAACAACAAGGTAACTAGTAACAAAGGTGAGCAAAAACGGTATTGCAATGCTTAGAAACAAGGCCTAGGGTTCATACTTTCACTAGTGCAAGTTCTCTGAAAAATGATAACATAATGAGATCATATAACAATCCCTCAACATGCAACAAAGAGTCACTCCAAAGTCACTAATAGCAGAGAACAAACGAAGAGATTATTGTAGGGTACAAAACCACCTCAAAGTTATTCTTTCTGATCGATCTATTGGTCTATTCCTATAAGTGTCACAAACAAACCTAGAGTTTGTACTAAAATAACACATTAAGATACACATAAACCAAAACCCTAATGTCACCTAGATACTCCAATGTCACCAAAAGTATCCGTGGGTTTGATTATACGATATGCATCACACAATCTCAGATTCATCTATTCAAACCAACACAAAGAACTTCAAAGAGTGCCCCAAAGTTCTACCGGAGAGTCAAGATGAAAACGTGTGCCAACCCCTATGCATAAGTTCACAAGGTCACAGAACCCGCAAGTTGATCACCAAAACATACATCAAGTAGATCACATGAATACCCCATTGCCACCACAGATAAGCACATGCAAGACATACATCAAGTGTTCTCAAATCCTTAAAGACTCAATCCGATATGATAGGTTCAAAGGGAAAACTCAGTCCATTACAAGAAGGTAGAGGGGGAGAAACATCATAAGATCCAACTATAATAGCAAAGCTCACGGTACATCAAGATCATGCCAAATCAAGAACATGAGAGAGAGAGAGATCAAACTTCGAAAGAGAATGTCCAGTTTGTACATGCTATGTGGGTGAAATGATGATACGATGCCAAGTTTCAACCTTTTCAGAATCATTTGTAGAGCTTTTCAATATCAGGGTCATTTAGCTCAAAACAAATCAGTAAATGCATGAAAAATAGAAAATGCAGGCAGAAAGGGTTGAAAGTTGATGATGTGACTTTGAATGGTGCATAATGAACACAAAAAAACTCTGGAGTTGTAATAAGTTAAAAAATGAAATGCCTTTGTAACAGATGAGTTTTCGTCCAAAACCCTGATACTTCGAAAGAGATTGTGTAAATATGTAAATATATACATCAAAAATACATTGATCAGTAGCGCCTTTCAGCCAAAACGTGCTACTACAGTGTGTAAACATGTAAAAATATACATAAAAAATACATTGATCATCAATGATCTATTTGTGTACAATCTGAATTGTCAATATGAGTCCTCACCGGTTTAGAAACCAAAGAAGACTCATATTGCGGCCACAAATTCTACACACAGATTTCAATGAAGACCAAGTGGTTGTGATAGTTTGAGAAGTAACATATTTAAGGTGGTAAAAACCCTGTTAGCGGAGCGAGGTGGGACTGAAAAACTGCTGCAAAAAGAATCAACTAAAAAACTCTAGTATCGGTTTGTGGCACGAACCGGTACTAAAACTACTGTAGGATGCTGCTAATGACACTACGATCAGAGACCCTTCGACGAAACTGTGTGCGATGCAATAATTGCAAATGGTGGTGTAAAAACCATTAAAAAGGTGCAAAACGTTTGCGATGACGGATGCATCAAACACGGTTCAGATTTTAGTTGCGTGTGCGATTCAGGGCATACGGTTCAGTTCAATTAACCGTTTTCGATGAAGGGGAACAAAAGAAACGGGTAGCCAGATGAAGGTGTGTGCGATGTACATCATACGATTCACTCGGATGATCTATTTGTGATTAGGCAACACAAAAGAAATAGTCAGCCAGATCAAGGTGTGTGTGATGTACATCATACAGTTCACTCGGATGAACTATTTGTGATTAGGCAACACAAAAGAAACGGTCAGCCAGATCAAGGTGTGTGCGACGTATGACATGCGGCTCACCCGAATGAAGTGTTTGTGTTGAGACAAGAGAACAGAAACGGTTCAATATAACAAATACCATAAATATTGCAAGGTTCAAATTCAAAGATTACAACGCCCAAATTCAAACATTGCAAGCTGCGTCATTTATGAAAAGGGATCAGCCGCTGACAAGTCATGCATGGGTTTGACACAATAACTTCCAATTGCTTTGCCATATGCTCTTCCAATATGAAGTTTGGCATTTTTGGAGGCACTTCCTGTCGGCGTTCTGGGAACGGGGGTCCCCAGACTTGCCTGCCTATGGCCCACGGCGTGGCTTTGCTGGCAGGCCTGTACGTCCCATCTTCATCAACAAGGAATCAAGACCCTTGCGAGGGGCCAAGCCTCACGAGGTGGATGACACAAGACCTCCTCAGGAGCAGCCTCATCAGGCCGGATCATGAGGGGCGGAGAGTTCAAGGTCGGGCAAACCTCATGAGGTTTCTCGTGATGTAAGCCATGACGATCGAGACCAGGCAGGCACCAGGCGGGCGCATGCGCGCGCAGCTTCCTTGTTTCCTCTTTAGTGCTAAGGGGGCATGCGCAGGCGCGGAGTACCGAGGCATCAAGCAAAGGTTTCCATATTGGTTCAACGAGACCAAGACCAGAAGGACGGCAAGAGGGAGGTCACCATGGAGCCCAGGACGGCGTCACCGCCAGAACCTTTGGCAGGCAAAGACCACCTTTTGTCAGGATAGCTTGTACTAGCTGTCCCCTTTCAAATTGGTCGTTGTTGGCTCCCTTCCTGCTCAATATTTGGGGAGAGGACCAGGGCCTCTATAAATAGGACTAGCCACCACCATAGGAGAGAAGACAGATCATCAAGGTCATCCCCAGCCACACAAGTGCACCAAACACAAGAACACCTCAACCTGAGGAGGCTGTTCTTCCCCTTGTACTGTTCATCCTCAGCCCAAGAGGAAATCCACCACCACCACACTGGAGTAGGGTATTATACCACAATGGTGGCCCAAACCAGTATAAATCTTGTGTCCTTTGTGTTGCGAGTTCGTCGAGTTAGTTCATGAGATCTAGACTAAGTTAGGATGCGGATCGATATGGGGGGGGGAGATTTTCAGGCGCACCCCAGTGTTCGAACCTTAAGGGTTTTGCCGGAACCCATGATCCGACATTTGGCGCGCCAGGTAGGGGTGTGCTGAAGCTTCCCTTCCATCGCTCCGTGTTGCGTCGCTCCATCGTCTCCATGGCGGACGCGCGTCATGCCCGTGCCGAGCGCCGGGCTGCCCTCGCCACCCGCGTTGCTCAGACGGCCCTGTCGGTGGGCCACCCCGTCGCTCTCCGTCGCCTACCGCCAGCGGCCCGGCGAGGAACGAGCAGCAAGCATCCTCTCTGCACCCCTCTGTGCGATAGGACGGCCGCACCGCCACTCCATTGCTGACTCCCGCTGGTTCGTCGTGCCACGCTCGTCGCGTTCCCACGGACGCATGGGCCGTGCTCCTCATGGCGCACGAGATCCTGCGCTACTACCCGGTCAACGACCTCTACGAGGACTGCTTGACCGCATCGCCGAGGTTGTCCGCGCCGCAGGGGGCTCCCCTGCGCTGTCTCACTCTCTGCCTCGCCCTCTGCCAGCCGCGGGCGACGCCGCTCATGAAGCACCTCCACCACCTCTGCCCCAAGACAGCGCACTAGCGCCAAGGCACGCGGCTCCGCGGCGCGACCCACCGCGTCCGGCGCCCGTGCGTGAAGAAAGAAGCTGTCAAGAAGTCCCTCGACCGCAGGCGAACGCTCCGCCGCTCCTTGCTCCGCCACGCCAAGAACGTTTGCTGCAGCAAGGCCCCGCGCTGCTGGCCGTAGTGGCGCGCGGGCGCCAAGGCCAAGCTCCACCTCTGAGGCGGGCCTCGGTGACCACGGCCGGCTGCCGCGCCTTCACGCCCGAGCTGTGTAGCGTCGCCTGGCCGAGCAAGTTCAAGCCAGATCTGCCTCCTCGCTACAACGGCACCCCTGACCCTGTGGAGTTCCTCCAGCTCTACGAGCTGAGCATCGAGGCGGCCAACGGCGATGAGAAATTCATGGCGAACTGGTTTCCCATGGCTCTCAAGGATGGCCCCCGCTCCTGGCTCCTAAACCTGCCTCCAAGCTCAATTTCCTCCTGGGACGAAATGCGGAACAGCTTCATCACAAACTTCCAGGGCACTCGTGACCGCCCCTCGGTCGCGGGCGACCTGCGCCGCATCAAGCAACAACCAGGAGAGACCCTGCAAAAGTACATTCAGCACTTCAATAGCGCACGGATCAAGATCCCCAAGGTGACCGATGAGGCCATCATCTCAGCATTCTCCGATGGTGTCCGCGACGTCAAGATGAAGGAGGAGCTCGCCATCCATGAAGAGTTGTGCATGACCCTAGAGCTATTCAACATCGCGACCAAGTGTGCTAGAGCTGAGGAGGGGCGCCTCTCCCTCCTCGAGCTCCCTGCTGCAGACCCAGAGGAGAAAAAGACCAAGGCCAATGATGTGAAGCGCAAGGGAGCAGCCGTGCTCGCGGCGGAGCCAGACACCAAGCACGGCAGAGACCAGCCCGAGTCATCCAAGGGCAGCCGACCGTTCTGCGCCTTCCATAACCTGCATACCCACAACACCAGCGAGTGTCAAGAGCTTCGAGCCATTCAAGAAGGATGATTCGATCGACTCCCCGAGCGCAGCTACCGGGGCTACGGCCGAGGAGGAGGACGTGGTGGCGGACGCTGGGACGACCGTGGCCCGCGCTAGGAGTGGCATAACCGGCCTCATGAGGACCGCTGGTAGGATCAGCCTCACGAGGGCGCCTGGAGGGACCAGCCTCGTGAGGCTCGTCCTCAAGGCAACACAGGCGTTCCTCCATTACCACCACCACCCAGAAGGAATGATGACCACCATCAAGACGAGGGGCTAGGGGCTTCCAGGAGCCACGCGCTGTCTCCTGCATCTTGGTCGGAGCTCAAGCCCCAGCCTCACAGCGTATCTTCAAACAGTTTGCCCGTGAAGTGAATGCAGTTCTCCCCAAGCTCGAGGCCCACACGCCCACTCAGATGGTCCAGGTGCCCCATCACGTTCAGTTCGGTAGATCAGCTCAAGTGCGCGGCCACTGCTGGCGTCCTCCCAATGCTCTATTCGCCAGTCATCAGCAACGTGCAAGTTACCAAGACCCTCATCGACGGTGGCACAGGGCTCAATGTCCTGTCCCTCGACACATTCGACAACCACCAAGTGCCATATGACCAGCTTCGGCCTACCAAGCCTTTCTCAGGAGTAACCGACGGCTCTACTACCCTGATCGGGCAGGTTCGCCTCCCTGTTACCTTCGAAGAACGCAACAACTACCACACCGAACTCATCGACTTCGACGTCGCCTACATACACGTGCCATACAACACCATCCTCGGGTATCCAGCCCTGGCCAAGTTCATGGCGGTGACCCATCACGGCTACAATGTCCTCAAGATGCCGGGAAGCAGCGGAATCATCACAGTCACGTGCGAAGAAAGAGACGCGGTGTGCTCCCTCGAGTGTGCCTTCCAAGCTGCAGCAATCAACGACCCTGACAGCCAGGGCGAGCGCCCTCCTAAGGACACCCCCAAGAAGAAGAAGCAGCTGCGTCACGCAGGGCCTCAGGAAAGAGGCGCCTCGTTAGGATCGGTGTCCATGCCTGGGGCACCTCCCTCCATCACATAGGGAGTCGCACCCAGCGCCCCTCTCGGGCAGGGCTCGGGGGCTCTCTTCTGGAGGGCCTCAGACTTTGTCAGCATCACGAGGGAGGTGCTTGGGCACCACTTAGGCGTGCTTCGCAGCATGTTTCCCTCAGGAGGACAGAGGCCAAGAGGCGCCCACCGCTCAGGAGTTCATCACCAAGACCACTCAGGAACTGCAAGATGCGAGGTCCATGCGCGGCAACCGCCGCTCACCAGGCGCAGCTCCCCATCCAGGCAAGGATGCCGGACTGCGCGTCTGCATCGATGTTCCAGGGCTCAATCGGGCCGCCTCTTAGGAGCTTCTCTGGTCTTCGCGCGTGGGACGCTGCAAGGGCCCACCTCACAACTACGTTCGCATGCCCTTCGGTCTGCCGAGCATGGCGGCCGCCTATCAGCGCAACCTGCGGAGCATCCTGGCGTCTCAGGAGGCCAGGAACCATGCTGTGCTGACAGAGATGAAGACGGTCCTTAGGGAACCCCCAAGACCCCCAGAGCCTCCCGAGGCTCAGGGCCCCGGTGGCTCATGAGGAGCAGCACTCTCGCCACACACCTTCAGCTACCCCAACTCTCCTTCGTCAATAGAACCAGGTGACAGTTTCCAAAGTTCATTCAGCTGGGAGCGCCCCCAGGGCTGCATCATCCCAGGCCATGTGGGTCTGGCCCTGTGGCATTTATCTTTCCTTTTATGTCTTTAGCATACCCTGTTGGGGGCGCCCCTTGGGCTGCATCATCCCCAAGCCGCTCGGGCCGGACCCGGTGGCATGCATCTTCCCTGCATTTACCTGAGCTAGGTTGCTTTCCATGCTTAATATATCTATGACTATCGCCTGCTTGATTATCACCCACCATGGGAGCCGCGCGTCGGCCGACTTTCTTCAGGACCCTTCGCGTTGTTTAACCATTTCGCAGGACCAAGACAGTAAAGAAGAACCAAGACCAGGCACAACCCGCCTTGAGGTAGGGCCTCATGAGTCCCATGCTGGCTCATGAGTGCCCACATACACCTCGTCTAGCCCTGCCGTGCAAGCCATGTGTTAGGGCGGGGCTGTACACGCCCCGGGGGCTCTCCGCGGTAGGGAGTCCCCTCCCATGCCCTAGTGGAAGCACCATGCTCCGCGCTGGCCATCGACACTGCCGTGGAGCGGCTATGCCCGTGCACAAGCAGAAGCATTACGCTCCGTGCTGGTGATAAACAACTGTGGACGGCCCCACGGCTGTACCAACCTCAGGGAGCTCCAGAGCTTAGTGTTTGGCCTCACCGCAACGCCTCCCCTCGGGAGAGCTGCGCGAGGGGGCTAGGCATGGAGGGCTGCGCTTGGGTCACGCCCAAGCGTATGCCACCCAACCAGGTCCCCCGAACCTGGTCGTCGCACGCCCCTCCTGAGCCGAGCCTTGGCGAGGGCAAATGTATGAAGAATGTTTGCACGTCAAGGGAAAGTCCTGAGCATCGCGACTCAGGAGCCTAACTGGTCATGTAGCCCCTCACTCCTTGGTCCGTCCTGGTTTCCGGTCGGCTCAATGGCGGCTGAGGTATGCGCGAGGCCGGGCTCTTCGGACATAGAACATTAACCTATCCTCACGTATCCTTCCTATAGGCTGTTTGCGCGTCAAGGGGGACTCCTGAGCATCACGACTCAGGAGCCTAACTGGTCACGTAGCCCCTCGCTCCTTGGTCCGTCCTGGTTTCCGGTCGGCCCAACGGCGGTTGAGGTATGCGCGGGGCCGGGCTCTGCCGACATAGAACACAAAGCAAATAGGAAGAAAATCGCAAAATCTCAAAGAAAATATTACAATACATATTGTCCTCGCAATATCAAACGCAAGATTAACGCCTCCACGAGGCATGGTACATGTTGCAGGAACAAAGCAGAAAAACGGCCTCAAGTCACCCCTGGACACCATCGGCACCTGCAAAAGGTTCCCCCTCCTGGGTAGCGTCGCCTTCACCAGCATCACCGGTCGAGGGTGCGAGGGCGAAGGCGTCGAACTTCTTCAGCAAGGCTTCCACTTGACCCTTCACGGCCGCGGCGGCAACCGCAAAGTGTTCGTCAGCTACCGGTTCCAGCAGCTCGTCAAGACAAGCACTGGGGTCGCGAAGGTATAGGTGGCTAAAGACCCGTGTCAGCGCGGCTGAAGAAAGGATGCGAGCCTATGCCTCCGTCATAGGACTGATGCCTTCCACGACCTCCTCGAGCGCCTTCACCAGGAAGGGAAGCAGCTGAGCAGGGCCATCCTTATCGCTGGCCAATGGCTTCTCCAAGCCCTTCTCGTACATTGTCTTCAGCGCCATGCGGGACCTCTCCTCTAAGGTCGAGAAGGCCGCGGAGCCTTCGGCAAGGACCCTCGCCTTGGCGTCAAGGTCGGCCTCCTTTGCCCTCGCCTTCCGCTCCAACTCCTCCAGCCGGTTGCGCTCCGCTGCCTGTGCCTTCGCCAGCTCCCCTAGCTCGGCGTCGCGGCCCTTGATGGCGTCCTCCCAGGCCTTCATCTCCTCCTCCTTCGCCTGGCGGCCGCGTGCTTCTTCCGCATGATGGTCACGCAGGCCCTTCAGCTTGTCCTCCAGCTCTCGGCAGCGGCCACGGGCGGCCTCGGCGTCCTTCAATGCCGCCTCGCGATCGGCCGTAGCTTTGGCGGCGGCCTGCTTCTCCTTCTCAGAGGCTGCCGTGGCCTGGCTCAGCGACGCACGAACCACCAAGTCAGAGTGAAGCCAGCCAGAGACCAGCTCCAAGTGCCCTGCCACTAGGTGCGAGTCCGTTCCCTGGAGATCTTCCCGCAGACGGGCCATCTCTAAAAAGGCACCCTCCAAGACGGCTGAGGAAGCAGAAGACCCTGGAGCCAGGGGCACAACAGGAGCAGGGGGCGACGTCGTCACCAGAGCCTGGGAGATCAAGGGCTCCTGAACCTCACCAGCCGTGCCGGACGCCGGCACCTCCTGAGCCAGCAGCGCTTCGGGGGCTGACTCCTCCCGAGGATGCTCCACCGGACCTCGCGAGGACGACCGGGCTGGAGAAGCATGGGCACCATCCCCTCCTTTACCCGTGGACAAGGGCACGGTCGCATGAGGCGACACTGACTCAAGCGGCACCGCCTCGCTCTCCCTTCTTCTCTTCACCGCAGACGACAACCTGGTTATGCAGCAAGGAAAGAGAGTTGGAAACGAGCATCAGCAATAGGAACAAGGCGAGGCAGGGCACTTACTAGTCTACAACAACGTAGTCCACCTTCCGCTTGGTGAGCTTGAAGCCGGAGAGCGTCGTGACCCGAGGCGCAGGCGCACTTGCTCCAGAGGCTGAAGCGGGAGCAGCAGTTGAACCAGAAGCAGCTCCAGCCGACACAGGAGCAGCAACAGAGTCTTGGAGGACCAGCGCCGACCTTCTCCTCGTCGGGATCACGGGCAGTTCCTCCTTCTCCTAGGAAGTTTTGGCCTCGTCATCGTCAGGGAAGGTGCGGAGGATGCAGCCTTACTCAGGGGGAGGGCTCCCCCGTCCCTTCGGGGGTCACCTCCGAGTCTTCATCCCCCTGTTCTTCCTCATGGGACTCACCAGAAGACAGCTCCACCGGCACTGGCGCCGCTGGGGCCCCGGTGAGCACCGGCAGAACCAGACCCCGTCCGTCAAAGGTCGGCTTGGAGGCCACGATCAGCGCACTGTCCTTGTGGCAGAACAAGGGAGTGAAGACATTCGGAGGATATTCTTGATCGTCCCCAACCAGGAGGCAGAGAGCTGCGGTCAGCTCCTTGCCAGACAAGGCCTCCGAGCTCAGGCGAACCTTGTCCTCTTCATCCCCGAGTTCCCACAAGCGGCGCGAACGGGCCTGCAGTGGGGCCACGCGCAGCGCCGGAAATTCCCTCAGGAGCATGGCCCCTATAATCCTTGCCACTTTCGCATTGCCGGGCTTCAGGTCAGACTTCATCTGCTCCAGCACCAACATCGCCCGCTCGTCGGTGAGCTTCACGCAGGACCACGCCTTGTCGGCCTGGGGCTTCTCCGTTGACAGCACCAAGCGCGGGTGGACACGCTTGGTTCTCATCATGACCCATTTGGCCCTAAGGTTGTCGGCCTTCTTCCCAGTGTTTGAGATCGAGTTGGCCTTGTCGGCCGCGATGAAATTGGCGCACCCGGAGATGTGGCCCTCACTGGCACAGAGGAAGAAGAAGTGGCGCGGCAGGGCCACAAACGGCATCACACCCAGATACGCCTCACAGTAGTAGGCGAAGATGGACAAGAGAAGGACAGAGTTGGGATGGAGATGCAGCGCCTGCAGCCCATAGTGGTCGAGGACCTCATAGAAGAAATCGGAGAAGGGAGGAACCAACCAAGGGACGGTACTACTCGTAAAGAAGGGGAAGAACGCGCTCCCCTTGGGCTCCGGCACGTCGGAAGCAACATGGATCTCCATGTTCCCCCTTTCATTACTCTCCCCCGCTGTCAGCAGGCGCATGGCGGCATTTTTTCTCTAAGACGTTGGGCAAGTCGAGGGCAGGTTCGTACCAAGCCTTCGCCATAGACGGCACCAGCGACGAGGCGGGCTTGACCCTCCAGGGCGCCATTGGTCACTGATGTAGGAAAGGATGGGAGCGGATCTAAATATTTCAGAAGCGGGGAGCAAGAAAGGGGATCTGAGCAAGGCGAAAGGGAACAGTGAAGGCGAACGTTGTCTACGCCAGCCTTATGACAGTCAGGCAGTTGCCGAGGCAGTGTGGGAAAGCGGAGACGCCCACGTCCAATCAACCGCCACGTGTCGACCGACGCCGCAGGCTATTGGGGCCCGCGGCGCTCCACACTTGACCCTTGGCTTCGCCTCGAAGCCAAGCCCGAGCGCGCCTTCGGCCCGGGGGCTACTGTCGGCGTTCTGGGAACGGGGGTCCCCAGACTTGCCTGCCTGCGGCCCACGGCGTGGCTTTGCTGGCAGGCATGTACGACCCATCTTCATCAATAAGGAATCAAGACCCTCGCGAGGGGCCAAGCCTTGCGAGGCGGACAACACAAGACCTCCTCAGGAGCAGCCTCATCAGGCCGGCTTGTGAGGGGCGGAGAGTTCAAAGTTGGGCAAACCTCGTTCTCGTGATGTAAGCCATGATGATCGAGACCAGGCGGGCGCTAGCGCACGCAGCGTCCTTGTTTCCTCTTTAGTGCTAAGGGGGCATGCGTAGGCGCGGAGTACCGAGGCATCAAGCAAAGGTTTCCATATTGGTGCAACGAGACCAAAACTAGAAGGACGGCAAGATGGAGGTCACCAAGGAGCCCAGGACGGCGTCACCGCCAGAACCTTTGGCAGGCGAAGACCACCTTTTGTTAGGATAGCTTGTACTAGTCGTCCCCTTTCAAATTGGCCGTTGTTGGCCCCCTTCCCGCTCAATATTTGGGGAGAGGACCAGGGCATCTATAAATAGGACTAGCCACCACCATAGGAGAGAAGACAGATCATCAAGGTCATCCCCAGCCACACAAGTGCACCAAACACAAGAACACCTCAACCTGAGGAGGTTGTTCTTCCCCTTGTACTGTTCATCCTCAGCCCAAGAGGCAATCCACCACCACCACACTGGAGTAGTGTATTACACCACAACGGTGGCCCGAACTAGTATACATCTTGTGTCCTTTGTGTTGCGAGTTCGTCGAGTTAGTTCGTGAGATCTAGGCTAAGTTAGGACGCAGATCGATAGGGGGGAGATCTTCGAGCGCACCCCAGTGTTCGAACCTTAAGGGTTTTGCCGGAACCCGTGATTCGACACTTCCATTCCGCAGTACCTGCCGGCTCTGATAATCATACCATTGATCTTTCCTAATTAAATGCGTGTTCAACCTCAGTACCCTCGGCACCTTTGCTCTGGCAAGAAAGAACCTGACGAGTGTAATCTCTGGTGGGGTCCCTCGGTAGGAATTCAAAGTAATATTTGAGAGATGCAGATCCAAGAATTTGATGTGATTGTAGTTATAAACATCTTCCACCAGGCCTAATATGCACTGCAAAAGAAGAGAACGTGTTAGTGCTTACATGCCTTTGCTTGTTGACAGCATCGTTCTTGACCTCGTCAGCGGGGACGAAAACCTCTATCTCCAAATTCACGTCGTGCTCCGGTGCTTCAGCAGCCCCGACGTCGCCACTCCCTCCAATGGGGCGCTTCAGCGGCATCCTCGTACACTGACGGCTTTGAGGACTCAGAGCGGCATCGAGGATGTGGGCGGAGAGAGAGGAATTGTGTGTGTGGCGATGATGGGGGGGGTGCGGTGATAACCCACAAGTATAGGGGATCGCAACAGTTTTCAAGGGTAGAGTATTCAACCCAAATTTATTGATTCGACACAAGGGGAGCCAAAGAATATTCTCAAGTATTAGCTGCTGAGTTGTAAATTCAACCACACCTGGATAACTTAATATCTGCAATGAAGTGTTTAGTAGCAAAGTAATATGATAGTAGTGGTAACGGTGGCAAAAGGTAACGGTAGCAAAAGTAATATTTTTGGGTTTTTTAGTGATCGTAACAGTAGCAACGGAAAATTAAATAAGCGAAGAACAATATATGAAAAGCTCGTAGGCATTGGATCGGTGATGGAGAATTATGCCAGATGTGATCGATCATGTAACAGTCATAACATAGGGTGACACAGAACTAGCTCCAGTTCATCAATGTAATGTAGGCATGTATTCCAAATATAGTCATACGTGCTTATGGAAAAGAACTTGCATGACATCTTTTGTCCTACCCTCCCGTGGCAGCGGGGTCCTATTGGAAACTAAGGGATATTAAGGCCTCCTTTTAATAGAGTACCGGACCAAAGCATTAACACATAGTGAATACATGAACTCCTCAAGCTACGGTCATCACCGGTAAGTATCCCAATTATTGTCACTTCGGGGTTAACGGATCATAACACATAATAGGTGACTATAGACTTGCAAGATAGGATCAAGAACTCTCATATATTGATGAAAACATAATAGGTTCTAATCTGAAATCATGGCACTCGGGCCCTAGTGACAAGCATTAAGCATAGCAAAGTCATAGAAACATCAATCTCAGAACATAGTGGATACTAGGGATCAAACCCTAACAAAACTAACTCGATTACATGATAAATCTCATCCAACCCATCACTGTCCAGCAAGCCTATGATGGAATTACTCATGCATGGCGGTGAGCATCATGAAATTGGTGATGGAGGAAGGTTCATGATGACGATGGCGATGGATTCCCCTCTCCGGAGCCACGAACGGACTCCAGATCAGCCCTCCCGAGAGAGTTTAGGGCTTGGCGGCGGCTCCGTATCGTAAAACGCGATGAATCCTTCTCTATGATTTTTTCACCCCGAAAGTGAATATATGGAGTCAGGATTGAGGTCGGTGGAGCGTTAGGGGGCCCACGAGGCAGGGGGCGCGCCCAGGGGGGTAGGGCGTGCCCCCACCCTCGTGGAAAGGGCATGCCCCCCTGACGTGGTTCTTTCTTCCAGTATTTGTTATGTATTCCAAAATAATTCTCCATTGATTTTCAGGTCATTCCGAGAACTTTTATTTCTGCACAAAAATAACACCATGGCAATTCTGCTGAAAACAGCGTCAGTCTGGGTTAGTTTCATTCAAATCATGCAAATTAGAGTCCAAAACAAGGGCAAAAGTGTTTGGAAAAGTAGATACGACGGAGACGTATCAACTCCCGCAAGCTTAAACCTTTGCTTGTCCTCAAGCAATTCAGTTGATAAACTGAAAGTGATAAAGAAAAACTTTTACAAACTCTATTTGTTCTTGTTGTTGTAAATATGTAAAGCCAGCATTCAGGTTTTCAGCAAAGATTATGAACTAACCATATTCACAATAACACTTAGGTCTCATGTTTACTCATATCAATGGCATAATCAACTAGCGAGCAATAATAATAAAACTCGGATGACAACACTTTCTCAAAACAATCACAATATGATATAACAAGATGGTATCTCGCCAGCCCTTTCTGAGACCGCAAAACATAAATGCAGAGCACCTTTAAAGATCAAGGACTGAATAGACATTGTAATTCATGGTAAAAGAGATCCAGTCAAGTCATACTCAATGTAAACTAACAGTAATGGATGCAAATGACAGCGGTGCTCTCCAACTGGTGCTTTTTAATAAGAGGATGTTGACTCAACATAAAAGTAAATAGATAGGCCCTTCGCTGAGGGAAGTAGGGATTTGTAGAGTTGCAAGAACTCGGTCTTGAAATAGATATGAATAATATTTTGAGCGGTATACTTTCATTGTCAACATAACAACCGAGAGATATCGATATCTTCCATGCTACACACATTATAAGCGGTTCCCAAACAGAATGGTAAAGTTTATACTCCCCCTCTACCAACAAGCATCAATCCATGGCTTGCTCGAAACAACGAGGGCCTCCAACTAACAAGAGTCCCGGGGGAGTTTTGTTTGCAGTTATTTTGATTTGATTTGCATAAAGCATGGGACTGGGCATCCTTGTGACTAGCCATTTTCTCGTGAGTGAGGAGCGGAGTCCACCCCTCTTGAGAATAACCCGCCTAGCATGGAAGATACAAACAGCCCTAGTTAATACATGAGCTATTCGAGCATACAAAACAGAATGTTTATTTGAAGGTTTAGAGTTTGGCACATACAAATTTACTGGTAGGTAGATACCGTATATAGGTAGGTATGGTGGACTCATATGTAATAACTTTGGGGTTTAAGGAATTGGATGCACAAGCAGTATTCCCGCTTAGTACAAGTGAAGGCTAGAAAAGACTGGGAGGCGACCAGCTAGAGAGCGACAACAGTCATGAACATGCATTAAAATTAATCAACACCGAATGCAAGCATGAGTAGGATATAATGCACCATGAACATAAATATCGTAGAGGCTATGTTGATTTTGTTTCAACTACATGCGTGAACATGTGCCAAGTCAATCCACTTGAATCGTTCAAAAGAGGATACCACCCTATCATACCACATCACAACCATTTTAACAACATGTTGGCACGCAAGGTAAACCATTATAAGGTCCTAGCTAATTAAGCATGGCATAAGCAACTGTAATCTCTAATTGTCATTGCAAATATGTTTCTTTCATAATAGGCTAAATCAGGCACGATGAACTAATCATATTTACAAAAACAAGAGAGGTCGAGTTCATACCAGCTTTTCTCATCTCAATAAGTTCATCATATAATCATCATTATTGCCTTTCAGTTGCACGACCGAATAGTGTGGATAATAATAATAGTGCACGTGCATTGGACTAAGCTGGAATCTGCAAGCATTCAATTCAAGAGAGAAGACAATGTAATATGGGCTCTTTGTTAGATCAACAATAATGCATATAAGAGCCACTCAACATTTTCATTATGGTCTTCTCCTCTCGACCCCCAAAGAACAATAAAATAAATAAAACTATTTACACGGGAAAGCTCCCAACAAGCAAAAGAAGAACGAGAAGCTTTTTGGGTTTTTTCTTTTTAATTACTACTACTACAGCATGAAAAGTAAACTAGCTAAAAAGCTACAACTATTTTTTTGTTTTTCTTAAGGTTTATAAAACACACAAGAAGAAATCATAAAAAGGGAAATAAACTAACATGGATATTACAATGAAAAAGTATGAGCACCGACAACTAGCATGCGTGTGTGAACAGGAATGTAATGTCGGTGAGAGATACATACTCCCCCAAGATTAGGCTTTTGGCCTAAGTTGGTCTACGGCTGCGGCTGGCCTGGCGGATATCCAAAGTTATAGTTGGGATCGTACTGAGAAGGATCCCCTAGGTGCCACTGGTTGGCGATCTCTTCCGGATTCCACTAATAAACAGACTACCGGTGAGGATCAAATTGTGGTTCCGGCTCTGGCTCTGTAGCTAGTGTGGGGTTTCGGTAGGCGTGAATGGCCTCCGGTGGAACAAGGTACTTGCCTGCAGATATGTCAAACAAGGAAGGAGCATGCAAAGTAATAGTCTCAGGGTGATTTTTATCAAATATCAGGTACTTAAGCATATTTTCCTTATTCTTAACGATAAAATCATGTGCTACCATACTCTTATAGTCTAGAAAAACAGGAGGGAGCAACTTTTGTTCTTTCTCATAATGCCTAATAGGTATGTTAAAATGTGCAGCGAGGTGCGAGGCAAAGATACCTCCCAAAATGGGACCCTTAGTACGATTAAGATTTAAGCGCTTTGCAACAATAGCACCCATACTAAATGTGTCATCACGGAACAAGGCATGTCACAAAGTAACAATATTAGGGGCACTAAGGTTGCCACAGTTTACCGCGACCAATTAAGCATCTACTAGCAAATATTGCAAAGTAACGTAAAACAGGAAAATGTATGCTAGTAATTCTTGCATCGGAAACTTTCCTCGTTTCCCCTACAGCAATTGTATCAATAAACCCTTCCACATTATCACGATGTGGTTCCTCTACGCTGCCCTCAAAAGGGATCAAACAAACCCGACAAAAATCACAAAGTGACATCTCCTTATGCTCATCATATAAATAAAATCCCACCGTAGGTGGTGAGCTCCTAGCATGGAAATGAAAGTTCTGCACAAAGATATTGGTGAGTAAGAGATACTATTCGCGTTGGTCGTGGAGGAAGGCGGTGAGGCCTCATTCTCAGCCAATTCATAGAAATCATCATAAATCCCGGCCGCTCTCAAGAAATCATCACAAGGCCATTCACACGGCCGAACCTCCGTGGTGCAAGGGAGATTATACTTGGGTTTCTTGTTCTCTTCACTCTGTTTATCCTTCGAGCTTCGGCTCGATGACCCCTCAAAAATCTCTTCATCTTCTTCTGAAAATTTCTGAAATTTTTAGTAAATTCAAAAATAAAAGTGAACCAAACTCAACAATATTGATAGCAACTACTCCTATAAGTGCCTAGAGACTATATCATGCATTAAAACTACTTTTGACCATATAAATTTGACATGCAAGCTCAAGAACAGGGTCACCTAAGCAGCAAAAATTTTCAATGAATAAAGCACTAGAAGAAAAACTAATTGGACCGTTGGAGGAGTCACATACCAAAGAACAATCCCCCAAAGCAGTTTTGTGAATGGAGCTTTGAGCTAGGAGATCGAAAATGGAAGCAAGATGGGCTAGAACTTGGGTTTGAGCCGGTTGGTGATTTTTTTGGGAGGAAGGAGTGTGTGGTAGCTGGAATAAGTGGAGGGGACCCACGTGGGGTCCATGAGGCAGGGGGCGCGCCCTCCACCCTCATGGGCACGTGGCTGCTCCCCATGCTGTGTTTTCAGTGCCAAATATTCTCAAATATTCTAGAAAAAATCATATTTAATTTTCAGGGCATTTGGAGAACTTTTATTTTCGGAGTATTTTTTATTGCATTGATAATTAGAAAACAGACAGAAAAAAATACTATTTTTGCTTTATTTAATATAAATAACAAAACGTAAAAAGAGGGTACAGAGAGTTGTGTTTTCTAAATTCATCCATCTCATGCTCATCAAAAAGAATCCACTAACAAGGTTGATCAGGTCTTGTTAACAAACTCATTTCGAATAACATGAAACCGAGAATTTTCAAATAAGACTAGGTTACCTCAATGGGGATATGCATGTCCCCAACAATAAGAATATCATATTTCTTCTTGACAGTAGGAAGAGGAAATTCAGAACCACCAATAGTGATTGTTGAAAATTTTCCAATAGAATTGATACTAGAGACTTGAGGTTGTTTCCTCGGAAAGTGTACCGTATGCTCATTACCATTAACATGAAAAGTGACATTGCCTTTGGTGCAATCAATAACAGCCCCTGCAGTATTCAAAAAGGGTCTTCCAAGAATAATAGACATACTATCGTCCTTGGGAATGTCAAGAATAACAAAGTCCGTTAAAATAGTAACGTTTGCAACCACAATAGGCACATCCTCACAAATACCGACAGGTATAGCAGTTGATTTATCAGCCATTTGCAAAGATATTTCAGTAGGTGTCAACTTATTCAAATCAAGTCTACGATATAAAGAGAGAGGCATAACACTAACACCGGCTCCAAGATCACATAAAGCAGTTTTAACATAGTTTGTTTTAATAGAGAATGGTATAGTTGGTACTCGTGGATCTCCAAGTTTCTTTGGTATTCCACATTTAAAAGTATAATTAGCAAGCATGGTGGAAATTTCAGCTTCCGGTATATCTCTTTTATGAGTAACTATTTCTTTCATGTATTTAGCATAAGGATTCATTTTAAGCATATCAGTCAAACGCATACGCAAAAAGATAGGTCTAATCATTTCAGCAAAGCGCTCAAAATCCTCATCATCCTTTTTCTTGGATGGTTTAGGTGGAAAAGGCATGGGTTTCTGAACCCATGGTTCTCTTTCCTTACCGTGCTTCCTAGCAACAAAGTCTCTCTTATCATAACTGTCGGCATTCTGGGAACGGGGGTCCCCAGACTTGCCTGCCTGCGGCCTACGGCGTGGCTCAAGCGGGGGCCCAGCGCGGCCCATCTTCATCAGCTCAAGCTCAAGACCCTCGTGAGGGGCCAGGCCTCGCGGGGCGGGCGACAGGAAGCTTCCTCAGAGGCAGCCTCGTCAGGCAGGCTCGTGAGGAGGTGGAGAGATCAAGGGAGGGGTACCTCGCGAGGAACCTGTGACGCAAGCCATGACGATCGAGGCCAGGCGGGCGTCAGCGGGCGCCTTCCTGTGCAGTGTCCTTGTTTCCCCTTTGGTGCAAAGGGGGCAAGCACAGGCCAAGGCATCGGGAAAATGTTACCATTCCGGTGCAACGAGACCAAGACCAGCAGAGTGGCAGGACGGAGGTCACCGTGGAGCCCAAGACGGCGTCATCACCAGTACTTTTGGCAGCCGAAGACCACCTTTGGTCAGGATAACTTGTACTATATGTTCCCCTTCAAAATGGCCAATTCTTGGCGCCCTTCCCGCTCATTATTTGGGGGGAGGCCCAGGGCCTCTATAAATAGAGCTAGCCACCACAGAGGGAAGGGACATCTAGAAATCTGGTAGAACCCTAGCAGAGAGAGAGGGAGAGGCGACTGAACTCACCCTAGCAGTTCATCGCACTAGCTCAAGAACACCTCTCGCGAGGCTGTTCTTCCTTTGTACTGATCCTCATTAGCCCCTGAGGCAATCCACCATACCACACACTGGAGCAAGGTATTACACCACAACGGTGGCCCGAACCAGTATAAACCTTGTGTCCCTTGTGTTGTTCGTTGTTTCCAGCTCAAATCACGCGAGGAGATTGGGCGTAGATCGGTAGGGGAGAGATCTTCGTGCGCACCCCAGTGTTCGAATCTCAAGGGTCTGCCGGAACCCGAAATCCGACATTTGGCGCGCCAGGTAGGGGTGCACCGGAGTCCTCCCTCCTGACAACCCACTCTCCCCCGACATCGCATCCCGCCCTCATGGCGGACAATGCGCTGCCCGCTCCAGCAACAGATGTCGACACTGGGGCCAAGGGGCTCCGGGCCTTGGCCCCTGCCTTGCGACAGGTGCAGTGGCCGCGCAAGTTCAGGCCCGAGATGCCGCCATGCTACGACGGCGCGACGGACCCGATGATTTTCCTGCTGGCGTACGAGGAGGCCGTCCTCGGAGCCGGGGGCGACGATCGGGTGATGGCCAATTGGTTACCCATGGCCCTCATCAGCATCCCCCGCGCGTGGCTCCTCCACCATCCGGCGGCCTCTGTCACCTCCTGGGAGGAGCTGCGCGACCTCTTCCTCGTCCATTTCGCCGCACCAGTGCCGCCCGACATCGCAGCTCTCCTGGGTGTCTCCCAGGCACGACCCTCAAGTCATCACGTCAAGCTGTTCGCCTGCCGGATCAGCACGACCTCCAAGCGCCGAGAAGCCCCCTCGGGCTGGGTGGCGCCCGAGGCCGATCTAACCTTCGACTCGGAGGACCACTCGTTCAACCCCATTGGTTCGGGCGCGCTCCCGATGCTGTGCACCCCCACCATCTTCCAGGTGGGCGTCACCAGGACCCTCATCGATGGTGGTGCCGGCCTCAACGTGCTCTCGGTGGAGGCCTTCAGCCTCCTCCACGTGCCGCTGGAGCGGCTCCAACCCAGTAGGCCTTTCTCGGGCGTCGGAGCCGGTTCCACCGCCTCCTTGGGACAGATCCGCCTCCCAGTGACCTTTGGCACCTACGACAACTTCTGCACGGAGCTGATCGACTTCGACGTCGCTCCCATCGGCCTACCCTACAACGCCATCCTCGGCTATTCGGCCTTGGCTCGGTTCATGGCAGCAACTCACCCGACGTACAACCTCATGAAGATGCCCGGGAGCAGCGGCATCCTCACCGTGTCAGGAGACACAAGGGATGCACTGCAGGTGCTCCGGCCTGTTTTCAGGGCGGCCGCGGTGGCACAGCCCACTAGCACCAACTCCCTTGAGCCCAAGGGGGCTGCGCCGTCTAAAAAGAAGCAGTTGTTCACCCAAGACAAGGCGGAAACCAAGCAGGTACCAGTCGACGAGAACGGGTCCACTGGCGCCACCTTCACCATAGGGGCCAACCTCGAGCCCGAGCAGGAGAAGGCCCTGATCAGGTTCCTACGCGCGAACAAGAAGGTGTTCGCGTGGGAACCAGATCAGTTAGCGAGGGTCCCAAGGGAAGTGATTGAGCATCACCTCAACATGTGCCCCAATGTGCGCCCCGTGAAGCAGAAGGCAAGGCAGCAGTCTACTGAGAAACAGGTTTTCATCATTCAAGAGACCCGGAAGCTAGAGGCGGCAGGGGTTATTCGCAAGGTACGCTACCCTGATTGGCTGGCTAATTCGGTCGTTGTGCCTAAGAAGGGAGGAAAAGAGTGCATGTGCGTCGACTTCACCAACCTCAACAAGGCCTGCCCGCAGGATCCATTTCCGCTCCCCCGCATCGACCAGATAGTCGACTCCACCGCAGAGTGTGACCTATTGTGCTTCCTGGATGCCTTCTCGGGCTATCACCATATCAAGATGGCGGTAGAAGACGTGGAGAAGACGGCTTTCCTGACCCCATGTGGAGTGTACTGCTATACGTGCATGCCGTTTGGGCTGCGCAACGCAGGCACGACCTTTCAGCGGCTGATGCACATCGCCTTAGGCTGGCAGCTTGGGAGGAACGCTGAAGCTTACGTCGATGACATTGTGGTGAAGTCTCGCGAGGCAAGAACCCTGATACAGGACCTGGAAGAAACCTTTGCAAGCCTCAATGAAGTGGACCTACGGCTCAACCCGGAGAAGTGCGTATTTGGAGTCCCCTTGGGCAAGCTCCTGGGTTTCCACGTATCCCACAGGGGTATCGAGGCCAACCCGGAGAAGGTCAAGGCAGTCGAAGACATGAGCCCGCCGAGGACCCTCAGAGAAATGCAGAAGCTCACCGGGCGTGTGACTACGCTGGGGCGCTTCATCTCCAAGCTGGGGGAACGAGCGCTGCCCTTCTTCAAGCTGATGAAGAAAAAGGGCCCCTTCGAATGGACTGAAGAGGCCAACAAGGCATTCCAAGACCTCAAGAGGTACCTTACCAGTCCGCCGGTGATGGTAGCTCCGCATCCTCGGGAGTCCCTGGTGCTCTACCTTGCGGCCACCCCCTACTCCGCCAGCGCAGCCCTGGTGGCGGTCAGGGAGGAGCGTTGTGCCAAGGCCGCATCGATAGTCCGAACTGAAGCAAAGCAGAGCCAGGAGGGCCTCGCAAAGGCCGCAACCACAGCCGGAAAGGAACAGCCGCAACAGGAGAACGCACCCGGAGCAGGAGAGGCCTCTTCAGGTGACCAAGCACTGGGAGCTCCGTCGTCTCAAGAGATGCCTCGACCTCTAGAGGACGCAAGCTGCGCCAATGTGACGCCCCAAGACCGAAGCTCCAGTTGCCTTCCAGGGTTTCCGGGTTTTCGTTGTGTGATTTGTTTAACTTGTTGCATTCATCTTTGTATTTTTTTGCATTGCATCATTTCATGCATGACATTTTGTTGCATGCCCCATGTGAGATCCATGCATCACCACCTTCCTTCCTTCTCTTTTCTTTCTTTTTGCAAGTGCCATCTTGCCCTCCTTCCTTCCTTCTTATTTCTTTCATTTTGGCAAGTCTCCTTTTCCTCCTCCTCCATTAATGTTCATTCTTTTCCTGGTGCTAGTTCTCCATGCCTAAACCCTCTCTGTCAAATTTCAAATCCTTTAGAGTTGTTTTGGTTAGGTTCAAAAATGCCTCAAGTTTGAATCATATTTAAACTTGTTTTATTTTTCTACCTCCAAAAATGTCCAAACCAATTTTATCAAATTGGGCATGAATTCAAGGTCATGAGGATATTTTTATATTTCTCATACACCTCTTCTTTTCCCCTGTGATTTTCTCTTTATTTTCTGATTGAAGAAAATTAGAGAGAGGAAACAGCAGTTTCGCACAGCCGCAGCCCACCAGGGCCTCTCCATCACCAACCGCCCTGGTAGACCTCCTCTCACTAGGCCTCTCGCGCCGGCCCAACAGCCCCACTGTAGTCCCTAACCCTAGGCTCAGCCTCTCCCGATCGCATCCCCTCCTCCCCCGCATCTTCCCTCGTGCCGCCAGGTCCTCTCGCCCGAACCCATCTCTTCGATCCCCATCTCCCTTGCGCAGCTACCGCCCGATCCCCTCGCCACCTCCACCGCGAGAACCCCTCGTACCAGTGCCCGCTCCCCAGCTCGGCCTCCTGTCCTAGCAGCGCCGTCGAACCAACCTCGTCCCTCCCGCGCGCTCTCGACTCCTCTCGCCGTCCTCTGCTTCGGCCGTCGCCGACATCCGCCGCCGCTTGGAGCTGCTCGAGCCCGCCGGGTTCCCAGCGCCGCCCCATGGCGCCCGCGGCCCCCCTGATCCGGTGAGCCCTAGCCCCGCTGCCATGGAAGGTCGACCCGACGCCCGTTCTCCTCCACGGTCTCCTCCTCGTCCAGGAGAGCCAACGCCCTGTTCGGCAGCCATGGCACTGCTGTGGGTCTCTCTCTCGATGTCATGTCGTGCTACATCCCGCGAACCTGCCTGCCTCCTTGACCTCCAGGCCACCCAGTCGCGCCCTTCTTCTCTTGGTTGAGGCCGCCGCCGGTGCCCCAAGCGCCCAACGCCCGCTTCTGCCATGGACTTTCTCCTCCCGTGCCTATAGCCACTCCGTCCTACTGCTGCTCTTCCCGTGAAACCATTTAAATTGTTTAGATGGTATAGTTTGTTATGCTACACCTCTTGCCATGTTAACCAACATTTAATAGTGTTGAGTACCTAACCGAGAGAGAACTAAATAATTGATGTGGTGTTCCATCAATATGCAACTCGTTGCATATTGAGCTCCACTTAATTTGTAGGATTGCTTGTGCACTTTGCCATGCCATGTATTTTTAAACCAAACATGCATCATATTTAGTTGTGCATCATGCCATGTTTATGTGGTGGTTGTTTACTATGTTGTTTGCTTCTTTCTGGTGTTGCTTCTTCGGGTTGGTTCTGATAACGTCGTGTTTGTGAGGAACCGTTCGACTACGCCCGTTTGTCCCCTTCATGGACTCGTTCTTCTTCCTTGCGGGATTTCAGGCAAGATGACCATACCCTCGAAATCACTTCTATCTTTGCTTTTCTAGATGCTCGCTCTTTTGCTATGCCTATGCTGCGATACCTACCACTTGCTTATCATGCCTCCCATATTGTTGAGCCAAGCCTCTAACCCACCTTGTCCTAGCAAACCGTTGTTTGGCTATGTTACCGCTTTGCTCAACCCCTCTTATAGCGTTGTTAGTTGCAAGTGAAGATTGAAGTTTGTTCCTTGTTGGAACATGGAGATGTTGTTCCTTGTTGGAACATGTTTACTTGTTGGGATATGACAATATATCTTATTTAATTAATGCATCTATATACTTGGTTAAGGGTGGAAGGCTCGGCCTTATGCCAGGTGTTTTGTTCCACTCTTGCCACCCTAGTTTCCGTCATATCGGTGTTATGTTCCCGGATTTTGCGTTCCTTACGCGGTTGGGTTATAATGGGAACCCCTTGACAGTTCGCCTTGAATAAAACTCCTCTAGCAAGGCCCAACCTTGGTTTTACCATTTGCCACCTAGCCTTTTTCCCTTGGGAGTCGCGCATCCCAAGGGTCATCTTATTTTAACCCCCCCGGGCCAGTACTTCTCTAAGTGTTGGTCCAACCCAGAGCACCGTGCAGGGCCATCCCTTGGCAACTTGGGTTACGTCGGCTCCTGTACGCTTAGCTTATCCTGTGTGGCCTAAGAACGAGATATGTGCAGCTCCTATCGGGATTTGTCGGCACAGCGGGTGGTCTTGCTGGACTTGTTTTACCATTGTCGAGGATGTCTTGTAACCGGGATTCTGAGCCTGATCGGGTCTTCCCGCTAGAAGGAATATCCTTCGTTGACCGTGAGAGCTTGTGATGGGCTAAGTTGGGACACCCCTGCAGGGGTTTGAACTTTTGAAAGCCGTGCCCGCGGTTATGGGCAGATGGGAATTTGTTAATGTCCGGTTGTAGAAAACCTGAAGTTGACCTTAATTAAAATACATTAACCGCGTGTGTAACCGTGATGGTCTCTTCTCAGTGGAGTCCAGGAAGTGAACACGGTGTTGGAGTAATGCTTGACGTAGGTTGTTATAGGATCACTTCTTGATCATAGTTTTTCGCTCGTGCCTTTCCTTCTCTTCTCGCTCTCATTTGCGTATGTTAGCCACCATATATATGCTAGTCGCTTGCTGCAGCTCCACCTCATACCTTTTACCTTACCCATAAGCTTAAATAGTCTTGATCGCGAGGGTGCGAGATTGCTGAGTCCCCGTGGCTCACCGATACTTCCAAAACTAGCTTGCAGGTGCCGAGGTTACCGTGCAGAGGACGCAACCAAGCTCAAGGAGGAGCTCGATGAAGATCTTGTCCTTTGTGTTGTTTCGTTCTAGTTGATCAGTAGTGGAGCCCAGTCGGGACGATCGGGGATCTGTGTAGCATTTGGGGTAGTCTTCTTTTATTTTGGTTCCGTAGTCGGACCTTGATTGTATTTGGATGATGCAATGCTTTATTCATGTAATTGTGTGAAGTGGCGAGTGTAAGCCAACTATGTATCTCTTTCCCTTATGTATTACATGGATTGTGTGAAGATTACCTCACTTGCGACATTGCTTTCAATGCGGTTATGCCTCTAAGTCGTGCTTCGACACGTGGGAGATATAGCCGCATCGAGGGCGTTACAGCCAACACCCTCAACCTCGTCGAGCATCCCATGTACTTCGTCAGCACGGTGCTACGGGATGCAAGGGCACGGTATCCCATGCCTCAAAAGCTCCTCGCGCTACTAGTGGCCTCACGCAAGCTGCGCCACTACTTCCAAGGACATCACATCAAATTCGTCTCAGCATACCCCTTGGAAAGAGTGCTCAGGAGCCCCGGTCTACAGCCTAGCCTTAGGGGCACACCTGCTCCTGGTGTTAGAGCCTCAGGAAGGGTGTTGGATCCCGGAGCTCAAGAACTACCTGATGCAAGGGACTCTGCCGGAGAATGAGGAGGAAGCGGAGCGTGTGGCGCAGCAGGCCACGGCTTATTGCATCAGGGATGGAGAGCTCTACAGGAAGCGACCAAATGACATGTCCCTACGCTGCATCTCCCGAGAGCAAGGGAAGGAGCTACTGACGAACATACACAACGGAGACTGCGGGCACCACTCGTCGTCACGGACCCTTATCGGCAAGTCGTTCCGCAGTGGATTCTACTGGCCCACGGCGCTCAACGACGCCATTGAGCTTGTGAAGGCTTGCGAGGCCTGCCAGTTTCACGCTAAGCAGATCCATTAGCCTGTGGGGGGTCTACAAACTATACCCCTCTCATGGCCGTTCGGAGTTTGGGGGCTGGACATTCTGGGCCCGTTTCCTCGGGCGCCAGGGGGCTATCGCTACCTCTACGTTGCCGTGGACAAATTCACCAAGTGGGCTGAGGTGGAAGCCGTCCACACAATCCCGGCAGGCTCTGCGGTCAAATTCATCAATGGCCTCGTGAGCAGATTTGGGGTGCCCAACCGCATCATTACCGACAACGGTTCGCAATTCACCAGTAATCTCTTCAAAACGTACTGTGCTAACCTTGGAACGCAAATATGCTACGCTTCGGTAGCACACCCCCGGAGCAACGGCCAGGCCGAGCGGGCCAACGCAGAGGTCCTGAGGGGCCTCAAAGCCAGGACCTTCAAGAAGAAGCTGGAGGCCTGCAGCAGGGGCTGGTACGACGAGCTCCAGTCCGTGATGTGGTCAATCCGCACAACTGCGACCAAGCCGACTAGCGAGACCCCATTCTTCCTCGTCTACAGAGCAGATGCTGTCCTCCCTCACGAGGTCAGGCGTCGCTCCTCACGGGTCCTGGCGTTCGACGAGACGCAGCAGGACACCATGCGGGGGACGGATCTTGTGCTGGGGGAGGAACGCCGTCGAGAAGCCGCGCTGCGAGCGGCAAGGTATCAACAGGCGCTGCGATGATACCACTGCTGCAACATCCGCCCCAGAACTCTTGAGGTAGGGGATATCGTGCTCAGACGGGTTCTCTCCAGGGAGAGGCTGCACAAGCTCTCTCCCATGTGGGAGGGACCATTCAAGGTTGTTCATGTCTCCAGGCCTGGCTCCGCGCGCTTGGAGACCACGGAGGGGGTACCCATCCAGAATGCGTGGAACATTCAACATCTTGGGAGGTTCTATCCCTGAGCGAGGCCTAGCGCCTAGGAAAGGCCTGGTGCCTGTGAAGAAGGCGAATGCCTGTGAAGCCGCTGCGTTTTGGAAAAGGCCCGGTGCCTATGTAGAAGGCGAATGCCTGTGAAGCTGCGTTTTGGGAAAGGCCCGGTGCCTGTGAAGAAGGCGAATGCTTGTGAAGCCGCTGCATTTTGGAAAAGGCCCGGTGCCTGTGAAGAAGGCAAATGCCTATGAAACCGTTGCGTTTTGGAAAAGGCCCGGTGCCTGTGAAGAAGGCGATTGCCTGTGAAGCTGTGTTTTGGGAAAGGCCCGGTGCCTGTGAAGAAGGCAAATGCCTGTGAAGCTGCCGCATTTCGAGGAAGGCTCGGTGCCTGTGAAGAAGGCCAATGCCTGTGAAGCTCGCCGCCCGTGACACTCTCACGTAATAATGAGTGGGGCTGTACACGCCCCGGAGTCTCCGGAGTGCCGCCCTCGGGCCTCAGGGGCTCCCGCCCACGCCTAGTGGCAGCACTTAGCTCCGCGCTGGTGAGAAGACATCGAAGACTAGAATAGGTGCCGGACGCGGCTTTCCCATTTGCTTTCTGCAGTTGGCTTGTTTATTCCCGTTTGAAGTTTTATTAGAGTTGCTGACGTTCCTGGCTTGTGACTCTTTGTCTTTCTCGCTCGCTCGCCTTGTTTTCTCTCGCACAAGTCTCGCGAGGGAGGTTCGCGGGCGCCCTCGCGAGTGTTTTCTGCCCCGATTGTTTGGAGCTTTCCTATCTGAGACCTCTGCGGGAGCACCCCTCCCAGTCTGTGCCCCACGGGCATCGTGACACGAGCACAGGACCTGGACCGATCGCCCCCACAACTAAGACTGTAAGTTAACCCTCCTACTGATCCTTGCAGGGCACGAAGCGCACGAGGAGGCCACGGCCTCGGGAGGCGAGGACCGCGCCAAGCCCCACCTAGCTAAAATAGTTCCCGCACATGGGTGCGCGGCGCAAAAACATGGCGCAGAAATAGTGGAAACAACCCAATGGTTAAATAGCAGCAGTTCCAATACGCCCCCGCGGGGCCCTACATTACTTTCTATTTTTGCGCAGGATAAGAAAGAAAACAAAACGGGCGTGATTCGTCCTGCGCCAACCCACAGCGAAGGCTCGAGCTGCTCCTGGGGCTCAAGCGGATCCCTCCTCTCACTTCACCGGGGCGTGACAGCGGCCTGACCCGCTACCTTCACCCAGGCGGGTGCGACGGCGAGGTGGCTGGTCGTAGCCCCCGTTGGAGGAGCTACTGCCTGAGAGGGGGTCGCCGAAGCTCAGCGAAACCCGAGCACCGCCGCCTGTACGCCAGTCGCCATCTTCATCCTGGTCAGTGCCGGGGCTGGGCAGGCGGCCGCGGTCGTCGTCTTCAGGGCAGCACCCGGCACGACGGCAGTCTTCCCCGAACACCCTCACGTAGAGGGTGGCATCGCCATCAAACTTGAAGTACAGGGTGGACCACCGGCTCAGGCCGCGCGCGCGGGCAAACGTTTGCCAGCCACGTGCCAGAGCCCCATTCCCATAAACGAAGACCTCTAGCGACGCCCAGGAGGCCCTGCTGCAGCATCCGTCTGCCTAGAGCCAGAAGCCGCACCGGGCGCTGGCCGGCAGTTCATCTACGAAGAAACGGGGGAGCTGGAGCCTGGTGCTGGATGGGTCCGCCGACCACACGATGAACTCTGGCAGCACCTCCGCAGAGCGAAAGCGTGGCCTAGGGGGGCGCACACCCACGGCGTGCCCCCCGTCGGCAACCGGGCGCTCACCATCGCGCCGGGAACCGCCTCCATGGCCGCGGGAGGCCACCACGGGGACCGTGGTATACTTGCGAGGGCGGCCTCGGCCGTGCTTGGCCGGGGGGGGGGGGAGTCAGGCCCAGCCTGAGGGGACTTTCCTTTCTCCGCGGCCGAGAGTCTCTTTGGAGCCATGGGAGTGGCGAGTAATCGAGAAGAAGGAAAGGAGCAGCAAGAAGGGACGGGCCGAAGGGGCTCGCCCAGGCCCGTACTTATAGCCGTAGGAGGCCAACCGCCGGGCTCCACGATCGCAGGTAATCATGACCGGTTTCTCTGCATGCAGGTACTTATCAAGTCGTGCGGTCGCCGAGACGTCATGGGCAAGCGCAGTCACCCACGTCCAATCAATCGCCACGCGGCACCCAAGGCCGCAGGTATTAGGGACCGCGGCGCTTCGCGCTTGCCCCTTCACTTTCCTGCTAGGCCAAGCCCGGGCGCGCCTTGGGCCCGGGGGCTACTGTCGGTGTTCTGGGAACGGGTGTCCCCGGACTTGCCTGCCCGCGGCCTGCGGCATGGCTCAAGCGGGGGCCCAGCGCGGCCCATCTTCATCAGCTCAAGCTCAAGACCCTCGCGAGGGGCCAGGCCTCGCTGGGCGGGCGACAGGAAGCTTCCTCAGAGACAGCCTCGTCAGGCAGGCTCGCGAGGAGGCGGAGAGATCAAGGCAGGGGTACCTCGCGAGGAACCTGTGACGCAAGCCATGACGATCGAGGCCAGGCGGGCGTCAGGCGGGCGCCTGCCTGCGCAGTGTCCTTGTTTCCCCTTTGGTGCAAAGGGGGCAAGCACAGGCCAAGGCATTGGGTAAAGGTTACCATTCTGGTGCAACGATACCAAGACCAGCAGAGTGGCAGGACGGAGGTCACCGTGGAGCCCAAGACGGCATCATCACCAGTACTTTTGGCAGCCGAAGACCACCTTTGGTCAGGATAACTTGTACTATATGTTCCCCTTCAAAATGGCCAATTGTTGGCGCCCTTCCCGCTCATTATTTTGGGGGAGGCCCAGGGCCTCTATAAATAGAGCTAGCCACCACAGAGGGAAGGGACATCTAGAAATCTGGTAGAACCCTAGCAGAGAGAGAGGGAGAGGCGACTGAACTCACCCTAGCAGTTCATCGCACCAGCTCAAGAACACCTCTCGCGAGGCTGTTCTTCCTTTGTACTGATCCTCATCAGCCCCTGAGGCAATCCACCATACCACACACTGGAGTAGGGTATTACACCACAACGGTGGCCCGAACCAGTATAAACCTTGTGTCCCTTGTGTTGTTCGTTGTTTCCAGCTCAAATCACGCGAGGAGATTGGGCGTAGATCGGTAGGGGAGAGATCTCTGCACGCACCCCAGTGTTCAAACCTCAAGGGTCTGCCGGAACCCGAAATCCAACAATAACATTGATTCTTTGATTGTGGGTTATCAAGATCAACAACAGGTTCAATCTCTACATCATTGTCATTACTAGGTTGAGCATCAACATGAGCATCATCATTAACATTATCACTAGGTTCATGTTCATTACCAGGTTGTGTTTCGGCATCAGAAATAGAAATATCATTAGGATTCTCAGGTGTGTCTATAGCAGGTTCACTAGAAGCATGCAAAGTCCTATCATTTTTCTTTTTCTTCCTTTTAGAAGTACTAGGTGCATCAACGTTATTTCTCCGAGAATCCTGCTCAATTCTCTTAGGGTGACCCTCAGGATACAAAGGTTCCTGAGTAACTTTACCTCCTCTAGTTGCAACTCTAACAGCAAAGTCATTATTCCTACTATTCAATTCATTGAGCAAATCATTCTGAGCCTTAAGTACTTGTTCTACTTGAGTGGTAACCATAGAAGCATGTTTACTAATAAGTTTAAGTTCACCTTTAACATTAGCCATATAATCACTCAAGTGTTCTATCATATAAGCATTATGTTTCAATTGTCTACCAACATAAGCATTGCAATATTCTTGCTTAACCATAAGGTTATCAAATTCATCCAAACATTGGCTAGCAAATTTAGCAGGAGGGATTTCAGCTTTATCATATCTATAGAGAGAATTTACCTTTACTACCTGTGTCGGATTATCGAGACCGTGTGTTTCTTCAAAAGGTGATAAATTAAGACCATGTATTTCTTCAACAGGAGGTAAATTCTTAACATCTTCAGCTTTTATACCTTTTCTTTCATAGATTTCTTTGCCTCTTGCATATCTTCAGGACTGAGAAATAGAATACCCCTTTTCTTCGGAGTTGGCTTAGGAGTTGGTTCAGGAAGTGTCCAATTATTTTCATTGGTCAACACATTATTCAATAGAATTTCAGCTTGATCAACTATTCTGTCCCTCCCCTCGTAGTTGAGGGAAAAATCTTGGTTCTTTGATCTTTCAAGTTCTTCATAATGATAAGCAGATATAAATCCCAAGTGACTCAAAGAATAGAGCTATGCTCACCGGCAACGGCGCCAGAAAATGTTCTTGATAACCCACATGTATAGGGGATCACAACAGTTTTCGAGGGTAGAGTATTCAACCCAAATTTCTTGATTCGACACAAGGGGAGCCAAATAATATTCTCAAGTATTAGCAGCTAAGTTGTCAATTCAATCAAACCCGGATAACTTAATATCTGCAGCAAAGTGTTTAGTAGCAACGTAATATGATAGTAGTGGTAACGGTGGCAAAAGGTAACGATAGCAAAAGTAATATTTTTGGGTTTTGTAGTGATTGTAACAGTAGCAGCGGAAAAGTAAATAAGCGAAGAACAATATATGAAAAGCTCGTAGGCATTGGATCGGTGATGGAGAATTATGCCGGATGCGATCGATCATATAACAATCATAACCTAGGGTGACACAGAACTAGCTCCAGTTCATCAATGCAATGTAGGCATGTATTCCAAATATAGTCATACATGCTTATGGAAAAGAATTTGCATGACATCTTTTGTCCTACCCTCCTATGGCAGCGGGGTCCTATTGGAAACTAAGGGATATTAAGGCCTCCTTTTAATAGAGTACCGGACCAAAGCACTAACACATAGTGAATACATGAACTCCTCAAACTACGGTCATCACCGGTAAGTATCCTAAATATTGTCACTTCAGGGTTAATGGATCATAACACATAATAGGTGACTATAGACTTGCAAGATAGGATCAAGAACTCTCATATATTGATGAAAACATAATAGGTTCAGATCTGAAATCATGGCACTTGAGCCCTAGTGACAAGCATTAAGCATAGCAAAGTCATAGCAACATCAATCTCAGAACATAGTGGATACTAGGGATCAAACCCTAACAAAACTAACTCGATTACATGATAAATCTCATCCAACCCATCACCGTACAGCAAGCCTATGGTGGAATTACTAACGCACGGCGGTGAGCATCATGAAATTGGTGATGGAGGAAGGTTGATAATGACGATGGCGACGGATTCCCCTCTCTGGAGCCCCGAACGGACTCCAGATCAGCCCTCCCGAGAGATTTTAGGGCTTGGCGGCGGCTCCGTATCATAAAACGCGATGAATCCTTCTCTCTGTTTTTTTCTCCCCGAAAGTGAATATATGGAGTTAGGGTTGAGGTCGGTGGAGCGTCAGGGGGCCAACGAGGCAAGGGGGCGCGCCCCCACCCTCATGGATAGGGCGTGGGACCCCTGACGTGGATCTTTCTTCCAGTATTTTTTATATATTCCAAAATAATTCTCCGTTGATTTTCTGGTCATTCCGAGACCTTTTATTTCTGCACAAAAATAACACTATGGCAATTCTGCTGAAAACAGCGTCAGTCCGGGTTAGTTCCGTTCAAATCATGAAAGTTAGAGTCCGAAACAAGGGCAAAAGTGTTTGGAAAAGTAGATACGATGGAGACGTATGATTTGGCCACTCGGCGGCGCCATTAATATAGACCAGTGGGAGCGAGGCAGGTGGCGGTCCAAGGCTGTCTTGCTTCCCGGTGAGAACGACTGCTTAATCTCTAGTATGAATGAAATCTATGCTTAATGCCGGTGAGAAGTATTAATTTTTAGCTGTATATTTTGAAAAATCACAGTGTCTCTGGGCTGAGCGCCGAAGTATGGCTTTAATTTGCATACCGTAATCTTAACCGTTCACGTTGAAGAGATGCACAGATCCTGCGTTGAACAGCTTGTACGCTTCCCGGTGAGCCTGTGCATCGGACTGCGCTTGCATGCCTCCCGTTCAATCAAGTAGCTGTCCACACGACACCTCCTATAGCCATTAAAACCAAGACACATGGCGTCACGTGAATGGTTAACCGACGCACAAGGTTTGAATTATACAAACGTTTGAGATATTAAAGTGGCAGCTATTTTTTGTCAAAATGCCTTTGTTGGCCGTGATTATTCGAGTGCGCCTTCTCTAAAAATGGACACAAAAAATACCACAGCATGTCGGGTGCCCTTCCATGATAGCATGCAAAGTTTCATGAATTTCAGACGAGTTTTAGATTCACTAGAATTTAAAAGAAAAGTATCTCAATGTTTTGCCAGCAATCAACGGTGCCCTGGTGTTTGAAATTCATTCCCATTTCTTGCATGCACCCAAGGACATAGATTTGATTTTTCAACCAATTTATATGCACTGGAGAATGCGCATGTAGTTCAAATTTGAATTATGCACATAAATGCATTGAAAACTCAGATAATGCATAAAAATGTCCAAACGAACCCAGAAAAATCACAAAATTCACACAACACTCCTGTTGTTCTATGTTGACACGAGAAATTTTTTGAAAGCAATAAGAGGCAATGGATATCATTTCGTCCCCAAAGGTGGGGCGTTCCCTACCGAAAACCATCATGCTTTGTAACGCCCTCGATGCGGCTATATCTCCCACGTGTCGAAGCACGACTTAGAGGCATAACCGCATTGAAAGCAATGTCGCAAGTGAGGAAATCTTCACACAACCCATGTAATACATAAGGGACAGAGATACATAGTTGGCTTACAATCGCCACTTCACACAATTACATGAATAAAGCATTACAACATCCAAGTACAATCAGGTCCCGGCTACGGAGCCAAAATAAAAGAAGAACCCCAAATGCGACAAGGTCCCCGATCGACCCCAACTGGGCTCCACTACTGATCAACTGGAAAATGGGACAACACAAAGGACAAGATCTTCATCGAGCTCCTCCTGAGCTTGGTTGCGTCATCAGCACGGTTCAACGGCACCTGCAAGCTGGTTTTGGAAGTATCTGTGAGCCACAGGGACTCAGCAATCTCACACCCTCGCGATCAAGACTATTTAAGCTTATGGGTAAGGTAAAAGTATGAGGTGGAGCTGCAGCAAGCGACTAGCATATATGGTGGCTAACATACGCAATTAAGAACGAGAAGAGAAGGCAAAGCGCAGTCGTGAAAGTATGATCAAGAAGTGATCCTAAAACAACCTACGTCAAGCATAACTCCAACAACCGTGTTCACTTCCCGGACTCCGCCGGAAAGAGACCATCACGGTTACACACACCGTTGATTCATTTTAATTAAGTTAAGGTTCAGGTTATCTACAACCGGACATTAACAAATTCCCATCTGCCCATAACCGCGGGCACGGCTTTCGAAAGTTCAAATCCCTGTAGGGGTGTTCCAACTTAGGCCATGACAAGCTCTCATGGTCAACGAAGGAATAGACCTCCTCCCGAGACATTCCGATCAGACTCGGTATCCCGGTTCTACAAGACATCCTCGACAATGGTAAAACAAGTCCAGCAAAGCCGCCCGATGCGCCGACATCCTGATGGGAGCTGCACATATCTCGTTCTCAGGGCAACATCGGATAGGTCAAGTTACGAGTAAAACCAGCCCTCAAGTTTCCCCGAGGTGGCCCTGCAGGCTGCCCATTTCGGACCAACACTTAGACAAGCACTGGCCGGTGGGGAGGGGGGGTTAAAATAAGATGACCCTTGTCGGGGAAACTGATCCACGAACACCTATGGGGATCGGCGGACCGAGCCCCTTTCGATTCGGTGAGGGCGGAGGTTGAACAAAGAGCGGATCGAGGCGGTACACGCGAGCAGTTTTACCCAGCTTCGGGGCGCACGGATGCGTAAAACCCTACTGCTGCTTGTTTGTGTGTACTGAATTCTTGCTCAGGAGCGATGGGCGCTATCAGACTGAGTGTGGGAGTGTTTCTGGTGTTTCGAATGAGCCGAACCCCTTCTACGTTGCGCTTGGGCCTCCTTTTATACTTTCAAGGGGTCACCGACAGGTGGCAACGTAGACTAGAAGGGTAAAAATGGAAAAGGATGCGGTAGGTGCAGCTACCGCTACTGTGGACACAGTGCACCCTACCTAACTCTGACGGCAGGGGACAAGGGCATTGAATGCCTGTCTGAGTTGCCTAAACAGTGCAAAAAGTGACCGTTAGGAGCGCCACCGTTTGCCACGATGGCCTTCTCTTCATCTCCGCTTGCCACCGCGCACCCCTAGCTGCGCGGCCTCCTGCCACGTGTGCTTGGGAGAGTCCTAGAGCGACACGTTAGCAGGTGTGCTGGAGCGCGGGCACGAAGTGGGGGTTTCCCGCGGCAAGCTCCTCGCCGCGGTCGTCGTCTTGTCGTGTTTGGGAGCTTGTTGCTCACCGGGCCTTGCCGGGACGTGCGGTGCATCGCGGCAAGTTTCTTGAAGTGCCATGGTTGGCCTTCCCGGCAAGCTCCTCTTGCCGGGGCCTTGTCTCTTCCCAGCAAGATCCTCTTGTCGGGGCCTTGTCTCTTCATCTTGAATGCTTTGTTCTTGAAGGGGCTCCAAGGGAACCCACGGAGGACCCTGGTGGTCGTTCGGCAAGCCTTGCCGCGGGGCGCTGCAACTGCCCGTGCACGAGTTCGGGATACTAGGGTACCCCTACTCTAGTACACCGACAACCCTTGGGATGCGCGACTCCTAAGGGAAAAGTCTAGGTGGTGAATGGTAAAACCAAGGTTGTGCCTTGCTGGAGGAGTTTTATTCAAAGCGAACTGTCAAGGGGTTCCCATTATAACCCAACCGCGTGAGGAACGCAAAATCCGGGAACATAACACCGATATGACGGAAACTAGGGCGGCAAGAGTGGAACAAAACACCAGGCATAAGGCCGAGCCTTCCACCCTTTACCAAGTATATAGATGCATTAATATAACATGGAAATATAATGATATCCCAACAAGTAAATAATGTTCCAACAAGGAACGGTCTCCAAACTTCACCTGCAACTAGCAATGCTATAAGAGGGGCTGGGCAAAGCGGTAACATAGCCAATCAACGGTTTGCTAGGACATGGTGGGTTAGAGGTTTGACATGGCAATTTGGGAGGCTTGCAAGCAAGTGGTAGGCATTGTAGCATAGGCATAGCAAAAGAGCGAGCAACTAGCAAGCAAAGATAGAAGTGATTTCGAGGGTATGGTCATCTTGCCTGAGATCCTGCAAGGAAGAAGAACGAGTCCATGAAGAAGACAAACGGACGCAGTCGAACGAATCCTCACAACACGACGTTACCGGAAACAACCCGAAGAAGCAACACCGGAAAGAAGCAAACAACATAGTAAACAACCATCACATAAGCATGGCATGATGCACAAACAAGTATGATGCATGTGCGGTTTAATGAAGCATGGCATGGCAAAATGCACAAACAATCCTACAAATTAAGTGGAGCTCAATATGCAACGGGATGCATATTGATGGAACACCACAACAAGTTATTTAGTTCAATCTCGTTTAAGTACCTAACAAAATTAAATGTTGATTAACATGGCAAGAGGTGAAACATAAAGGAATTATCTATCTAAACAATTTTAAATAGGGCCGGATATAATAAACAACAAATCTAGTAAATCCCCATATGCATTAGTAAATTAATGCAAACAACAATTTAAACATTCTTGAAGTTGTTATCATGATGCAGATGACATGAACAAGTTTATGCAATTTTTTATTAAAAGTTGACAAGAGCATTATGAAGCATTTTCACCGTAGTAGAAAGAAAGGGGTGCCACGGCGACGATAATGAAACGATGCCACTGCAACGTTCCGGTTCCGACAACTCATGGAGAACGTCGGTGCAAAAGAAAGTGTGGCGGGAGCGTGCAAAAGATGGTGGGGTGATCCCGGTTACCGGGTGCCCCACGAGACGACGGTATGGCAACGGGTAGCATGCAAGAAACACGTCGGGCACGGTGCAAACGCAAGCATTTCATACAGCACGCAACATTCGTTCACGGGCGTCATCTCGGGGTTATACCTTCGAAGCGTGTGTTGTCGGAACGGACCAAGTTCGTTGCGGTGTAGGGGAAGTAGATGTTCTCGGGACGTTCGTAGTGGAAGTAGGGGTACATGGCGACGGTAGAGGTACACGTTTTTCTGTAGATGTTCGGGTCATCGTGGAGGTACTTGGGGTCTTCGGACTTGTCGGTCTCGTCCTTTTGACGGTAGTTGAACTTGAAGTTTTAGGTTCATAGGTCTTCAGCGACGGTAGTTGTTCACTGCGCTTGTGACCCGCGGTTCTACAACAACGATAGTCATACACGTCCGTAGATGTTCGGGATCGTCACCGTTCGTAGTCAAAGTAGTTGAACTTGACGGTCGTCGACATCGTGGTACTTGGCGAATCCGCATGGTCGTACACGTTCCAACATCAAACTTGGAGGGGCTCCGAGGGCGTTGTAATTGGCGAATCCTTGACGGTCCTGGCGGTCTCCGGTGAAGGTGTTGCGTTAGTTTGACAAAGTGAAAACAGCGACATCAACAGGCACGGGGCTCGTCTGGTTCCCGGCCAGATCTGGGCCGATGGAACTCCATGGGGCGGCAGCAAGGAAGAGCTAGGCGTTGGGGAGGTTCCGTAGCGACGGCAGCGGCCTCCCAAGGGACAGCGACGTCCATGGCCTCTGATGCATGCGGTTCAGTCGCCGGCGGCAAGGTCGCTGGGGCGGCGGGGTTGTGAGGAGGCGAAACAGAGGACGTGGAGGCCAGAGGTGGTCCTCGTCGATGATGGAGGGACGCAAGCGCGAGCGGGAGGTTGGGCGTGCGGTGCATGGTGGTGGAGCGCTCTGGCGAGAATGATGCAGGGGAGGCCCAGCAGGCTGTGGTTCCCGGCGTCCCCGGCGACGCGGCAGGGCGGCGAGCTCGGCCCTCACGTCCATTGAGGCAAGGAAGGAAGGCCATGGCAGGAGGCGCGGCATGGGGTAGAGCAGAGGAAGGCGAAGGCAGTGGGCTGCTGCGATCGAGAAGAGAGATCGAGGGAAAGATGGGATCGGCCAGAGGAGAGTCGAAGGGAGGATGAGGATGGGATCGGGGCTACTCGACCCTGTGTGGCGGCGCGAGGGAACGAGGGAAGGGAGAGGGATTGAACGAGATATAGCCTCGCTCGGGCCTAGGGTTAGGTTAAGTGGGGCGGCTGGGCCTTAGAGGCCGGCCCAGAAGAGAGGGGGTGGTGAGAGGCCTGGCAGCTCAGCTTGTGGGAGAGGATGGCCTAGGTGGGCCGGTTTGGAGGGAGGCCCAAGTGGGCTGCGGCTGGCCTAAAGTTACAGCTATCTTTTCTCTAATTTTCTACAAGGAGAAAATAAAGAGAAAATCACAGGGGAAAATGAGAGGTGTATGACAAATATAAAAATATCCTCATGACCATGAATTCATGCCCTATTTAACAAAATTGGTTTGGAGATTTTTAAAGGAAGTAAAAATAATTCAAGTTTGAATTAAATTCAAACTTGAACCATTTTAACCCTAACCAAAACAATTTCAAACAAGATGAAATTTGACAGAGAGATTGAAGGCATGGTCGAGAATTTATAGGAAAATAATGAACATTAATTGAGAAGGGGAAAGTGGCACTTGCAGAAGAAAGAACTAGAAGGAAAGGAGAAGGAGATGATGCATGGGACAAAGGCATGGGAATTATTTTGCAAGTGTGTTGAGGTGAATTCCAAAATAAAGGAATATTTAATATAGCTCCCTAAAATATTTGGAGGATATGTTATATAGAGAAATCACCACGTGAATTCCCTCGGTTTAAATGGATCAAAGATCCATGCCATTTATTTAGTTGAGTTAAAAAAAGAAATGACATGATTGCATGATGACATGATGCAATGCACATGATGCAAAGATGAAATGCAACGGACCAAACAAAACACCAACAAAACTCGGAACCCAAGGAAGGTATCTGAAGTTCCGGTCTTGGGGTGTCACAACACTCCACGACTACGAAAGGATCTCGTCCCGAGATCTAGAATGGCACCAGAGGGAAAAACGGAAGAGAAAGAGAAGAGGTAAGGCTAAGTTGCTTAATTGACAAACGAATGAAACCAAAGAACCTTGAGAGGTTGAACAAATTGAAAGAAAGAATACAACATAGATGAACGAGGTTGAAAACACTCCGTTAGAAAAGAGGGACAAAAAATTGCGAAAAACCTTGAGGTTGAAGGGAAGATATATATAGAGAACACTCCGGTTAAGGAAGGGGATCAAGGAAGACCAAATTCGGGCAGCACACCGGTTGAAAAGAAAGAAATTGAATAAGAACATGGTAAGATGAGAAGATACTTGATGACATTACAAAACACTGCCTCCGGAACAAAGGGAAACAATATCTTGAGAGAGCATGGTTACAACAAATGCTAGAACGGAGTTGTTGAAAAACCAACAACGAAAAGAATACGCTTGATATGGTCTTATGGAATACATCTCAAATTATGAGGTGACAACCTGCCACTCACGGGAAAAGAATTGGATTGATATGAACAAGGAGACGAGAAACTATATCACCGGGAGGATAAATGAAGAACGTGGGTCATTTATAAGCACCATAGATAGCAACAAACCTTAGGGAAGGCTTTAGGTGAAATATAACCCAAGGTAATCCCAATGACGATATTGGTGGATTTAAAATACCTCATTCTTAATAACATGTGAATCATGAAATATGAACTCAAATTATCAAGAATGACATAATACCACCTCCAATGATTCGGAAGAAAGAATTGCACTCCGGATAGCAAGAAGAAGAAAACTTGAGTTCCCCTGAAAAGAATCTTGACGAACACTTCCAGAAGGAATTAAATCCTTGATGAACCATCATGTAGAACCTTCATGAAGAACTCCGGTAAACAAAAGATAACGAAAAGAGAGAGAAGTTGACAACACAAGGGGAAACCTTGTGATGATTTAGATGGATCTCCATGATAATTAGGGCTTGGAACTCCGGGAAAGAAAGATGAGCACTTGAAACCAAGAATAAGTATAATGAGCCACTCCGGAAAACAGGAATTGAATAAACTCGATGAAGCAAGAATAAGAATTACATTATGCTTATCCTTCACCAATTAAATTGATGACAATCAACGGATTCGACATATTACTTATTCTCGTAAAAAAATATTAAGAGAGATATAGCGTCAAACTTGGGAAGGTCTTCAACGAACCACCGGTAGAATTGAAACAACCAATAAATTGATATGATACACGAAGGAAGAAGAATCTTGAACGAACCACCATAGGAATTGCAAATGAACGAATAAAAGATAACGAATCACCGGAAAGGAATTAGAGAACGAATGAAAATACTTGATGGAAATTAGATCCACGAGAACAAAAGATCATGAGCTGATTAGAGAATATTGAATGATGCACCGGTAGGATTGGAGAATGATAACTGAAAGCTGAGAATTAATAAATCTTCTGAAATGATGGGCTCCGGAGAAACAAACTAGAAAGACTCCTGAATTACTCCGGCTGGGTGAAAAGAATTCTCACAATCAAAAGCAATTATGAGAGGAAGGCAACAAGCTAGAATCACGAATCTTCACGAGAACGGATATGATTGAAGAGAAAATTATTCCTTGGTCTTTAAATGTTGAGAATGATGACGAGAAACACCAGCATGAATTATTTAGACACTCCGAAATGACGAATGGAAAGGTTGAGCCAACGATGAAAAGAATTTTGAAAGATCTTGGAGAAAGACATTTGACTGATGGTAAATCATTCTTACGTCAAACTTCGAAAAGAATTTGAGAATACCTCCGAGAAAATAGAAGAGTCAGGTAAGATCCTGGAAAAGACCTGTGGGTTAGGGCCCACTCAAGAGAAACACCATTGAAATGATTAAAAAGAGAGGTTGCACCGGTTGAATTACATGACTTGAATGAGATACCAATCTCGAAAGAGCTTGAACGAATGCAGAGTGGAAACACGAATCTTCGAGATATCTTGAGCACTCCGGAACAATTGAATAGCGAGAAATGAATGAATATGAGGAGCACCGGCATGAGAAGGTATTAAAATGAGGAAAAGGGTAAGATCAACAAAGCTTGACTTGAAACCACCGGAGAAGATAAAAGAAAGAAGAATGATGAACTAGAAGCTCCGTTAGTATCTTCATGAGAATCACCGGGTAAGAACATTGAAGGAAAAGAATGGAGATACTTCTCATCAATAAGATGGATACTTGATCAAGAATTCTGAATCCTTGAAGAAAACAAGGGTGGGAGGGTGGGAAAACACCGTTGAGAACGAAACGAACACCGTTGAGAAGAAATGATAATTGATCTTGCTGATGTTGAAATGATCGGATCCACTTGAAGAGAGACACACCGATTGAAAAAGGATTTACATGACAAACTCGATTATCAAGAAATATTAGTATTCACATCGGAGTATGAGAACACCATTTAGAAAAGGTATGGAATCAACATTTGACTTTGAAGCAACTCGAATACCACAGCTCAAAACAAAACAAAGGATTGGCTTGCAGAATAAGCCGGAACAAACATATGATAGAGATTTCGTCCAAAGTTTTCGTGGTGGGGCCTACACGGGCTCGATCGTACATCACCATCATGTACAAGGCAGTGCACATGACATACGAAGCGTCCCCGAGTCGGCATAGCCAAGGACTCTTTAAGACACAATGAGACCACTGTAAAACCAACCGTGAATAGGCGGACCACTAGACGTCGAACCCCAATTTCATATCATATATCCGTTGGAAAGATATCCTAAGAGCTACTTGAATTCCCACCTATGAAACTCCCAAAATTTTCCGGTTATGCAATCAGGTGTTGGGGATATAGGGGAAGCATAATATCTCACCCAATTCTAGCAAATCCTACATCCAGCTGTATCCATCCTTCAACACATAACCGAGAAAAACTTCGGAAATCATCTACCTCAACCTTCGAAAAGCATCCGTTATACAAGTTATGGCGATACTCCCGAACTCCCGCCCCAGTACTGGGTGGCGTCGAGGTTATCTCACCAGCGAACTGCATAAAAGAGATTTTCGATGTCGGTGTACTAGACTCAGGTATTGCAGAACTGCAACTATAAAATTATGTCGACAACACCTCAGAGCTCAACTCCCCGGGACACTTCCACAAAACCCATGATAGGAGGCACCAAGACAATGTTCTCGTCATAAAACCATCGGAACGATTCTAAGATACCCGCGTGATCCTAAATTTTTTTTAGTGAAATTTGAGAAGAGAAGAGTCAAAACTCCACGTCAGGATGCCTTACCAGAGCGATGAGGAGACTGGGAAGTAAAAAGAATTCCTACACTCTCCGATATATAATTCCTAAATGACTCAAAACATTTTTCTAGACACAACTCGGCTGCTAAAAAACGATCAATCAGTGGGGGCTCCTAAGGTCGGGGAAGGCTCTGATACCAACTTGTAACGCCCTCGATGCAGCTATATCTCCCACGTGTCGAAGCACGACTTAGAGGCATAACCGTATTGAAAGCAATGTCGCAAGTGAGGAAATCTTCACACAACCCATGTAATACATAAGGGACAGAGATACATAGTTGGCTTACAATCGCCACTTCACACAATTACATGAATAAAGCATTACAACATCCAAGTACAATCAGTGCCCGACTATGGAGCCAAAATAAAAGAAGAACCCCAAATGCGACAAGGTCCCCGATCGACCCCAACTGGGCTCCACTACTGATCAACTGGAAAATGGGACAACACAAAGGACAAGATCTTCATCGAGCTCCTCCTGAGCTTGGTTGCGTCATCAGCATGGTTCAACGACACCTGCAAGCTGGTTTTGGAAGTATCTGTGAGCCACAGGGACTCAGCAATCTCACACCCTCGCGATCAAGACTATTTAAGCTTATGGGTAAGGTAAAAGTATGAGGTGGAGCTGCAGCAAGCGACTAGCATATATGGTGGCTAACATACACAATTAAGAACGAGAAGAGAAGGCAAAGCGCGGTCGTGAAAGTATGATCAAGAAGTGATCCTAAAACAACCTACGTCAAGCATAACTCCAACAACCGTGTTCACTTCCCGGACTCCACCGGAAAGAGACCATCACGGTTACACACACTGTTGATTCATTTTAATTAAGTTAAGGTTCAGATTATCTACAACCGGACATTAACAAATTCCCATCTGCCCATAACCGCGGGCACGGCTTTCGAAAGTTCAAATCCCTGCAGGGGTGTCCCAACTTAGCCCATGACAAGCTCTCACGGTCAACGAAGGAATAGACCTCCTCCCGAGACATTCTGATCAGACTCGGTATCCCGGTTCTACAAGACATCCTCGACAATGGTAAAACAAGTCCAGCAAAGCCGCCCGATGCGCCGCCATCCTGATGGGAGCTGCACATATCTCGTTCTCAGGGCAACACCGGATAGGTCAAGCTACGAGTAAAACCAGCCCTCAAGTTTCCCCGAGGTGGCCCCGCAGGCTGCCCATTTCGGACCAACACT
>NC_041382.1:125511298-125520249 GCF_002162155.2 Triticum dicoccoides
AAAATAAGATGACCCTTGGGATGCGTGACTCCCAAGGGAAAAGTCTAGGTGGCGAATGGTAGAACCAAGGTTGGGCCTTGTTGGAGGAGTTTTATTCAAAGCGAACTGTCAAGGGGTTCCCATTATAACCCAACCGCGTGAGGAACGCAAAATCCGGGAACATAACACCGATATGACGGAAACTAGGGCGGCAAGAGTGGAACAAAACACCAGGCATAAGGCCGAGCCTTCCACCCTTTACCAAGTATATAGATGCATTAATATAACATGGCAATATAATGATATCCCAACAAGTAAATAATGTTCCAACAAGGAACGGTCTCCAAACTTCACCTACAACTAGCAACGCTATAAGAGGGGCTGAGCAAAGCGGTAACATAGCCAATCAACGGTTTGCTAGGACATGGTGGGTTAGAGGTTTGACATGGCAATTTGGGAGGCTTGCAAGCAAGTGGTAGGCATCGTAGCATAGACATAGCAAAAGAGCGAGCAACTAGCAAGCAAAGATAGAAGTGATTTCGAGGGTATGGTCATCTTGCCTGAGGTCCCGCAAGGAAGAAGAACGAGTCCATGAAGAAGACAAACGAACGCAGTCGAACGAATCCTCACAACACGACGTTACCGGAAGCAACCCGAAGAAGCAACACCGGAAAGAAGCAAACAACATAGTAAACAACCATCACATCAGCATGGCATGATGCACAAACAAGTATGATGCTTGTCCAGTTTAATGAAGCATGGCATGGGAAAATGCACAAACAATCCTACAAATTAAGTGGAGCTCAATATGCAACGGGATGCATATTGATGGAACACCACAACAAGTTATTTAGTTCGATCTCGTTTAAGTACCTAAAAAAATTAAATGTTGATTAACATGGCAAGGGGTGAAACATAAAGGAATTATCTATCTAAACAATTTTAAATAGGGCTGGATATAATAAACAACAAATCCGGTAAATCCCCATATGCATTAGTAAATTAATGCAAACAACAATTTAAACATTCTTGAAGTTGTTATCATGATGCAGATGACATGAACAAGTTTATGCATTTTTTATTAAAAGTTGACAAGAGCATTATGAAGCATTTTCACCGTAGTAGAAAGAAAGGGGTGCCACTGCGACGATAACGAAATGGTGCCACTGCAACGTTCTGGTTCCGACAACTCATGGAGAACGTCGGTGCAAAAGAAAGTGTGGCGGGAGCGTGCAAAAGATGGTGGGGTGATCCCGGTTACCGGGTGCCCCACGAGACGACGGTATGGCAACGGGTAGCATGCAAGAAACACGTCAGGCACGATGCAAACGCGAGCATTTCATACAACACGCAACATTCGTTCACGGGCATCGTCTCGGGGTTATACCTTCGAAGCGTGTGTTGTCGGAACGGACCAAGTTCGATGCGGTGTAGGGGAAGTAGATGTTCTCGGGACGTTCGTAGTGGAAGTAGGGGTACATGGCGACGGTAGAGGTACATGTTTTTCTGTAGATGTTCGGGTCATCGTGGAGGTACTTGGGGTCTTCGGACTTGTCGGTCTCGTCCTTTTGACGGTAGTCGAACTTGAAATTTTAGGTTCATAGGTCTTCGACGATGGTAGTTGTTCACTGTGCTTGTGACCCGCGGTTCTACGGCAACGATAGTCGTACACGTCCGTAGATGTTCGGGATCGTCACCGTTCGTAGTCAAAGTAGTTGAACTTGACGGTCATCGACGTCGTGGTACTTGGCGAATCCGCATGGTCGTACACGTTCCAACATCAAACTTGGAGGGGCTCCGACGACGTTGTACTTGGCGAATCCTTGACGGTCCCGGCGGTCTCCGGTGAAGGTGTTGCGTTTGTTTGATAGAGTGAAAACAGCGACATCAACAGGCACGGGGCTCGTCTGGTTTCCGGCCAGATCTGGGCCGATGGAACTCCATGGGGCAGCAGCAAGGAAGAGCTAGGTGTTGGGGAGGTTCCGTAGCAACGGCAGCGGCCTCCCAAGGGGCGGCGACGTCCATGGCCTCTGATGCATGCGGTTCAGTCGCCGGCGGCGAGGTCGCTGGGGCGGCATGGTTGTGAGGAGGTGAAACAGATGACGTGGAGGCTAGAGGTGGTCCTCGTCGATTATGGAGGGACGCAGGTGCGAGTGGGAGGTCGGGCGTGCGGCGCATGGTGGTGGATCGCTCTGGCGAGAATGATGCAGGGGAGGCCCAGCAGGCAGTGGTGCCCGGCGTCCCTGGCGACGCGGCAGGGCGGCGAGCTCGTGCCCTCGCGTCTATTGAGGCAAGGAAGGAAGGCCATGGCAGGAGGTGCGGCGCGGGGTAGAGAAGAGGGAGGCGACGGCAGTGGGCTGCTGCGATCGAGAAGAGAGATCGAGGGAAAGATGGGATCGGCCAGAGGAGATTCGAAGGGAGGATGAGGATGGGATCGGGGCTACTCGACCCTGTGTGGCGGCGCGAGGGAATGAGGGAAGGGAGAGGGATCGAACGAGATGTAGCCTTGCTCGGGCCTAGGGTTAGGTTAAGTGGGGCGGCTGGGCCTTAGAGGCCGGCCCAGAAGAGAGGGGGTGGTGAGAGGCCTGGCAGCTCAGCTTGTGGGAGAGGATGGCCTAGGTGGGCCGGTCTGGAGGGAGGCCCAAGTGGGCTGCGGCTGGCCTAAAGTTACAACTATCTTTTCTGTAATTTTCTACAAGGAGAAAATAAAGAGAAAAGCACAGGGGAAAATGAGAGGTGTATGATAAATATAAAAATATCCTCATGACCATGAATTCATGCTCTATTTAAAAAAATTGGTTTGGAGATTTTTAAAGGAAGTAAAAATTATTCAAGTTTGAATTAAATTCAAACTTGAACCATTTTAACCCTAACCAAAACAATTTCAAATGAGATGAAATTTGACAGAGAGGTTGAAGGCATGGTCGAGAATTTATAGAAAAATAATGAACATTAATTGAGAAGGGGAAAGTGGCACTTGCAGAAGAAAGAACTAGAAGAAAAGGAGAAGGAGATGATGCATGGGACAAAGGCATGGGAATTATTTTGCAAGTGTGTTGAGGTGAATTCCAAAATAAAGGAATATTTAATATAGCTCCCTAAAATATTTGGAGGATATGTTATATAGAGAAATCACCACGTGAATTCCCTCGGTTTAAATGGATCAAAGATCCATGCCATTTATTTAGTTGAGTTAAAAAAAGAAATGACATGATGGCATGATGACATGATGCAATGCACAGGATGCAAAGATGAAATGCAACGGACCAAACAAAACACCAATGAAACTCGGAACCCAAGGAAGGTATCTGAAGTTCCGGTCTTGGGGCGTCACATGCTTGTTGTGAGAAGCTCCGATTTGTGAGAAGCATATACCCAAACCTGCCCCAAATGGGACAATTTTTTTACAACGACATATTGATGCCGCTCCATGATAGCATGCCAAGTTTCATGAATTTCAGACAAGTTTTGGATTTACTAGAATTTAAAAACCAGGCATCTCAATGTTTTGCCGACAATCAACGGTGCCCTGGTGTTTGAAATTCATTCCCATTTCTTGCATGGGACCTACGCACGCACGCAAGGACACATATTTGATTTTTCAATCAATTTATATGCACTGGAGCATGCGCATGTAGTTCAAATTCGAATTATGCACAAAATGCATTGAAAACTCTTATAATGCATAAAAATGTCCAAACGAACCCCGAAAAATAAAAAAAAATTACACAACACTCCTGTTGTTCTATGTTGACTTGAGAAAAAAAATTGAAAGCAATAAGAGGAAATGGATATTGTTTTGTCCCCAAAGGTGGGGCGTTCCCTACAGAAAACCATCATGCTTGTTGTGAGAAGCATATACCCAAACCTGCCCCAAATGGGACAATTTTTTTTACCACGGCATGTTGATGCCGCTCCATGATAGCATGCCAAGTTTCATTAATTTCAGACGAGTTTTAGATTTACTAGAATTTAAAAACTAGGCATCTCAATGTTTGCGGCCGAGTAACGGTGGCAGGGTGTTTGACATTCATTCCCATTTCTTGCATGGAACCTAGGCATGCACCCAAGGACTAAGATTTGATTTTTCAACAAATTTATATGCACTGGAGCATGTGCATGTAGTTCAAATTTGAATTATGCACATAAATGCATTGAAAACTCACTTAATGCATAAAAATGTCCAAATGAACCTTGAAATTCCAATTTTTTTGATGACACACCTATAGTTGCATGTTCACTTCAGATAAAAGTTCTAGCAATTGAAATATCGTCCATGGCCACTGTGACCCCATTATGTAATTCAATTCAAGACGAAAAATCAATTAGATCCCACACAGTTTATTATAACCAACCGTGTGAGATGCAACACAAAATATCTTCGGACTGTGTCTGATGACACTTTGCGTGCCAGTTTTTTGGCTGAAGCGATTCCAAATTTTCGGCTTTCACGGAAATATCTACCTCCCCGCCCCCTCCCCCTTACCAAAAGCCACATTTCCCCTGTTTCTGCCTTCCTTTCCAAGTTGAAACCTTCGCTCCTTGCTTGCAGCGCCGCCGCCTCCTCACCGGCGACCCTCCTTCACGCTGCTCGGCCTCGCCTATCTAGACAGGTAATCCACACCCGACCCCCATCCTCCTCCTTCCACATCCCACATGCCCCGACCGCTGGCGCAAGCGTGACACCTTCCACCCAAATCACCGGTCCCTCCACCAAATAAGCGCCGGCGTAAGCCATGGTGCACGCAATATAGCCCGGACCTCAAGGAGCATTTGGCAGCGGAGAAGCAAATCGCGGCCGCACGCGTGGATGAGGTCGCGATGGCTGCCATTTGTGCCGACCCCCAGATCTTGGAGTAGAACCTCACCGTCGAGGCCACCGTTGAAGCCTCGCGCTCCGACGCCGCGACGCGGTTGGCTGCTTTAAACGAAAGTTCATGGTGTTTTCTCGAGGCCACCGTCGGTGCCTTCGACGAAGACTCTAAGGTGTTTTCTCAGCATGCACGTGCTTACCTCATCTCAAGAGCCAACAGGTTGGTGCCCGGAGCAGCTCAGCCAATCGTCATCGATATCTCCGACAATGAGGATTAGCTTGTCTTATTAGCTCACTATAAGGACCCATGTTCAGTTTGCTAGCTACTGCCTTTCCTTAACAAATTCTAGTGAATTTTGCTATCTACTTTTACCATGCAATATTCTGCTATATTGTACATGTTCTATATGTCGTGCAATGTGGTGTTCAATTAACTGCTTGGTTCAATTCTACAAATGTGATGTTCAATTCTTCAGGGTGCAATATTTCCAAGTTGTTAAGCATGCTTGGTTTGGTTAACTGTCTAATCTTCTATTAGGAGTATGTTATATTGGTCAATTGGTGTTTAGTTAACTGCTTGGTCCTTTTGTTGTGTCTTGGTTCACTTGTTGTGGTGTTGAGTTAACTGCTTGGTTCAATTCTGCGATGCGACGTTCAATTGTTGTGGCTACATTCTGTTATTGTATACCATGTGAGGAATAAATTGAATTTGGCTGTACTAAATACATGAGAAACAAATACAATTGCTATACTTCCAAGTTGTTAAGCATTCTTGGTTTGGTTAACTGTCTGATCTTCTATTAGGAGTATGTTATATTGTGCAATGTGGTGCTCAGTTAACGTTTGGTTCATTTGTTGTGGTGTTTAGTTAACTGCTTGGTTCAATTCTGCAATGCGATGTTCAATTGTTGTGGCTGCATTCTCTTATTGTATTCCATGTGAGGAATAAATCGAATTTGGCTATACTAAATACATGAGAAACAAATAAAATTGCTATATATCCAAGTTGTTAAGCATGCTCGGTTTGGTTAACTGTCTGATCTTCTATTAGGAGTATGTTATATTGTGCAATGGGGTGCTCAGTTAACGTTTGGTCCATTTGTTGTGGTGTTTAGTTAACTGCTTGATTCAATTCTACAATGCGGTGTTCAATTCTGTGGCTACATTCTGTTATTGTATATCATGTGAGGAATAAATCGAATTGGGATGCACTTAATACATGAGAAACATATACAAGTGCTATATTTTCTAGTTCTTAATCATGCTTGGTTTGGATAAATGGGTTTTCCATGTGGCTTGAACTAATCTGATGAATCTGCAATGTGCTTATTTATCATCAACATATTTCATTGATAGCATGCGAACCCTTACTTAACCTGATTACTAACTACCTTATATGTGTTGCGGGGAAACAATAGGAAGCACTGAGGTTTATAAGATGGTACTAACTATTCGAGTTGCTTCGAAGTCAAATGTGGATTCCATACCTTTCCTAAATGGTGTTCTTATATTCCGATGTGAATACTAATCCTTCTCGATCATCAAGTCTGTCATGTCAATCCTTTTAACCGGTGTACTTCTCTTCAAGTGGATCCGATCATTTCAACATCAGCAGGATCAATTATCATTTCTTCTCAACGGTGTTCGTTTCATTCTCAACGATGTTTTCCCACCCTCCCATCCTTGTTTTCTTGAAGGATTCAGATTTCTTGATCAAGTATCCATCTTATTGATGTGAAGTCTCTCCATCCTTTTCCTTCAATGTTCTTATCCGGTGATTCTCATGAAGATACTAACGGAGCCTCAAGTTCGTCATTCTTCATTCTTTTCTTCTCCGGTAGATTCAAATCAAGCTTTGGTGTTGATCATATCCTTTTTCCTCGTTTCTAATACCTTCTCATGCCGGTGCACCTCATATTCATTCACTTCTAGCTATTTAATTGTTCCGGAGTGCTCAAGATATCTCGAAGATTCGTGTTTTCCACTCTGCATTCATTCAAGATCTTTCGAGGTTGTTATCTCATTCAAGTCATTTAATTCAACCGGTGCAACCTTTCTTTTTAATCATTTCAACGGTGTTTCTTTTGAGTGGGCCCTAACCCACAGGTCTTTTCCCAGGATCTTACCTGAATCTTCTTATTTTCCCGGAGCTATCCTAAATTCTTGTCAAATTTTGACGTAAGTACGATTTAACATGCCAAATGTGTTTTCCTCCAAGATCTCTCAAATTCTTTTCATCGTTGTTTCAACATTTCTAATTTTTCATCCCGGAGTGTCTCAACGTTTCATGATGGTGTTTCTCGTCGCCATTCTCTGTATTTGAAGACCGAAGAAGATTTTCTTTTAAATATTGCCCCATTCTCTGCCATCCTATCATAATTGTTTTCGTTTCTGAGATTTTCACCCATCCGGAGTAATTCAGGAGTCTTTTCAGTTTGTTTCTCCAAAGGCCACCAACTCAGAAGTAGACATTCTCAGCTTTCAGCTATCATTCTCCAATTTTACGGGTGCCTCGTTCAAATATCCTCTAATTAGTTCGTGATCTCTTCGTTCTCATGTATCTAAATTCTCTCAAGCATCTTCGTTCATTTGGTTCGTTCAAGAGTTCCTCTTCCTTCGTTTATCATATCAATTCATTCGTTGTTTCCTAATCCTTCCGGTGATTTCTTGAAGACCTTCTCAAGTTTGCGCTATATCTATCTTAATCCTTTCTACGAGAATAAGTAGTATACCAAACCTGTTGCTTGTCATCAATTAAATTGGTGAGGGTTAAACATAGTGTAATTCTTTGATTTTGCTAACCACGTGTCCCACGCGGTAACATAGTGTAATTCTTATTCTTGTTTCATCCTTATGTTAATCTTTTCTTCTAGAGTTTGTTCACGATGATTAAATTCTTGGTTTCAAGTGCTCGTCCTTCTTTCCCGAAGTTCCATGGTTTCCGCATTTTATCATCACGAAGATCCATCTAAATCATTACAAGGCTTCAACCTTATTCTTTTCATCCTCCATTTCATTTGATCATTCTTTTTTTACTGGAGTTTTCACGAAGGCTCGACATGGTGATTCATCAAGGATTTAATTCCTTCTCGAAGTGTTCATCGAGATTCTATTCAGAAGAACTCAAGTATTTCTTCATCTTGCAATCCGGAGTGCTTTCAACTTTGTTCTTCCTCGTTCCTCTTTCCTAACGGAGTGCTTTCAACTTCGCTCATCTCCGTGGTATTCTTTTCTCCTAATGGCTTAACCTTTTCAAGGTTCTTTGGTTTCACTCGTTTGTCAAAGAAGCAACTTAGTTTTACCTCTTCTCTTTCTCTTCTGTTTTCCCTCCGGTGCCATTCTAGATCTCGGGACGAGATCCTTTCGTAGTGGTGGAGTGTTGTAACACCCCGGATGTAATTTACCTAATATGTACTCCAACTCTTGTCGCTTCTGGCGCTAAGTTATTTTATTTCCTCGGGTTCGGGTTTTTGTCTCTGTGTGTTGTTGTCATTGTCATGCATCTCATATCATGTCATCATGTGCATTGCATTTGCATACATGTTCGTCTCATGCATCCGAGCATTTTCCCCATTGTCCGTTTTGCATTCCGGCACTCCTATCTCCTCCGGTGGTCCTTTCTACCTTCCTTTCATGTGTGGGGGTTAAACATTTCCGGATTGGACCGAGACTTGCCAAGTGGCCTTGGTTTACTACCGGTAGACCGCCTGTCAAGTCTCGTACCATTTGGACTTCGTTTGATACTCCAACGGTTAACCGAGGGACCGAGAAGGCCTCGTGTGTGTTGCAGCCCAACACCCCTCCAATTTGGCCCAAAACCCACCAAAACCGTCTCCATCATCTAGAGCGTTCGATTACGATCGCGTGGCCGAAAACCGCACCTCATTTGGACTCTCCTAGCTCCCTCTACCTCTATTTAAAGAACCCCTCATTTCAATTCACGGTTCTTCTTCCCCAAAACCCTAGATCCGCTCCTCCGCGCAACCGGACGTGTCCGGCCCGCGCCGGACAGCATCCGCCGCCGCCTCCGGCCAATCAGGAAGCGCCAAGTGGCGCCGCGCCCACTTCCCCGCCGCCAGCCCACTGAGCCGAAGGCCGGCCCCCGCGCCCGCGCCCCGCCGCCTTCTTCTCCGCGCGCGGCACCCTTTCTCCCGGCCGG
>NC_041382.1:125520739-125527794 GCF_002162155.2 Triticum dicoccoides
CGGCGCCACCCGACCTCCACGCCGGCGAGCGCACCTCGCCGCCCCCACCGATGACTGCGCCCCTCCACCGGCCGGATCCGCCCTCCTCGGCCACCGCCTCGCCTTCCCCTCGCCGGAACAGCTTCTCTCCGGCGAACTCCAGTTTCCGGCGAGCCTCGGGAAGCGTGCCGCTACAGTGCCACCCCGATCCAGATCTGGATCCAAACCCTAGAGGGTTGACTTTTCCCCTCTCCCTTGTATTATATTGCATTTTTCTTCATGCTATATCTCATCATCTGTAGCTCCGTTTTGGGCGTATGGCATATCAAAATGTTCGCCTCAGAGAGCACATCATTTCATCTCATTGCGTCATTTTCATTTGAGCTCATCTTGATGCCCGAAATGCTGTTGGAAGAGAGCTATTTGAGTTAATTGTCAGATCTGCTGCACCAAATGGCTATTTGTCATTTTTGCCATGATTAATGTGTGCATGATATGCTCCTGAGCTCTACATGTGTTTTGTTATATGCTTTTCCATCTTTACATAGGTGCTCTCCATGTATTTTTGTGATATGTGTGGATACTAGCACAAGCTTGTAAAGTGGTGCATTCGTTAATGCTGATTTCAGGGACTTAGAATTTCACTAAGTCCTTGATCAGTTTTTATCAATATGTCATATGTTCATGTTGTTTCCGAGTGATCCATGCCTCTTTTGAGGATGATCAGTAAGGATGATTTGTTAATATTGTGATGCGCTAACCATCCATGTCTTTGTTTATAATTATGGAGCACACTAGCTTGAGTCAATCGAGCTCTACTTTTTGCTATTTCATGAATCCTGGCAGATTATCTATTTGTCAGCGATTTCACCGAGGATGTTGTTGTTGATCCGTGCATGCTATGTTGTTGTTCTTGCCATGGCTAGCTTCTATGATATGTTTTCTTGACGGGTGTATGCTTAGATTTTCATGCCTTGCTCTGTAGTGAGTGCATCGAGCTTGTAAACATGCCTACTCGCTAACAGATTTGCATGTTCCAGTTTTTCTCTAAGTCTGTAACCTGATTATGTTTTTGCCATGTTCATATGCTTGCAATTGTATTTTATGTTCCCTTTTGGCTCAAGGTCACTAAGGTACTTTTGTTAAGCTCTTTGATTAGCTCCATGCCATGCCTTGCCTTGCCATGTTAAGTTCCTGTAGCATGTAGTTTTCGTGCTCCAAAGTGTGCTATCTGATCTGAAATTCCAGGCTTGTGTTAATTTCACTAAGTCTGAAACCTGTTTATCAATTGCACTTTTGCCATGCTTGTTTGAACCTGTTAATGGATGAATTGGCTGTAGCTCAGTGTTCATCTTTTGTCAAGAATCATGAGTGGATCCCTGCCATGTATTTTGTTGTCATGTTTGGGTGCTGTAGCATAATTAACTTGATGCATTTAGATGGCTACTTGCTGTTTATCGCAGACCGGTGCCATATTTGTTTTGCTTGCCATTTCCAAACCGTGCCTCCGATTCTGGTGATCTTTATATCGATTTCAACCGAAATCACCTCACCTTTCCAGTGGCACACTTGGATTTCCATCTGGAGGCCAGTATCAATCATTCCTTGTCAAATCTTGCATATGCATCACATATCGCATCCCGCATAGCATACCATGTTTGCATCATGGTGTTGGAGCATTGCACGTGGTTGATTGTGTTCCTTTTGCTTGTTTATCTTGTTTGGGTAGAGCCGGGAGACGAGTTCGCTAATGAGGAGTCCGTTGAGTTTGCTTTCGAGGATCCAATCAACTCTGACAACTTTGTAGGCAAGATGATCATACCCTCGAAATCACTTCTATCTTTGCTTTGCTAGATGCTCGCTCTTTTGCTATGCCTATACTACGATGCCTACCACTTGCTTATCATGCCTCCCAAATTGCAATGTCAAACCTCTAACCCACCATGTCCTAGCAAATCGTTGATTGGCTATGTTACCGCTTTGCCCAGCCCCTCTTATAGCGTTGCTAGTTGCAGGTGAAGATTGGAGATCGTTCCTTGTTGGAACATTGTTTATTGTTGGGATATCATTATATTATCTTGTTATCTTAATGCATCTATATACTTGGTAAAGGGTGGAAGGTTCGGCCTTTTTCCTAGTGTTTTGTTCCACTCTTGCCGCCCTAGTTTCCGTCATATCGGTGTTATGTTCCAGGATTTTGCGTTCCTTACGCGGTTGGGTGATAATGGGAACCCCTTGACAGTTCGCCTTGATTAAAACTCCTCCATCAATGCCCAACCTTGGTTTTACCATTTGCCACCTAGCCTCTTTTTCCCTTGGGTTTCCGGAGCCCGAGGGTCATCTTATTTAAACCCCCCGGGCCAGTGCTCCTTTGAGTGTTGGTCCACCTCGTCAGCCGCCGGTGGCCACCAGGGGCAACTCTGGGCTGGCCTACCGGAAGTTTAGACAATCTGAGTGTGCCCTGAGAACAAGATATGTGCAGCTCCTATCGGGATTTGTCGGCACATTTGGGCGGTGTTGCTGGATTTGTTTTAACTTGTCGAAGTTGTCTTGTAGAACCGGGATACCAAGTCTGATCGAATGTCTCGGGAGAAGGTATATCCTTCGTTGACCGTGATAGCTTGTCATTGGCTAAGTTGGGTCTCCCCTACAGGGATTTGAACTTTCAAAAGCCATTCCCGCGGTTATGGGCAGATGTGAATTTGTTAATGTCCGGTTGTAGATAACTTGAACCTTAACTTAATTAAAATGAATCAACTGCATGTGTTGCCGTGATGGTCTCTTCTCGGCGGTGTCCGGGAAGTGAACACGGTGTTGGAGTAATGTTTGCCGTAGGTTGTTCTCTACTTCTTCGTTCGTGCTTTGCCTTCTCTTCTCGCTCTCTTTTGCGAACAGGTTAGCCACCATATATGCTAGTCGCTTGCTGCAGCTCCACATATTACCATGCCTTACCTATAAGCTTAAATAGTCTTGATCGCGAGGATGCAAGATTGCTGAGTCCCCGTGGCTCATAGATTACTTCCAAACCAGATGCAGGGCCCGAAGATTCCGTTCCAGATGATGCGCTTGAGTTCAAGTGGGAGTTTGACGAAGACTCACGCCGTTACTATGTGTCTTTCCCTGATGATCAGTAGTGGTGCCCAGTTGGGGCGATCGGGACCATGTCGCATGTTGGGGTTGATCTTTTATTTTGGTACCGTAGTTGGACCATGATTGTATTGGTTGATGTAATGCTATTTATGTACTTTGTGTGACGTGGCGAGTGTAAGCCAACTATGTATCTTTCCCCTTATTATCTATTTACATGGGTTGTTGTGAAGATTACCTTACTTGCGACATTGCTTTCAATGCGGTTATGCCTCTAAGTCGTGCTTCGACACGTAGGAGATATAGACGCATCGAGGGCGTTACAAGTTGGTAATCAGAGCCTTCCCCGACCTTAGGAGCCCCCACTGCTTGATCGAATTAGCGGACGAGTTGAGTCTAGAAAAATGTTTTCAGTCATTTAGGAATTATATATTGGAGAGTTTAGGAATTCTTTTTACTCCCAGTCCCCTCATCGCTCTGGTAAGGCATCTTGACGTAGAGTTTTGTCTCTTCTCTTCTCAAATTTCACTAAATTTTTTTTAGGATCACGCGGGTATCTTGGAATCGTTCCAATTGATTTGTGACGAGAACATTGTTCTTGGTGCCTCCTGTCATTTAGGGGTTGTGGCAGTGTCCCGCGGAGTTGAGCTCCGAGGTGTTGTCGTCACAATTTTATCGTTGCAGTTCTGGAATACCTGAGTTTAGTTCGCCGACATCGAAAATCTCTTTTATGCAGTTGTTGGCATGCCACCCAGTACTGGGGCGGGAGTTCGGGAGTATTGCCATAACTTGTATAACAGATGCTTTTTGAAGGTTGAGGTAGACGATTTCCGAAGGTTTCTTGGTTATGTGTTGAAGGATGGATACAACTGGATGTAGGATTTGCTAGCTTTGGGTGAGATATTATGCTTCCCCTGTATCCCCAACACCTGATTGCATAACCAGAAAGTTTCGGGAGTTTATAAGTGGGAATTCAAGTAGATCTTAGGATATCTTTCCGACGGATGTATGATATGAAATTGGGATTCAACGTGTAGTGGTCTGCCTATTCATGGTTGGTGTTACAGTGGTCTCGTTGTGTCTTAAAGAGTCCTTGGCTATGCCGACTCGGCGACGCTTCGTATGTCATGTGCACTGCCTTGTACATGATGGTGCTGTACGATCGAGCCCGTGTAGGCCCCACCACGAAAACTTCGGACAAAATCTCTATCATATGTTTGTTTCGGCTTATTCTGGAAGCCAATCCTTTGTTTTGCTTTGAGTTGTGGTATTCGAGTTGCTTTGAAGTCAAATGTGGATTCCATACCTTTCCTAAATGGTGTTCTTATATTCCGATGTGAATACTAATCCTTCTCGATCATCGAGTCTGTCATGTCAATCCTTTTAACCGGTGTACTTCTCTTCAAGTGGATCCGATCATTTCAACATCAGCAAGGTCAATTATCATTTCCTCTCAACGGTGTTCGTTTCATTCTCAATGATGTTTTCCCACCCTCCCACCCTTGTTTTCTTGAAGGATTCAGATTTCTTGATCAAGTTTCCATCTTATTGATGTGAAGTCTCTCCATCCTTTTCCTTCAGTGTTCTTATCCGGTGATTCTCATGAAGATACTAACGGAGCCTCAAGTTCGTCATTCTTCATTCTTTTCTTCTCCGGTAGATTCAAATCAAGCTTTGGTGTTGATCATATCCTTTTTCCTCGTTTCTAATACCTTCTCATGCCGGTGCATCTCATATTCATTCACTTCTAGCTATTTAATTGTTCTGGAGTGCTCAAGATATCTCGAAGATTCGTGTTTTCCACTCTGCATTCATTCAAGATCTTTCGAGGTTGTTATCTCATTCAAGTCATTTAATTCAACCGGTGCAACCTTTCTTTTTAATCATTTCAACGGTGTTTCTTTTGAGTGGGCCCTAACCCACAGGTCTTTTCCCAGGATCTTACCTGAATCTTCTTATTTTCCCGGAGCTATCCTTAATTCTTGTCAAATTTTGACGTAAGTACGATTTAACATGTCAAATGTGTTTTCCTCCAAGATCTCTCAAATTCTTTTGATCGTTGTTTCAACATTTCTAATTTTTCATCCCGGAGTGTCTCAATGTTTCATGATGGTGTTTCTCGTCGCCATTCTCTGTATTTGAAGACCGAAGAAGAGTTTCTTTTAAATATTGCCCCATTCTCTGCCATCCTCTCATAATTGTTTTCGTTTGTGAGATTTTCACCCATCCGGAGTAATTCAGGAGTCTTTTCAGTTTGTTTCTCCGAAGGCCACCAACTCAGAAGTAGTCATTCTCAGCTTTCAGCTATCATTCTCCAATTTTACGGGTGCCTCGTTCAAATATCCTCTAATCAGTTCGTGATCTCTTCGTTCTGATGTATCTAAATTCTCTCAAGCATCTTCATTCATTTGCTTAATTCTTCCCGGTGTTTCTTTATCTTCCCTTCATTCATTTCCAATTCTTACGGTGGTTCGTTCAAGAGTTCCTCTTCCTTCGTTTATCATATCAATTCATTCATTGTTTCCTAATCCTTCCGGTGATTTCTTGAAGACCTTCTCAAGTTTGTGCTATATCTATCTTAATCCTTTCTACGAGAATAAGTAGTATACCAAACCCGTTGCTTGTCATCAATTAAATTGGTGAGGGTTAAACATAGTGTAATTCTTATTCTTGTTTCATCCTTATGTTAATCTTTTTTTCCAGATTTTGTTCACGATGATTAAATTCTTGGTTTCAAGTTCTCGTCCTTCTTTCCCAGAGTTCCATGGTTTCCGCATTATATCATCACGAAGATCCATCTAAATCATTGCAAGGCTTCAACCTTATTCTTTTCATCCTCCATTTCGTTTGATCATTCTTTTTTTTACCGGAGTTTTCACGAAGGCTCGACATCGTGATTCATCAAGGATTTAATTCCTTCTCGAAGTGTTTATCGAGATTCTTTTCAGAAGAACTCAAGTATTTCTTCATCTTGCAATCCGGAGTGCTTTCAACTTTGTTCTTCCTCGTTCCTCTTTCCTGACGGAGTCCTTTCAACTTCGCTCATCTCTGTGGTATTCTTTTCTCCTAATGGCTTAACCTTTTCAAGGTTCTTTGTTTTCACTCGTTTGTCAAAGAATCAACTTAGTTTTACCTCTTCTCTTTCTCTTCTGTTTTCCCTCCGGTGCCATTCTAGATCTCGAGACGAGATCCCTTCGTAGTGGTGGAGTGTTGTAACACCCCGGATAGAATTTACCTAATATGTACTCCAACTCTTGCCGTTTCCGGCGCTAAGTTATTTTATTTCCTCGGGTTCGGGTTTTTGTCTCCGTGTGTTGTTGTCATTGTCATGCATCTCATATCATGTCATCATGTGCATTGCATTTGCTCTATGTGTTCGTCTCATGCATCCGAGCATGTTCCCCGTTGTCCGTTTTGCATTCCGTCGCTCCTATCTCCTCCGGTGGTCCTTTCTACCTTCCTTTCGTGTGTGGGGGTTAAACATTTCCGGATTGGACCGAGACTTGCCAAGCGGCCTTGGTTTACTACCGGTAGATCGCCTGTCAAGTTTCGTACCATTTGGACTTCGTTTGATACTCCAACGGTTAACCGAGGGACCGAGAAGGCCTCGTGTGTGTTGCAGCCCAACACCCCTCCAATTTGGCCCAAAACCCACCAAAACCCTCTCCATCATCTAGAGCGTTCGATCACGATTGCGTGGCCGAAAACCGCACCTCATTTGGACTCTCCTAGCTCCCTCTACCTCTATTTAAAGAACCCCTCATTTCAATTCAGGGTTCTTCTTCCCCAAAACCCTAGATCCGCTCCTCCGCGCAACCGGACGTGTCCGGCCCGCGCCGGACAGCGTCCGCCGCCGCCTCTGGCGAATCAGGAAGCGCCAAGTGGTGCCGTGCCCACTTCCCCGCCGCCAGCCCGCCGGGCCCAAGGCCGGCCCCCGCGGCCCGAGCCGCCCCGCGCCCGAGCACCCGCGCCCCGCCGCCTTCTTCCCC